>NC_091986.1:207079932-207431932 GCF_044704955.1 Pristiophorus japonicus
GGGAGAGAGGAGGGAGAGAGAGAGAGGGGGGGGCGTCGGGTCGGGGAACAGGAGCACGGGTCGGGTCGGATCGGGTCTGGTCGGCGGGGCGGGGGGGGGCGGGGGGGAAAAAAGAGAGTCGAGTGTCGGGTCTGGTCAGGCGGGGAGCAGGAGCTGGCCGTGGGAGGAGCCCCAGCGAAGTCATTGGGCCAGGGGCTGCGTGCTTCGGGCCCCTCCCACACAGTTCGGCGCCTGGAGCTACTGCACTTGCGTGCCGACTGTAGCGCGCATGTGCAGAGGTCCCGGCACTGTTTTCAGCGCCGGGACCTGGCTCCACCCCCCCACAGCTCGTGCTGACTGTGCCAAGGGCCAGAGGACCTGTAAGTAGGTGCAGACTACAGAGGATTTTTTTAGGCGCCGTTTTAGGCGCGAAAAACGGGCGCCCAGCTCGGAGGGGCACCCGTTTTTTTTCTTGTGGAAACTTGAGCCCAATAAAGCTGAATATAATGCTGCCTTTTCTGATAAACCTCAACCCATACTCGCATTCTCACCACATCTCAATTTATTCTCTTGAGGAACAGTTGTCTGTGCCCAGTTCATTGGTCCTCTGTAGTAACTTATGCCACAAGCTTATTACCCTTTATGTGAAAAGGAAAAATTGGCATGGCTATGGGGAAAGAACAGGGGAGTGGGACTAATTGGATAGCTCTTTCATAAGGCCAGCACAGGAATGGTGGACTGAATGGTCTCCTCCTGTGCTGTATGATTCTAAAAGTTTTACCTAATTTCCCTTTTGCTTCTATCTAAACCCATTCACCAGTCAATAATTTGCATGGATCAGTCTAGTCAATCCCTTCATTTTTTCAAATCTCAACACTCCTGTGAAGCGTCTTGGGACATTAAATACACGTTATATAAATATACATTGTTGTTGTTCATAATCCTGAAAACGTTAGCTAGATAATCCCTGTAGTGCATGAATAAAGAGTCTGACCAGATACTGTGAGCTCAAAATAAAGTGTGACCGCAGTCTTTTATTGCAGGTCTCCAGAGTGCCTCTCCAGCCTGTGAGGCCTCCTTAAGTACAGGTGCTCCCAAGGGATTGTGGGATCCCTTGGGACTACAGGGGATGAGCCCTCTGGTGGTTAAACAAGGTATTTACAGGTTTACATATATAGCAAACTCAAACAAACAAACCACCTAAGTTTAAATTCCTGAATCCTACCATCATCTGTCCTTTCAAAGTACAAAGCACAAGTTTTGCAATTAATTAGGAAATTCCTGAAGTTAATCTGAACAGGAAAAAAAATTGATTTTCAGAATGAAGGGCTGAGCATTTTTTTTTTAAAAAAGGTAGATATCTTTATTTACTATCTAGGGCACCTAAAAGTTTTTAATACGGTACAACTATTGGTCATTAGAACTTTAAAGGCACAAAGCTGCAGAGTTAAACGATGAGAAGCTTTGTCAGCTCCACAAATTTTAAGTACATTTTCATCTACCAATTAAATATAAAACATTGAATTAGATTAATAGTGCAGAAATCACACCGCAGAAGCATTTTTGCAGGTTGCCATGCCTTAAATGATAGAAACTCACTTCACCTTGTCTAGTAGCATAATCAAAAGGTCTTGAAAATTTCCAGATCCTTGGGAGGAACAGGCGGAATCTTTTTCCACTCATTTTCTGGGTAGGATTCAAAATTTGATGTATCCCCAGCATGAGACAGCTTCGGTACTATTGGCGGCTGAAAGAAGAAATTGTGCCTTTCAGTTAACTAATTTTGGGTAGATCTGGAAGAGTATGAAATATTACCTTCGACTGCCAGTGGATTCAGAGCAACTCCTATTTTCCTAGGCCAAGATGGAAGCAAAACATTGAAGAAATTCATACATTTGAGGCAGATGAAAGGAGGCAAGATCAACTCAAGGTGGCTGAAAAGCTTCAGAAGTAGTTAGTGTGGCGGAAAAAGGAAAACAGGCCCAGAAATATGATCAAATGGCATAATAACCAGGCTCAAGATTTGATAAAAACAGAAATTTATGTTTGAGCTCAGCTGTGACTCAGTTGGCAGCACTTACAGCTGAATCAGAAGGTGGTGGTTTAAAAGCACCACTCCCGATCTGTGCTAATATTTCAGTACACTAATAAGGGAGCATTGTATTATCAGAGCTGTGATCTTTCAGATGAGTTGCTAAACCAACATGGTATTTGCTGCTTCTAGTCATTCAGATGTTAAAGATCCCATAGCACTTGCATATGAACATATAAAAATGATACAGGAAAAGACCCACTGGTCCCATATAGTTGTGATGCTCTGTGAAGTCAGAGGAGCAATATCTGTTCAACCAACTAGCTGGCCATTCACCTTATTTTTGGCTGTGCATAAAATGGCTGCCATATTCATCTAACAGTTACTGCAATTCAAGTGCATGTGAAGCACTTTGTGATGTTCCTCAAAGACTTAATTACTTGCTATATCTTGAGAAATTCAACTCATTACACCCATTCCCGTGAAAAACAGTCTCACTACATTGGGCTGATCTGTTGTTGAATGAACCATGACAAGTTCAATTAGCCGCTTGAACTCAAGCTCAAGGCCAATTAATGTAACAGTTTATCTCCTCTGTCTCTGCAATCATGTCAATACATTTATGAACAGCTCAATGCTATTAAGTCTGCTGCCTTCATGGCAATTCATCTCAGAGCTTGACTCCAAATTGTGACTACAGAAGGAGACGGAGCTGTAAAACCCAAAACTGCCTGGAGAGATTAGACAAGAGTTTCAATGATCATAAATAAATACTCAAATAAAAACAAAAAGTGCGAGAAACACACAAGTCTGCAGGATCGGGAGAGAAAACATGGATGTAGAAAAAAAATCAGAATTTTTTCCAAGGCTTCTTTCTAGACTGAGTTACATAGGGACACAAGAACAAGAGTCGGTTTTCAGCCCCTCGAGCCTGTTCCACCATTCAATTGGATCTTGGCTGATTTGTACCTCAAATCCATTTAATCCTTTGATTCATATTCCTCAATATCCTGACCCAATAAAAACCTGTCACTCTCAGACTTGAACATTTCATTTGACCCAGTAGCCACAGCCTTTTGGTTGGCGAGAAAAGTTCACATTTCCACTACCCTTTGTATAGTGCTTCCTGATTACACTCCTGAATGGCCGAGCACTAATTTTTTAATTGTTCCACATTCCAACAGAGAAAACAGCTTCTCTTCATCTAACTTATCCAATCCTTTTATCATGTTAAACATCTCGATTAAATCATTCATTAACCTTCAAAACTCCAGGGAATACAAGTTTTTGCAATCCTGTCCTCATAATTTAACCCATTAAGCTCTGGTATCATTCAGGTGAAGGTGAATCTGTGCTGTACCCTGTCTAAGGCCAAAGACTTTCAAAAGGCTTTTGACAAGGTCCCACACAAGAGATTAGTGTGCAAAATTAAAGCACATGGTATTGGGGGTAATGTATTGATGTGGAGAGAACTGGTTGGCAGACAGGAAGCAAAGAGTAGGAATAAACGGGTCCTTTACAGAATGGCAGGCATTGACTAATTGGATACGGCAAGGTTCAGTGCTGGGACCCCAGCTATTTACAGTATGCATTAACGATTTAGACAAGGAATTGAATGTACTATCTCCATGATTGCAGATGACATTAAGCTGGGTGGCAGTGTGAGCTGTGAGGAGAATGCTAAGAGGGTGACTCAAACATAGAAAATAGGTGCGGAAGTAGGCCATTCGGCCCTTCGAGCCTGCACCGCCATTCAATAAGATCATGGCTGATCATTCCCTCAGTACCCCTTTCCTGCTTTCTCTCCATACCCCTTGACCCCTTAGCCGTAAGGGCCATTCCTAACTCCCTCTTGAATATATCCAATGAACTGGCATCAACAACTCTGTGGCAGGGAATTCCATAGGTTAACAATTCTGAGTGAAGAAGTTTAGAAGTTTCTCCTCATCTCAGTCCTAAATGGCCTACCCCATATCCTAAGACTATGTCCCCTGGTTCTGGACTTCCCCAACATCGGGAACATTCTTCCCACATCTAACCTGTCCAGTCCCGTCAGAATCTTATACGCTTCAATGAGATCCCCTCTCATCCTTCCGAGCTCGTGAATAAAGACCCAGTTGACCCAGTCTCCTCATATGACAGTCCAGCCATCCCTGGAATCAGTCCGGTGAACCTTCGCTGCACTCCCTCAATAGCAAGAATGTCCTTCCTCAGATTAGGTGACCAAAACTGAACACAATATTCCAGGTGAGGCCTCACCAAGGCCCTGTACAACTGAAGATTTCCCTGCTCCTGTATTCAAATCCCCTAGCTATGAAGACCAACATACCATTTGCCTTCTTCACCGCCTGCTGTACCTGCATGCCCACTTTGTGACTGATGAACCATGACACCCAGGTCTCATTGCACCTCCCCTTTTCCTAATCTGCCACCATTCAGATAATATTCTGCCTTCGTGTTTTTGCCCCCAAAGTGGATAACCTCATATTTATCTACATTATACTGCATCTGCCCATTCGCCTAACCTGTCCAAGTCATCCTGCAGCCTCTTAGCATCCTCCTCACAGCTCACACCACCACCCAGTTTAGTGTCATCTGCAAACTTGGAGATATTACACTCAATTCCATCATCTAAATTAATATATATTGTAAAGAGCTGGAGTCCCAGCACTGAGCCCTGCGGCACTCCACTAGTCACTGCCTGCCATTCTGAAAAGGACCCATTTATCCCGGCTCGCTATCCACATCAGTACATTACCCCCAATACTATGTGCTTTGATTTTGCACACCAATCTCGTGTGGGACCTTGTCAAAAGCCTTTTCAAAGTCCAAATACAGCACATCCACTGGTTCTCCCTTGTCCACTCTACTAGTTACATCCTCAAAAAATTCCAGAAGATTTGTCAAGCATGATTTCCCATGACTTGTGACAGGTTAGCTGAGTGGGCAAATGCATGGCAGATGCAGTATAATGTAGATAAATGAGAGATTTTCCACTTTGGTGACAAAAACAGGAAGGCAGATTATCTGAATGGTGACAAATTAGGAAAAGGGGAGGTGCAACAGACCTGGGTGTCATGGTACATTGAAAGTTGGCATGCAGGTACAGCAGGCGGTGAAGGCGGAAAATGGCATGTTGGCCTTCATAGTGAGAGGAATTGAGTATAGGAGCAGCGAGGTCTTATTGCAGTTGTACAGGGCCTTGGCGAGGTCATACCTTGACTATTATATATAGTTTTGGTCACCTAATCTGAGAAAGGACATTCTTGCTATTGAGGGAGTGCAGCAAAGGTTCACCAGACTGATTCCCGGGATGGCAGGACTGACATATGAAGACTGGATTGACTAGGCTTATATTCACTGGAATTTAGATGAATGAGGGGGGATCTCAGAAACACAAAATTCCGACGGGATTAGACAGGTTAGATGCAGGAAGAATGTTCCCAATGTTGGGGAAGTCCAGAACCAGGAGTCACAGTCGAAGGATAAGGGGTAAGCCATTTAGGACCAAGATGAGGAGAAACTTCTTCACTCAGAATTGTGAACCTGTGGAATTCTCTACCACAGAAAGTTGTTGAGGCCAGTTCGTTAAGATATATTCAAAAGGGAGTTAGATGTGGCCCTTATGGCTAAAGCGATCAAGGGGTATGGAGAGAAAGCAGAAACGGGGTACTGAAGTTGCATGATCAGCCATGATCATATTGAATGGTGGTGCAGACTCGAAGGGCCTACTCCTGCACCTATTTTCTATGTTTCTATATCTTTCCTGAGCGTCAGTGCCCAAAACTGAACGCAGCACTCTAAATAGGGTCTGTCCAAGGCTCTGTACAACTTAAGCACCACTTCCTGACTTGATTTCCAAACCCAGAGATAAAAAACAACATTTATTAGCCTTTTTGACCATTAGATTATTGTAACTGGTTCACTAATGACCTTCAAGGAAGGGAATCTGCAACCCCAGCCTAGCCTATACAGTAGTCTCTTGTCAGAATATTTTAGCACGTCTTGTTTTTTGGAAAACTAAAGCCTTTACAACTTGATTTCAACCCTCTTTCAATACTACCCTGAAATTAGCTACTTGAACATGAGCAAAAGCAAGAGAATTACCATGGATGACTTTCCTCCCCAAATCCTTCGACCTTCCAATTTCTTTACCTTCCAGCAGAAAGTATGAAGCCTCTGCTCTACACCTTTGACTCAGAGCGGGACCTGAGCAAATGGAGGATAACGGGGACAATCTTCACCTTTCTATGCTGCAATCCCATGAGCATCATTGAGCCCTCACCCCATCAGAATTATTTAAATGCTTACATTACAAATAAGTGTCCGCTGTGGCTCAGTTGGTAGCACCCTTGCTTCTGAGTCAGTTGTGGGTTCAAGTTTCTACCCAGAGACTGGAGCACAAAAATCTAGGCCGACACTCCAGTGCAGTACTGAGGGAGTGCTGCACTGTCAGTGGTGTCCTCTTTCAGATGAGATGTTAAACAGCTTTAAAACACTTACTCCCATGGCACTATTTCAAAGAGAAGCAGGGACGTTATCCTCAGTGTCCTGACCAATATTTATTCCTCAATCAACATCACTAAGGAACAGATTATCTGGCCATTGTCACATTGCTGTTTGTGGGAGCTTGCTGTGTTTCCTACATTGCAACAGTGACTACACTTCAAAAAGTACTTCATTGGCTGTAAAAGGCTATATAAATGCAAGTCTTTCTTTCTTCTAAGCTTATTACAACCAACATACTTGTTACAAAAAGCACAACAGTTCTATAATTCACAGTAGCATCAAAATGGAAACAAAGGAAAATGCCTGGAAACAGTTAAGAGTTTAAATATTAGCGGATACTACTTTAAAAGAATGCGTTAGGAATTAAGAAGAAATTTGCATTTATATTAAAATATTCTGCTTTTTATCGAAACAAATAAATGAGATGAAATAAGCTTAGAAAACAAATTACTGCAAATAGCAGAGAATGCCAAGGGATCTTTTTAGTAGCTAACACCAGACTTAGAAATGTGTAAAGCTGATTATTTTGTAGTTTGCACAAAGCGGATTAAGTTTTGAGAATGCACAATGAGCAATTGGACATAATTCCATAGACAGCCAAATTAAAGTCGAAAAAAATTGAATTGCTGGTGTATATATGGAAAAGTACTTGGGCTGGGGTAACGGCTGCATGCAATCCATAGATTATTTTGTATGTCTGCAGCATAACAGATTAGTCTTGAGAAAAATGAAGCCGTATAGCCGAAGAGATTCAAACAGATGCTTGTTTCAATTTTGAAGTTTGACCCTGTAGATTCTAGTTCTCTACATCAGTTGCTTTACACAAATGAAAACACAAATACTTACTACTGTATACTACCAAATAGTCAACTAGTCAGCCTAATCCAATTTGCATCTTAAAAAACATAGACAGATGTATAATAACTTTAAGGATTTAGTAACTGCTCAATAGTTTATTTTCTTGCATAACCTCATGTTCACAGTTAAATAATCAAGAATACCATCTGTCAGAATGATTGCCAATGTAATTTAACAAAGAAGTTTAACAGAAAATTAAGAGTGCAGATTTTTCAAGGAACTCACTGCAATTGATATCTTATAACTTATGCATGATCCCCCAGCTAAAAACTCTAATTTAAAGTAACAAAATCAGCCTCAGAATTCCACTGAATACTTCACAGGCATGGCAATTACTATGAAGAACCTGTTTTTGCTTTAGAGATCAGTAATGTAGTTTATTATTCACTCTCAGGGTGCGTGCGTCACTGGCAAGGTTGATATTTTTTGCCCATCCCAAACAATTAAGAACCTTTCTCAAATTAGGAGTTAAAAGTTAACATCGGTGTGGGTCTGGAGTCACACATAGGCCAGACCAAGGTAAGGAGGGCAGGTTTCCTTCCCCAAATTAGTGAACTTGTTGGGATTTAAAAATAGTCTGACAGCTTTATGGTTTCTTTTACTGACTCAATTCAAATATTGATACTCAATTCAATGAATTCAAATTCTCAGACTGCCATGGTCAAATTTGAGCTCCTCATTAGAAGTCCAGTAACATAACTACACTACCGTACCATACATTGTCATCTCCCTTACCGTTTCCCCCCCACTTCCTGCATCAATTGTCACTCTCTGCAATGAAGCACCTTAGGACATTTCCTTCCATTAAAAGGCTCGAGATAAATGCAAGTAATTATCATAGGTCAATGCAAGGTAAGCAGCAGTGCAACAGCAAACTAAAGGAGTCTTATTTTGTAGCAGACCAGTAAGAACTGTGGGGCATTAGCAAAGGTGGAAAAGGATGCGTGAGATTCATGATCATTCACCAGCCATTTAACATTTCCACTCAATGTGGCTCATCAAAAAAGTAAAATAAATGCTAGTATACATCGACTGTATCTGAATATCTGTGAAGGAGTTAACCTTATAATAATCAGTTACATTTAGAATATTGGGGGCAGTTTTATGTAGCCTATCAAAATTACACCGATGCGTTGGAAAGCAAAGAGCAAAGTTATGTGATTTACAGAGCTGAACATGTGTCCATTGGAGAAAAGATCATACAGGAGTAAAGAAGTGAAAAGCTTTGCCTTCCTGTTAAACAGGATATCCCAAAGTACATACAAGAATGGATCAAGTTCAGTTCCTCAATTAAACAAACATTGTAAAAGCATGGCAAATACCCATCCACGGATGGTAAGCAGCAGTAAAGTATTTAGTGGATCGTTTATTTAGCTTAATTGTTGCTAGTGTGTAAAATCCAAAAATAAAAAGACGGAGTCATGTATATTAAAAATAGTGTGTTTGTAACTCACCTTCAGTTTTCTTAGAGGCACTGATTCCCAATCTACATATTTAAACCATCTGTGTCGCTTAATATCATCTGCTCCATTCTGAAAATTAATGGGAAGAATTTTTAGAATTCTTATTCTAGAAGGATTACAGCTCCAATACCGGCACTAGGATTAAATGAGTAAGTTAATTTATTGTAGTGCTACTGTCCTGACTGGCCTCACTGTGCAGTGGATAGATTCTGCAGTGTCATTATTTGGTTAGTTTCCTGTTGGAGAATGAGTTACGGGGAACAACTTGATAAGTTAAGGCACTTCAGCTTCAAAAGAGAGGGGACCTTGTAGAGCCATGCAAGGTATATAATGAGACTACGGAGACAAATTCAAAATAATACTTCCAGATAGCCCATAAAAGTGGGGCAAGAGGGAGCAAGTTCATGGTTGTGACGGTCAAAGTGGTGACGGCTGTGTGGTTGATAATGAAGAGGAAAGTCATGGGCTGCAGGAGGATATCAATCTACTGGTCAGGTGGGCAGAGCAGTGGCAAATGGAATTTAATTCAGAGAAGTGTGAGGTGATGCACTGTCAGAGGGCTAATAAGGAAACAGTACACACATTAAGCTGTAGGCCGCTTAATAGTGTAGATGACGGGATCTTGGAATGCTTGTCCTCAGATCCCTGAAAGTAGCAGGCCAGGTGGATAAGGTGGTTAAGGCGGCATACGGAATGCTTACCTTTATTGGCCGAGACATAGAATATAAGAGCAGGGAGGTTATGCATAAATTGCATAATATTTTGGTGGAGGGCAGGACATGAGACTCATTTAAGAGCTATAATCTGTACTGAGAAGATAATGGGCTGGAAATTGCCGTCGGAGGCATATCTCTGGGGTACGCGCCGACCCACGAAAGAATGTCGAAACTACCTGCTGGCAGCCATGCTGCGAAAATTTGCGGTCTCAGGGCGGAGGGCAGCGGAATGGCCTACAGATCTCAGGGACACAAGCAGTGCGAAAGCATACCTGGGACCGCATGGGCTTGGTCCTCCAATCAATAAGCAGAATTCCATGTTAATGAGTTACAAAGGGATGCAATGGAATCCTGAAATCTATAATTATACAATTTACAGAAATTGAATTTTTTTTTTTTATAATTATCTTCATTCCACCCACCTTAATTTTTTTAAATAATTTTACACATTTAACCTGTAATCTTGAGCAATATTTGCATAAACTTATTTGTGTATGTGCATAGTTTAGGATATGAAAATATTCAATTAATGGCTTAGATATCCCCTTACGCTGATGCAAACAGACCCTGTGCCTGCTCGCATCAACCGCAAGACTTCCATGAGCAATCGCAGGCCAGTAGATGGGCAAATAGTCCAACTTTGCGCCAGCGATTGTTTTTCCGTGGTACGTGCGGATGGCCGGTCAGCGCGTACGTCGATTAGCTCAAATAGGATGAATGGATACCTTCATACAAACCCATCTTGTGAATGTAACCGTGGAAATCAAGTTGAGACTGCCATAAAAGCAGTATAAAAAGGAAGAGTTCATGAAATGTATCCCAGGCTGTTGAGCAAAGTAAAAGAGGAAATAGCAGAGGCCTTGACCATCATTTTCCAGTCCTTTTTGGATCTGGGCATGGTGCCAGAGGATTGGAGGACTGCTAATGTTTAAGAAGGGAGAAAAGGTCAGGCGGAGTAAT
This sequence comes from Pristiophorus japonicus, assembly GCF_044704955.1. Lineage (NCBI taxonomy): Eukaryota > Metazoa > Chordata > Chondrichthyes > Pristiophoridae > Pristiophorus > Pristiophorus japonicus. The sequence continues at coordinate 207,090,450 of NC_091986.1, forward strand.
TACAAGCCTGTTAGCCTAACCTCAGTGGTGGGAAAACTATTGGAAAAAATCCTGAAAGACAGGATAAATCTGCATTTGGAAAGGCAAAGATTAATTAGGGACAGTTAGCATGGATTTGTTACGAGAAGATCGTGTTTGACTAAGCTGTTTGAATTTTTTGAGGAGGTAACCAAGAGGGTCGATCGGGGTAGTGCGTACGATGTAATTGGCTTGGGGGTAGGAAGCAAAAGGTAATGATTGATGGATGCTTTTGTGACTGGAAGGATGTTTGCAGTGGGCTTCCGCAGAGCTCAGTACTGGTCACTTGCTTTATGTGGTATAGGTCATCGATTTAGATTTGAACATAGGGTGTATGATTAAGAAGTTTGCAGACGACACTAAAATTGGCTGTGTGGTTGATAATGAAGAGGAAAGTCATGGGCTGCAGGAGGATATCAATCTACTGGTCAGGTGGGCAGAGCAGTGGCAAATGGAATTTAATTCAGAGAAGTGTGAGGTGATGCACTGTCAGAAGGCTAATAAGGAAACAGTACACACATTAAGCGGTAGGCCGCTTAATAGTGTAGATGACGGGATCTTGGAATGCTTGTCCTCAGATCCCTGAAAGTAGCAGGCCAGGTGGATAAGGTGGTTAAGGCGGCATACGGAATGCTTACCTTTATTGGCCGAGGCATAGAATACAAGAGCAGGGAGGTTATGCATAAATTGCATAATATTTTGGTTAGGCCACAGCTGGAGTACTGCGTGCAGTTCTGGTCATCGTATTATAGGAAGGACGTGATTGCACTAGAGGGGGTGCAGAGGAGATTTACTAGGATGCTGCCTGGAATGGAGAATCTTAGTTATGGGGGACTGATTGGATAGGCTGGGTTTGCTCTCATTGGAACAAAGGAGGTTGAGAGGAGACCTCATTGAGATGTACAAAATATTGAGTGGCCTGGACATAGTGGATAGTAAGGGTTTATTTCCATTGGTGGAGGGGTCTATTACGAGGGGGCATAGGTTTTAAGGTGGTTGATGGAAGGTTTAGAGGGGATTCGAGGGGGGGGCTTCTTTACGCAGAGTGTTGTGGGGATCTGGAACTCTGCCTGGAAACCCTCACCACTTTTAAGAGATGGTTGGAGCAGGAAATAGAGGCCAGGGTGATCTCCTGGACTAGTTTCGATCGTCTGGATGGGTTGGAGAAGAATTTTCTCAGATTTTTTCTCCTTAAATTGGCCTGTGTTTTTTCATCTGGTTTTTACCTCTCCCAGGAAATCACGTGACTCCGGTTGGGGTTGAGCGTAGAATGTTTCAGTATAAGGGGTGTCGCAGTTGTGTGAGACGGACTGGTTGGGCTGGGTGCTCTTTGCCTTTCCGTCATTGTTCATAGGTTTATATGTAACCTTTAAGGCTGCTGACCAAGGGCCATGCGACTCTGTCGGTCAGCGCAGACATGATGGGCCAAAATGGCCTCCTTCTGCGCTGTAAATTTCTATGTTTCTATTTGTTAGGAAAGGGTGGACTGGAATCCAAGTCTCCAGAAGTTAATACATTCAAAGCAGAACACCAACAATACTGACAGATTTTAATGCACAACAGAACATCCAAGTGTCAACTTGGCTAGGAGGTAGCAGGTGCAAGTCCCATTTCAGTACGCGAACACAATCTACAATTCATGGTCAGTACTGAAAGAGTGCTGCATTGTTGGAGGTGCCGCCTTTCAGATGAGGTGTTAATCTAAACTTGTTCAGGTAGATGCAAAAGATCCTATTGCACCATTCAAAAAGAGTAGGAAGTTCAACTGAATTGGTCGATTTTACCACAAAAAGTAGAAGCAGCCTTGCTAAACCAGAGCATGAAGTAAAAAAGATAAAACCCTGTATGGTAGAAACAAATCAGAGGATATAGGTTATGTTATGAATGTTTATAAAATTCAAAGTTGCACCCTAGCCACCATTTAAATGTATTTTTTCATTTATTTTATAGCAAAGGCAATAGTCAAAAACTCACTCAAGGGCCTTTGCTACTGCTATGCTGCAATCACCCACAATATAAAATCATCATGGGAGATTTCCTGCTTCAATGCTCCTGGCACATGCCAAGAGTACGTACTGAGAAATTACACATCCCCAGCCCATGCGTTTTCATCCATTAAAATTAATAAAAGGATAAAAAGAACTTGCATTTGTATTGCACCTTCTATGACTTCTGGACGTCCCAAAGCGCTTTACAGCCAGTTATGCACTTTTGAAATGTAGTTACTGTTATAATGTAGCAGCCAATTTTCACACAGCAAGGTCCCACAAACAACAATGAGATAACGACCAAATAATGTGTTTAGTGATTTTGGTTGAGGGATAAATATTGGCCAGGACACCAAGGAGAACTCCCGTTCTTCAAAATAGTGCCATTGGATATTTTGCGTCCACCTAAGAGGGCAGACGGGGCCTCGGTTTATCACCTCCGAAAAGACAGTAAGCTTCAATACTGCACTGAAGTGTATATTATGCGTTCAAGTCCCGGACCATGCAGTTGAGCTTGGGGATTGCAAAATTCCTGCTTATCCCAGAGTGTGGAAGCAATCTAACAGTACGCCTGATATATGCTGCCAGGAGGAAACACTACAGCCTTAAAGTGTAATCAGTTTTCGTTCTTTAAAATAGTACATACAATTTTTGGTAATATTTGAAAATTAGGAGTATTTGAAGTACCTTAACATAGCAATGTTGGCAAAATACTAAAGTATGTAAGTTTGAAAAAGAAACACAAATGAAATTGGCTTCTTATTGGGATTTATTTTCCTCCATTCATCATTGCCTGCTTTAAACTCATGCCAACTATTTGCCAATGGTGAAAGGAAAATGTATTCCATTTTTAACAATTATGATGGGTCATTGTTGAAAGTAACTTATGCGATTGACTCAAACTTAAAGCTGTAACAGATTAGTCACTAGTGGGCTGTTTCATCAATTGAAACCAAACAACCTTTCCCCACCCTACCAAAAGGCAGTAGCTCAGTGTTATCCAATTTTACAATGCATGTTCAAATACTCCTTGGTTACTACTGCACTAAATATTCTCTTGCACCGTATACATGCACTACTTTGTCAGAGGACTGAAGAGTGGAGATTAAGGATAGGAGCTTGAGGGGGGAATATTCAACTGTATAATGAGGATCTATTCATCTGAAATCGCAAATGTATGTGTTCACTTTCAGGGCTCCGCCATGTACTTTTACCCATGACACAGCAGCGTCCTCAGAGGACGGTGGGGGGCAGAAACGGGTGTACACCTACTGGACTTATAGCATCTGGTTAACGGAGCAGTTACTAAAGACAAAATTAATTTGCTGAATATCTTTGTTTCGGGAGGAGGATGAAGAGATGAGAGAAAACAGGAGGAAGGAGAGAGACTAAGCCGTAGAAAATCTCATTTATACTAAAAGTACAATAGGTTCCCACCCTGCAATGAAAGACAGAATCAAACTTGTACATCTCTAGAACTCTTAGCAAAGCACGCCAAATACATTTGGTACCAAAAGTGTCCTACTGGAATCGATGACCATGCACAGTATCATATAATCAGAAGGCAACCATGACAAAGCCCAACGTGTGCTTTTGAGCTCAAACTAACCCTGTCAGAATTTTTGTCTTTACTTAATATTTACCTCCATAACAACAGTTATTATGCTTCAAAAGTAAATCATTGGATGCAAAACACTCTGGAACATCCTAGGGTATTGTACAGTGCTGTGCAAGTGCAGGTTTGTTCTTGCTATTTGAAATGGTGACCGAACCATACAAAATCCAGGAGGTATGTCTTCTCTTTCTCACTCTCATAATCCAAAGTTCACACCAAGAGTTTGTTGTAAATTGAACCACTCCGTTAATAAGAACATAAGAAATAGGAGCAGGAGTAGGCCATACGGCCCCTCGAGCCTGCTCCGTTATTTAATACGATCATGGCTAATCCGATCATGGACTCAGGTCCACTTCCCTGCCCACTCTCCATAACCACTTATCGTTTAAGAAACTGTCTATTTTTGTCTTAAATTTATTCAATGTCCCAGCTCTGAGGCAGTGAATTCCACAGATCCACAACCCTCAGAAGAAATTTCTCATCAGTTTTAAATGGGCAGCTCCTTATTCCAAGATTATGCTCTCTAGTTCTAGTCTCCCCTATCAGTGGAAACATCCTCTGCATCCATCCAGTCAAGCCCCCTTATAATCTTATACATGTCAATAAGATCACCTCATTCTTCTAAATTCCAGTGAGTAGAGGCCCAACCTACTCAACCTTTCTTCATAAGTCAACCCCCTCATCTCCAGATTCAATCTTGTGAACCTTCTCTGAACTGCCTCCAAAGCAAATATATCCTTTCGTAAAGATGGAAACCAAAACTTCACACAGTATTCTAGTGTGGCCTCACTATTACCCTGTACAACTGTAGTAAGACTTCCCTGCTTTTATACTCCATCCCCTTTGCAATAAAGACCAAGATTTCATTGGCCTTCCTGATCACTTGCTGTAACTGCATACGAACCTTTTGTGTTTTATGCATAAGTACCCCCAGGTCCTGCTGTACTGTAGCACTTTGCAATCTTTCTCCATTAAAATAACATGCTCTTTGATTTTTTTCTGCCAAAGTGCATGACCTCACACTTTCCAACATTATACTCCATCTGCCAAATTTCTGCCCACTCACTTAGCCTGTCTACGTCCTTTTGCAAATTTCTGTGTCCTCCTTGCACATTGCTTTTCCTCCCATCTTTGTATTGTCAGCAAACTTGGCTACGTTATACTCAGTCCCTTCCTCCAAGTCGTTAATATAGATTGTAAATAGCTGGTGTCCCAGCACTGATCCCTGCGGCACCCCACTGGTTACTGATTGCCAACCCGAGAATGAACCATTTATCCCTACTCTGTTTTCTGTTAGTTAGCCAATCCTCTAGCCATGCTAATATATTACCCCAAACCCTGTGAACTTTTATCTTGTGCAGTAACCTTTTATGTGGCACCTTGTCTTTTTGATGTGGCCCTGAAGAGACGTGCAATGGGGATTTCTGTAGAAATGAAGAACTTATTCCCAATTGGACTGCAGAGGAGGGAGAACCACCACTTGTTGGGGTGCAGATTTTACAACCATGACTTGACACGCACAAAAAGTGTCCAATCTTGGGACAGGGAGCAAGGATGTCACTGAAATTGATATTGCAGATAGCCTGCATGGAATTTGGAAAAAGCCAGCATTTATTTAAAACATCCAGATTTTGATGAACTATCTATATACAAGCACAGTGCAGAACAATGCCCAAGGTTGTAGTCATGCGATGGTTCCTTTAAAAAAAAAGGCAAGGTGAAGTTTGATTTTAAGTACTGCCTCCAGGGCTAAAAGCACAATGGGTGGTGGGGGGTTTGATGAGCTTATTTTACACAGGAGTTTATTACAAGTACAGCAATGCACCAGAAACTGCCACATTTAATAAAGCTTTTGAATTAATGTTTACTTCCAGTAGACATTGTTGAAAACTGTACCTGTATACAGAAAACCAATTTCAGAACAAAGTACTTTGCAGGCATGATTATTCTAAAGATGTTCTGCATTTCCCTGGTCTATTTTCCTGCCGTGACTTTCACTCCAGATTATGCAATGTATTTTGATTCTGAAAATCAACTCAACACATACTCTATTTATACATCAAGTAATGTAACAAGTAAAATGGGTTAAGTTCAGAATTTTCACAGCTGTGGCGTTGTATTCGACCGATTTTCTTACACAATAAACTCTCCAACACAAAGATAGCTTACTTCCACTCCCATGGGACTACTGACGTAATCATTTTCCACAAACACAAGTGCACATAACTAGTGGGACGTCTGGCAATTGTTATATGGGTTGAGGCAACAGATGACAGCTAAATATGGGAGCCACACTAATGATGTCCACAGTCTACCAGCATTTCAACTGCTGAGTTGTGAGAACTAGAGAAGTGATGTAAAGCATTGTGAATTTAACCTGAAAGTGCTCTTCTGGTGCAGAGTTGGGGGGAAAAAAAATCATAAATGACCAAGATTCAGCAGCTGTAGCTCCACCTAACTTAAGCTACCCAGCTAAACCAACTGGTTGATTATAACATATTAAGGGAAATCAGGTCCTAGTCAGTCAGTCTTGTGTACAGTGGATGCCCTGTTTGATGGGTTTCTACTGTAATGTATCCAAGGAAGTATCATAAATTAAGGCAAAGCTACAGGTATGATATTGTATAAAGCATATAACAAATACATTCAAAGTTTCATGGGATTTAGCATTTTAGATTCAAAAGCGATGTCAAAATACTAGAAGTTGACAAAAGTGGAAACAAGTGCTTTCAAACAAATCAGATTTGCATGGTTCAAAAAAAAAGTAATTAACATTTTGACAATCAATTTGTTGATGCCAGCCTAAAATTAAATTTCAATTACTGCGTATTCACTCACTTCATGTGAACTTGAGGCATTACCTGTTGCTCTCAAGTCGTTCTGTAACTTGGGTAATTGCAGTGTCACCACTAAGTAAAAACAGATGTTACCCTGGGTTATTCTGCTAATAATTGTAGCCCTGCAGCGTCATTATTCAGTAATTTGACCTGTGAACCATTTTCTGAAACTCTGCTTTCTCTCATGTGATGAGAAGACTAAGTTGAGGCATAAATAGTGCGTGCACTAGTAATCTGGCAACCCAATTGTTGCTTCAAATGAAAATGATTTGCAGTTGCAATAAGCCTGGCAGAACTCTAGGATATAGCACATCAGTTTAGAAACAACCGACTCCGTAAGAGAACTATAAATATGATATAAACCGTTAGGCAAGATTTATTTGTGGGATTTGGCAAAACTAAGTAAGCTGTGAAATTTTGTCCTGCTCAGAGGGACATCAGCACTGAATGGCCAAGAACAATTATAAAGCTACAGTTTAAGAGTAAACCTGCATCTGCTAATCTTCCTTGTGCTACATTGAAGTCAATTTGTTGCAAAATTCTTATCTCAAAGACTTCTTTAAAAAAAAGTAAATATTGCAGCTCCAACACCAAGCTAAAATGCCAGAAATTTTTATTTAAAAATTCTGAACGATAATCCTGAACCAGTTGGAGACCAAGCTGAATCTCCCATATAAATGTCACTGCTGCAGTGTGGCTGATTTTTACGCTAAACATAAATCTCAGGACTCGGGAGATGATCTGGTGTTGCTATCCAAGTTAACCAATATATTATTGATACTCATTCTGATTTGTAACTTGTGAAAAATTGTGTTTGATCTTAATACTTAAAGCACACACAGAAACCACATCCATATGAAACTCATGGCTGTGCTCCCATTATACTGCAGCTACTGATCCTTTTCAAATAGTATAGGGGTTTCATAGTTGACTACAATTCTTGCACATCAAATAAACTGGCCTCGGTTTAACTGTAAACTTTAAAGGCAGTTTTTGACCTGAAACGCTGACCCGGCCATGACCTAATCAATCTAAGAAATTATCTTTGTGATTGAAAAGAAGCCTTTGACGAACAAGTCATCTCACTTGTGCCACCAGCAGCAAGACTAGGCCTGGATGAAATTGATCATCGACACGGCAGAGGGTTACAGATCTCCCTCCCCATGAGGTGTACTAAGGCTCTGCAATGGTCTATTTGCATGACAAAAAGTGTCACTAATGAAGTATTACTAGTCTATTAATTGGGCAGAGAAGTGAACAAGTGAATCACAAATTTATGCAGTATAAAACTCCCAGAGACTAACAAGGAGTTATTATATACAATTATAACAGTACCATTAGTAACAATTCTCAACTATTTTATCAGATATGTTCCACACATTCTGTATTTGTATACTGCTCAAAGAAATTACAGTATATTTATGATCAGATTGCTTAAATTAAAGGAATATAGGGCCATCTATATAACTAAATAAGTTTGATTTGACAATTCCATTATGCAGCCATTTTCTGTTTTGTAATAAATTCTTAAAACACAAGGAAAACCCATGGAGGTTTTGCATTAAGGTATTCTACCGATGAGCCATTACTAAATAACCATACTTGATTTCCTTGATACAATGCAAGATGACAAATTACTTTTACTGGTATCAATTGTACCACAATCAAATGCTAATCTTCCCATCTCATGGTGCAAAGGCACAGCCAGTCAAGCTTTGTAATTAGAGTTGGCGTGAGAGATACTGACCCCATATACTCTTCATCACCAAGACTGCTTATTTCCCCGATCTCAAACTTTCATATGCTCCTCTGCCTCAAGGTGAAGAAACTCATACATTTCTTTGACTTGGAGTCGACGGTTCTCCTTGCTGGCCTTCTTTCCTTTTACCTCTATAATCTATAGCTCAACCAAAACTGGGCTGCTCAGATATTACTATGCACCAATTCCCTCTTGCCCATTTCACCCCATCCTTGTTGGCCTATATTGGCTTCCTGTCTCCCAATGCTAAATATTTAAAAAGCATGCCTCTTTCTTTAAATCCCTCCAAGGCCTTGCTCCTCACCATCTCTAAAACCTTCTCCAGACCTCCAATCACACCCCGAACGGTTATGAATCCAGCCACTGGTGCATCCCACTTCAGCCTCCTACGCCCCTCTTTCTGGAATTCCACCTCTCAGCCTCTCCACCTTTAAGATCCTCATTACAAACCACCTCTTTGACCAAGCTTTGCATCACCACTCCTAATCGCTGCTCCTTTGACTTGCCGTCCATTTTCCACATACTTCTGTGAAGCGCACTGGGGCGTTTTTCTATGTTAAAAGTGTATTATAAATGCAAGTTGTTATTCTTTCGTAATAAGTGAGTTTTAAAATTTTAAACAAAACAGAAATAGCACAAGTACAAAACTAATACTGTTTAGTTTTATTAAAGTTCCTTTGTTAAAAGGCAGTTGACAATTTATAAAATCTGGAATTTGAGATTGTCTATACAAGAGATCATTGCCCTTTTCAGAAAGTTGCATCCAGAGTAATCTGCTGATCTCCCCTCACTCTGTTGTATACTAAAACTTATATGGAGTGTCAGCTGTGGCTCAGTGGGTAGCACTCGCCTCAGAATCAAAGGGTTGTGGGTTCAAGTCCCACTCCAGGGACTTGAGCACAAAAATCTAGACTAACACTCCAGTGCAGTACTGAGGGAGTGCTGCACCATCAGAGGTGCTGTCTTTCAGATGAGATGTTAAACCGAGGCCCCATTTGCTGCCTCATGTTGACGTAAAAGATTCCGTGGTACTATTTCGAAGAACAGGGAAGTTATCCTCTGTGTCCTGACAATATTTAGCCCTCAATCAACATAACAAAAACAGATTACCTGGTCAATGTCACATTACTATTTGTGGGAGCTTGCTGTGCTCAAATTGGCTGCCACGTTTCCCACATTGCAACAGTGAACACACTCCAAAAGTACTTCATTCGCTCTAAGGCGCTTTGAGACGTCCGGTGGTCATGAAAGGTGCTATATAAATGTAAATCTTTCTTTCCAAAACAGAGCATTGAGATACCAAGCAACAGAAAGAGCACTGAAATGCAACACAATGACTGGTAGGACAGTACCTAGCTATGCAAGGTTATAAAGAAAAATAAGGCATTGGCTGGGTGGAAACCTCATGTGCAAATTGAATCTCAAAAATCTAGGTGGACCCTACATGTTGCAGTAAGCCCAGCAGAAATTGGATGAACTAAAACTTCATCCACTGGGCCCAATCCTGCCTTGGACCATCACCAGGAGGTAGGGAGGGAGAAAGGAAAGAACAAACTGCATTTATAAATTCGCACCTTTCATTGTCTACACAGTCAATTATTTTTTTTGAATTCCTTAGTCCCTGCTACTTTTAGGACCCTGCTGTGCTGCAGTTTGATACAAAATAATCAGATGAATGACGCATTAAACTGTTTTGGTGGTGTTTGAGGGATGAATGTATACCAGGGCTTGGAAAAAGTATGAAGGGATCTTATGACCACCTGAACAGTCAGGACCTCACCAGAAAGACAGCACCTCCAATAATACAGCACTTCCTCAATACTGCACTGAAGTGTCAGCCTAGAATTATTTGCTTGAATCCTAAGTTAGTGCGTGAATCTATAACCTATTAACTAAAAGGAGGAGGGGTGGGTGGTGGAAGATTGCAGCTACCAAGTTAAACTGACTTGGTTTACTTATCCCTACTTAATGAAGTTTTACCTAAAAGAAAATCCATTGATTGAAGCGTCTTTGATACAAAAGGCGAGTACCTATTGCACATCCAAGTGATACTTCCTTTTACTGGAAGAAACTAGAGTTCACAAGATAATTACTGATGAGGCCCATTTGACTCATTTCATCTATTCAGAATGATCCAAAAGATCTGCCAGTGCAATATCCAATTGGTTCTTAAATTATTCCAGTTTTCATTTCCAACACTGTGGGAATCCATTGTTGATAACTGTGTGAAGAACTATCTGGTATCAGTCCTAAATTTGTCTTTATTTAGTTTAAATCTATAATCTCTTATTCTACTCTCAATTTAACAAAGTATTTTTCCAGTTTTACCTTTTCCATACCATTTACAACATTGCATAATTCTAGAAGATTCCCTCTAAGATATCTCCTTCCAAGGTAGAAGAACCCAACTTTCCCCAGTATTTCCTCATTAATAAGAGCTCCAAGACTGGGGGCTCAGTGCGGTGACACTTCCGCACTGCCTTCACAGCTTGAATGCCTCCCCAGTGGCCTGGTAACTAGAAATAGGCACAGTATTCAAGATGTGGTCTAACCAAAGCACTGCAGTTTGATCTTAACTTCCTCAGAGTTGTATTCTGCTTCAGCTTTTCTCCCAACATTATGTTTATTAATGGATGCAACTGCTGCCAACGAACTGGAAGCGGACTGCGCATGCATGCTGCCAGTTCGTCACGGAAGCGGGCGTGTTAAAATTAAAATATTTAAATGACGGGAGGGAGCGGGCTGTGAGGAAAAATGCCCTGCAGGAAAAAAAACGTTTCCGATTCCAGATTAATGCGCAGTACACTTCTGCACAGCTTCCGGCCGTTGGCAGCAGTCACTTTGTTTATTAATTGCTGCTCTGCGCAGGTTGGACATTTGGAGCATTGAGCCTCCCAAGATTCCAAGTCTTTTTCAACTTCATTCTTCAACACTTGCATTGCCTATTTTTCTTTTGTAATACTTTACACATTTGTCTGTATTAAATTTCATTTTCCATTACCCACTTGCTTATTTTGCCCAGCTTATTTTGTAATTTCTGGGCTGCCTGCTTGAACATCACTGACTCTCTTAGTTTGGCATCATGACTACATTAGGTTTCTGAATTGGTAGATAAAAGTAGTTGAGAATTCTGGTTAATTTTTCATTTTGAAGTTGAACACGAGTTGTCCTCACTTGTTTCTGTGCTTGGTTTTAAATTGATGGTCAGAAACAGTCTGGGAGTAAAAAAAAAAACGGTGGGAAGAATTTGCTGCACTTGCAAGAAGTTCTGTTCAAGTAGCATTAAGAACAGAAAGTATGGGCTGTAGGCAGCATTCCTCAACGAAAGTGTCACTGGAGAGAGTTCTACTCAAACCATCTGTTCCCAGCTCGCCTTGGCTCAGCAGGTTTAAAAAGCATTAGAAAATAGAAATAATGGTTAACCAGTAAGTGTACAAGAATCATGTAGCAATTCAGACAATACAGTTCCCTTTAACAGTATTGATGCTTACCTAAAATTAAAAGCAGTGATTGGTCACCAGTGCTAAAGAATAGGGGAACTGTTCAACACTGTTTACATCAATTATGTAACTTCCAAAACTGTGGTTTCAACTAACATTTGATGCAACTAATGTTATTTGATGGTTTCTATCAATGTATCTGTTACTTACCTTCATGTTTCCTAATCGCCTTGTCCGGTCAATAACTAGAAGCTTTTTTATGAGGTCTCTAAAACACAAAATGATAATAGTTACATGTAACACCAAAAGTACTTCCTATACAATAATAGATTTGGTAAACATTAGTACCTCATTTGAGCACATCTAAAATGGACTACAAGTAAATCCATTAAAGTGTTCTAAAATACTATTGCTGGCTAGTAATAGATCTTGTAATGTTATTTTTAAAATCTGACTTATCAATTGAAAGGATAGTGTAAGAATTGAAATGCTGTAATTTTGCACAAATTACTCTGAATGGAAGGTGAGCGCAGTTAAATGTATTATTTAAAAATTGAATATGGTGTCTTTGCTTTGGTAGCAGATAATCTCCTTTCACATAGGAAAGATGGATTTTCTGCTCTGCAACCTTTACAATGGTATACATTATATAGAGGTGGCCCATGTGCATTGTTTTATAACTCTATTCATCCAGAAAATGGATTAGACACCTCAGACCAGACTGGATGGCGATCCAGGGGTCAGTCTCCCACCCCACCAAACCACTTAAATTATCCTGACCTCTAAAGAGCCTGCGTTTCTGATATGTGTGCAACATAACTACTGCCTCTTAGCATTGTGCAACAAACTGTACCGTGACCACAAAAAATTAACTTTTTCCTTCAGAAACAAACACAAAAATTGTCTCCTCCGACACCTGTACATTACCTACTCAAAACATGGTTGATCTATCTCCTTCAGCCGCCTGAAGGAGATAGAGGAAAAGAGTGTTCAAAGACCAGGCCCTCAAATCTACCACTAAGCTCACGGTCTATAGGGCTGTTATAATACCCGCCCTCCTGTATGGCTCAGAGGCATGGACCACGTACAGTAGACACCAAGTCGCTGGAGATATATCACCAACGATGTCTCCGCAAGATCCTACAAATCCCCTGGTAGGCCAGGCGCACCAACATCAGCGTCCTCGTCCAGGCTAACATCCCCAGCATTGAAGCACTGACTACACTCGATTAGCTCCGCTGGGCAGGCCACAAAGTTCGCATGCCAGACACAAGACTCCCAAAGCAAGCGCTTTATGTGGAGCTCCTTCACGGCAAACGAGCCAAAGGTGGGCAGCGGAAACATTACAAAGACATCCTCAAAGCCTCCCTGATAAAGTGCAACATCCCCACTGACACCTGGGAGTCCCTGGCCAAAGACCACCCTAAGTGGAGAAGGTGCACCTGGGAGGGCGCTGAGCACAAGTCTCAATGCTGAGAGCGTGCAGAAATCAAGTGTAGGCAGTGGAAGGAGCATGCGACAAACCAGTCCCACCCACCCCTTCCCTCAACAACTATCTGTCCCACCTGTGACAGAGTCTGTGGCTCTCGTATTGGACTGTTCAGCCACCAATAGGAGTGGAAGCAAGTCTTCTTCGATTCCAAGGGACTGGCAATGATGATGATGACGACTCAAAACATAGATAGACCCACAGCACAAACTACACATACATCAGTTGCAGTTACACTCTGAATCCAAGTTAACACAAGAGTAAACTCCCCTGAATTTGTTAAGGACTATGGTTGGACAAGAGCAGGCAGAGCTTACATAGAACATAAGAAATAAGAGTAGTAGGCCATTTGGCATCTCGAGCCTGCTCCACCATTCAATATGACCATGGCTGATCCAATCCCTGCCCGCTTCCCATAACCCTCGACTCTTGTTGAAAAATTGGTCTATCTCCACCTTAAATATATATATTCAATGATCCAGCCTCCACAGCTCTCTGGGGTAGAGTATTCCAAAGATTCACAACCCTCAGAAGAAATTACAATGAGTATAGGCCCAACCTGCTCAACCTTTCATAAGACAACCCCTTCATCTTGGAATCAACTTCGTGAACCTTCTCTGAACTGCCTCCAGTTAATAGAAACATAGAAAATAGGTGCAGGAGTAGGCCATTCGGCCCTTCTAGCCTGCACCGCCATTCAATGAGTTCATGGCTGAACATTCAACTTCAGTACCCCATTCCTGCTTTCTCGCCATACCCCTTGATTCCCCCTAGCAGTAAGGACCTCATCTAACTCCTTTTTGAATATATTTAGTGAATTGGCCTCAACAACTTTCTGTGGTAGAGAATTCCACAGGTTCACCACTCTCTGGGTGAAGAAGTTCCTCCGCATCTCGGTCCTAAATGGCTTACCCCTTATCCTTAGACTGTGACCCCTGGTTCTGGACTTCCCCAACATTGGGAACATTCTTCCTGCATCTAACCTGTCTAACCCCGTCAGAATTTTATATGTTTCTATGAGGTCCCCTCTCATTCTTCTGAACTCCAGTGAATACAAGCCCAGTTGATCCAGTCTTTCTTGATAGGTCAGTCCCGCCATCCCGGGAATCAGTCTGGTGAACCTTCGCTGCACTCCCTCAATAGCAAGAATGTCCTTCCTCAGGTTAGGAGACCAAAACTGTACACAATACTCCAGGTGTGGCCTCACCAATGCCCTGTACAACTGTAGCAACACCTCCCTGCCCCTGTACTCAAATCCCCTTGCTATGAAGGCCAACATGCCATTTGCTTTCTTAACCGCCTGCTGCACCTGCATGCCAACCTTCAATGACTGATGTACCATGACACCCAGGTCTCTTTGCACCTCCCCTTTTCCTAATCTGTCACCATTCAGATAATAGTCTGTCTCTCTGTTTTTACCACCAAAGTGGATAACCTCACATTTATCCACATTATACTTCATCTGCCATGCATTTGCCCACTCACCTAACCTATCCAAGTCGCTCTGCAGCCTCACAGCATCCTCCTCGCAGCTCACACTGCCACCCAACTTAGTGTCATCCGCAAATTTGGAGATACTACATTTAATCCCCTCATCTAAATCATTAATGTACAGTGTAAACAGCTGGGGCCCCAGCACAGAACCTTGCGGTACCCCACTAGTCACTGCCTGCCATTCTGAAAAGTACCCATTTACTCCTACTCTTTGCTTCCTGTCTGACAACCAGTTCTCAATCCATGTCAGTACACTACCCCCAATCCCATGTGCTCTAACTTTGCACATCAATCTCTTGTGTGGGACCTTGTCGAACGCCTTCTGAAAGTCCAAATATACCACATCAACTGGTTCTCCCTTATCCACTCTACTGGAAACATCCTCAAAAAATTCCAGAAGATTTGTCAAGCATGATTTCCCTTTCACAAATCCATGCTGACTTGGACCTATCATGTCACCTCTTTCCAAATGCACTGCTATGACATCCTTAATAATTGATTCCATCATTTTACCCACTACCGATGTCAGGCTGACCGGTCTATAATTCCCTGTTTTCTCTCTCCCTCCTTTTTTAAAAAGTGGGGTTACATTGGCTACCTTCCACTCCATAGGAACTGATCCAGAGTCAATGGAATGTTGGAAAATGACTGTCAACGCATCCACTATTTCCAAGGCCACCTCCTTAAGTACTCTGGGATGCAGTCCATCAGGCCCTGGGGATTTATCGGCCTTCAATCCCATCAATTTCCCCAACACAATTTCCCGGCTAATAAGGATTTCCCTCAGTTCCTCCTCCTTACTAGACCCCCCGACCCCTTTTATAACCGGAAGGTTGTTCGTGTCCTCCTTCGTGAATACCGAACCAAAGTACTTGTTCAATTGGTCCGCCATTTCTTTGTTCCCCGTTATGACTTCCCCTGTGCTATACCTGTGAGTGCTCAATAAGCTATGCACAAAATTATTCTAACCTAAGCACTGACAGCCCCTCACATTGATGAGCACAAAGTAGTATCAATTTACAATTTAATAGATTGGTAAAAAATGAATTACTGTTGCAATACCCAATTGCTGTGGGGAGACACATTTTGATCTCTTATTGCTAGAGTTGGTTGTTGCAAATGTTTACGATTCAAAATATCCACTTAAAAAAAAACTTACTGGTTTTGATGATTTAATTCCCATACATTAATAAAACAGGCATTAACTCGTTATAAAATTGTATTGCATATATAAACTTGTATTTATATAGTTGCTTTCATGTCCTCAGGATATTATGAAAGCTTTGCAGTAAATGAATGTGAAGTGCTGTCACTTTTTGCAGACAAACACGACAGCCGATTTGTACAAAAGGAAATTCCCCCAAAACAATGACTAGTTAATCTGCTCTTGTCAGCATTTGCTGAGGAATGCATATTGGCCAGGAAATTGGGCGAACTCCCTGCTCATCTTTGGAAAAGTTCCATGGCATCTTCTACGTCGATCTGATCAGGGCCCTGGTTTAACATCTCATCCGAAAGGCAGCACCTTCAACAATGCAGCACTCCCATAGTACGGCCACATATGGAATACTATGCACAATTTTGGGCTCCTTACAAGAGATGGTACCAGGGATAAACATAAAATAGGTGCAGGAGCAGGCCATTCGGCCCTTCAAGTCTGCACTGCCATTCAATATGATCATGGCTGATCATGCAACCTCAGTACCCCACTCTTGTCTTCTCTCCATACCCCAATCCCTTTAGCCGTAAGGACCACATCTAACTTCCTTCTGAATATGTCCAACGAACTGGACTCCACAACTTTCTGTGGCAGAGAATTCCACAACTCTCTGGGTGAAAAAGTTTCTCCTCCTCTCGGTCCTAAATGGCTTACCCCGTATCCCTAGACTGTGACCCCTGGTTCTGTACTTCCCAAACATCGGGAACATTCTTCCTGCATCTAACCTGTCCAGTCCCTTCAGAATTTTATACGTTTCTATGAGATTCCCCCTCATTCTTCTAAATTCCAGTGAGTATAAGCCTAGCCAATCCAGTCTTTCCTCATATGTCAGTCCTGCCATGCCAGGAATCAGTCTGGTGAATCTTCGCTGCACTCCCTCAATAGCAAGCACGTCCTTCCTCAGATTAGATGACCAAAACTGCACACAATACTCAAGCTGTGGTCTCACCAAGGCCCTGTACAACTGCAGCAAGACCTCCCTGCTCCTGTACTCAAATCCCCTTGCTATGAAGGCCAGCATGCCATTTGCTTTCTTTACTGCCTGCTGCACTTGCAGTAAGGTGTCTGAGAAAAGATTCAAGCAACTAGGACTATATGATTTGAACTGAGGAAAGGGGAATTTGATGGAGATGTTCAAGATTATATCATGAATAGATTGATTAAATAAACAGAATTTCCATTGGCCATAATCTCAAAAGCAGCAGTAGAATTCACACAGCTATTAGAAGAGCTGAAGGGTGGAATACTGTGCCACAACTTGTGAATCCTATAAAATATATATTTTTTTTAAATCAGTGGATAATTAGTTGAATAGCTACAGATATGGGCAGTAAACAGGCAAGAAACACTAAAGGCCTGCTCCAATGCTAACATTTTTATGTTTCTGATAGAGAGATGGTAAGAACAGGGAAGCAAAATGCAAAGTGTAAAGAAAAGGAAAGAGATAGCACTTTGACATCAAAAGCGCACAACTTAACTTAATATATTTTAATAGCAGAGACACCATTAAATATATTAATGGTCCAGAACTTAAAGAAGGGTAACTTTGAAGGTATGAGGCGTGAATTGGCTAGGATAGATTGGCGAATGATACTGAAGGGGTTGACTGTGGATGGGCAATGGCAGACATTTATAGACCGCATGGATGAACTACAACAATTGTACATTCCTGTCTCGCGTAAAAATAAAAAAGGGAAGGTGGCTCAACCGTGGCTATCAAGGGAAATCAGGGATAGTATTAAAGCCAAGGAAATGGCATACAAATTGGCCAGAAATAGCAGCGAACCCGGGGACTGGGAGAAATTTAGAACTCAGCAGAGGAGGACAAAGGGTTTGATTAGGGCAGGGAAAATGGAGTACGAGAAGAAGCTTGCAGGGAGAACATTAAGACGGATTGCAAAAGTTTCTATAGATATGTAAAGAGAAAAAGGTTAGTAAAGACAAACGTAGGTCCCCTGCAGTCAGAATCAGGGGAAGTCATAACGGGGAACAAAGAAATGGCGGACCAATTGAACAAGTACTTTGGCTCGGTATTCACTGAGGAGGACACAAACAACCTTCCGGATATAAAAGGGATCGGAGGGTCTAGTAAGGAGGAGGAACTGAGGGAAATCCTTATTAGTCGGGAAATTGTGTTGGGGAAATTGATGGGATTGAAGGCCGATAAATCCCCAGGGCCTGATGGACTGCATCCCAGAGTACTGAAGGAGGTGGCCTTGGAAATAGTGGATGCATTGACAGTCATTTTCCAACATTCCATTGACTCTGGATCAGTTCCTATGGAGTGGAGGGTAGCCAATGTAACCCCACTTTTTAAAAAAGGAGGGAGAGATATAACAGGGAATTATAGACCGGTCAGCCTGACATCGGTAGTGGGTAAAATGATGGAATCAATTATTCAGGATGTCATAGCAGTGCATTTGGAAAGAGGTGATATGATAGGTCCAAGTCAGCATGGATTTGTGAAAGGGAAATCATGCTGGACAAATCTTCTGGAATTTTTTTGAGGATGTTTCCAGTAGAGTGGACAAGGGAGAACCAGTTGATGTGGTATATTTGGACTTTCAGAAGGCTTTCGACAAGGTCCCACACAAGAGATTAATGTGCCAAGTTAAAGCACATGGGATTGGGGGTAGTGTGCTGACATGGATTGAGAACTGGTTGTCAGACAGGAAGCAAAGAGTAGGAGTAAATGGGGACTTTTCAGAATGGCAGGCAGTGACTAGTGGGGTACCGCAAGGTTCTGTGCTGGGGCCCCAGCTGTTTTAACTGTATATTAATGATTTAGACGAGGGGATTAAATGTAGTATCTCCAAATTTGCGGATGATACTAAGTTGGGTGACAGTGTGAGCTGCGAGGAGGATGCTATGAGGCTGCAGAGCGACTTGGATAGGTTAGGTGAGTGGGCAAATGCATGGCAGATGAAGTATAATGTGGATAAATGTGAGGTTATTCACTTTGGTGGTAAAAACAGAGAGACAGACTATTATCTGAATGGTGACAGATTAGGAAAAGGGGAGGTGCAACGAGACCTGGGTGTCATGGTACATCAGTCATTGAAGGTTGGCATGCAGGTACAGCAGGCAGTTAAGAAAGCAAATGGCATGTTGGCCTTCATAGCGAGGCGATTTGAGTACAGGGGCAGGGAGGTGTTGCTACAGTTGTACAGGGCTTTGGTGAGGCCACACCTGGAGTATCGTGTACAGTTTTGGTCTCCTAACCTGAGGAAGGACATTCTTGCTATTGAGGGAGTGCAGCGAAGGTTCACCAGACTGATTCCCGGGATGGCGGGACTGACCTATCAAGAAAGACTGGATCAACTGGGCTTGTATTCACTGGAGTTCAGAAGAATGAGAGGGGACCTCATAGAAACGTTTAAAATTCTGACGGGGTTAGACAGGTTAGATGCAGGAAGAATGTTCCCAATGCTGGGGAAGTCCAGAACCAGGGGACACAGTCTAAGGATAAGGGGTAAGCCATTTACGACCGAGATGAGGAGGAATTTCTTCACCCAGAGAGTGGTGAACCTGTGGAATTCTCTACCACAGAAAGTTGTTGAGGCCAATTCACTAAATATATTCAAAAGGGAGTTAGATGGAGTCCTTACTACTGGGGGAATCAAGGGGTATGGTGAGAAAGCAGGAATGGGGTCCTGAAGTTGCATGTTCAGCCATGAACTCATTGAATGGCGGTGCAGGCTAGAAGGGCCGAATGGCCTACTCCTGCACCTATTTTCTATGTTTCTATGTTTCTATAAACACAACTCTCCCAGAAGTCCTTGTAAAGGTGCCTTGTGTGAATCAGGAAAAGATGAAAATAAAACACTAGTGAGAAAGCACAAAGCACATTTAACAGAAATATAGTAAAAGAAGAACTGTTTGTTTTTCTTGAGGTTTGTCTTGTAACCAATCGATTTTGATTCTTCCCATTAACCACCAAAGCTTATGCCCATGTCACACAACTTTTGCAGTGAAAGAATAGTGGCACTGTGCTGTCAGTCTGTCTGCTTTTGTAATGCCATAATCAGCAAGGAAATGGCCCCTTAAATCTGCTGCAATGTGCAAAGCATTTCGCAGCTACTATGGTGCAAACATACAGTGGAACTAAAAAACTGAAACAGGGGAATATACTATTAATCAGCAGAACTAATGTCTCACAATGTGGCAAGTATTTACATAACATTACAAAGTCACATCTTCAGCCGGCAGGCTGGGAGGAAATATTGCAAATAAAATGTAATTTATCTGATACAGCTTCAAATCTTGTTCTAACAAGCACATCGCATTTTCAATAAAAGTTAAGCAGGGCATACTTTTTATATATGAAGTAAAAAATAGCAGACTACGCCATTGGAAATGCCTGGGGTATACCCAAATAGGACCTTGACTAACAAAATCTTAAAATAGCGATTTCACTCAAGGTTGTGGCCATCTGGATACCTGCAAAAATCCAATCGCCCGTAAACATTCACAAATGTGCTTTAAATTACTTTCACATGAAGGTTTGCAAACTGATGGGCAAGGACTGTTGAAAAGGTGTTATAAAAATAAACCACCAGCATGACAGTTAAAATAAACCATCTTACTTGAATGCTGTCTGATAAAAAAAAATATATACAACATCTAGACTTGCAAAGAAAAAAACTAGGCAAACAAAAAAACCCCACTAACTTCTAATCTGAATTTATGGGCCCAAGTTTCCACACACGCCTAGAACGGCGCAGTCCCGAACTGGATGCCCGTTTTTCGCGCCACAAAGTGCGCCTAAAAAAATCCTCGGTATTCTCCACCTACTTGCAGGTCCTCTGGCCCTCAGCGCAGTCAGCACGAGCTGTGGGGGGGGGGGGGGCAGAGCCAGGTCCCTGCGCTGAAAACAGTGCCGGTACCTCTGCACATGCGCGCTACAGTCGGCACGCAAGTGTAGTAGCTCCAGGCGCCGAACTGTGTGGGAGGGGCCCGAAGCACACAGCCGCTAGCCCTGGCTGAATGGTCTCACTGGGCTGCGTGAATAAGGCTCCTCCCACGGCCAGCTCCTGCTCTCCCCCCCCCCGCCGCCCCCCTGCCTCCGGACCGGACCAGACCTGACGCCCGCTCCCCCCCCCGGCCTCCGGACCAGACCCGGCGCCCGCACCCCTCCCCCGACCGACCCTACCCGCGTTCCTGTTCCCGCCATCTGGATGATCCTCCTCCTCCCGACCCGACCCACCTGTAAATCTGGTGCTGGGGATGGGCCGTTCAGCCTTCGGTCCAGAAAGGCCTGCCTGAAGCACTTTCACACAGGTAGGAAGATGGTTTATTTAATCTTTTCTTTGCTTATAAATGTTTATTCAGGTTGGATTTATTTGTATAAGTATAAATAAGGATTTATTATAGAATTTAATGACTCTCCCCCTCCCCACCTCGTTCTGGATGCCTAATTTGTAACCTGCGCCTAATTTTTTTAATGTGTAGAACAGGTTTTTTCAGTTCTACAAAAATCTTCACTTGCTCCATTCTACTTTAGTTTGGAGTACGTTTTCACTGTGGAAACTTTCAAATCAGGCATCAGTGGCCGGACACGCCCCCTTTTGAAGAAAAAATTTTGTTTCAAAGTAGAACTGTTCTACCTGACTAGAACTGCAGAAAAAAAAAGTGTGGAGAATTGCGATTTCTAAGATAGTCCGTTCTCCACCAGTTGCGCCTAAAAATCAGGCGCAAATCATGTGGAAACTTGGGCCCATTGGGTCTAAAATTGAGGTCAGAGTCTTCCTTCGTACAAAGGCCTCCGACCCGAAAAGATCTACGAATCTACCCTTCGGTCTTAGAGAAACACAAGATCCTGGTCGGAGGCCTAGATTCACTGCGCAGTGAGGTACGCAAGTCCAAGCTGGACAACCAATCACGATGCAGTATTCGCTGATAATAATGGGAACTCCATTTGTGCAAGTTCCCATCACTGAGAAAAATCCCTAAAACACTCAAACAGAATACATAAAACACCTCACATTTAAAATTAAATAAATGTTTTTAAAAAAAAATATTTTTTGCAATTTAAAAAAAAATGTTTAAGTGTTAAACAATGCACCGGGTTTTTAAACTATAAAAATGTGTATTTAAATATAATTTTTATATGTTTTAAAAGTCTTACGCTGGTAAAAGTAGGCTATGCACTGCTTTCACCAGGCGTAAAAGTTTGAAGGAGATTTGCTGGGCAAGAGATGGGCAAATAGCCCAATCTCTCCCACGCAAATGTCCTTCTCCCAGGGATGCGAAGGATCGGTTAAAAGAAATCTTGACAGATCGGAAAAGCCGGTTTGACGCATGTGCATCGCGCCCCGAAATTCAGACTTTTGCGAGGCCTCGCCGGGTCTGTGCACATTTTGTACAGACCCGGTGAGGCTGGAATTTTAGCCCCATTGTTACACAAGCAGATAGGTAGCATTTCTCCATTCACAAGTGTAAAAGCCCATTACAGTTTAGGAGTGGCAGTGTTTCTGCAAAGCGAAAAAACACTTGGAATAGTTTAAAGATGGAGATGGCTTAATTATTCATTTGTAGTTAATTTTTCACAATTTCTAAATACCTTTAAAGCAATTCTCAAACACAGTATACAACTGACAACTATTCAGTCTATACTTTGAAAAATTTTGATTTTCGCACTAGATAGCTTGTTACAATATTCAGTGCAAACCTGTTGCGCAACGGACACAAGTTGGAGCGGATTTTTGGACATATACTTGATTGTATACGGGACCAAACATTTGTTTTATTTTTCCCTTTAAATGAATTTTGTAAGGGACAATACTGATGCATTATGCTTTGAACAGTTAAACTTCAAGGTATGCTGGCCTTGAGTTAATGGAGATAGGAAAGTGAGATAATGAACACTGGCGAGTTAAGTGCTGGGTATGTTTGCTTATACCGGTGTCAAAAGCCTGCACTTGTTTATACTGCCCTGTCACAATGCAGGGTGGGTTATATCAAAAGCTTAGCCTTCGATAGTCAAAGCTTTGTAGTGCTAAAGCATGTGTTGTAAAGTGACATAATTTGTAAGATAAAATAACTTCACTGCAGATACCAATTTGAGTCGTGGTTCAGAGACAGGGGTCTCTAACATTTCTCCCAAAGCTTTGTCTCCGATTTAATAAACCTCTCTTTATATATTGCACAGTCTCGGAAATATTTTTCCACAACACATGTAAACAAATTAAAGGCATTAATCCAATCGGAGTTCAGATGGCTAAAATACCATTGAAAGTTTGCCTAGAGCTCTTGAATTCATGTATCAAATATTTTATTTTTTGAGGAGAAATCAAGTTGAAGGACCAGTAAAATACAGAATACCACCAAAGCTGAGAATAGCAAGAGAAAAGCAGCAAATCTGGATGAAGTGGCTAGGTGACAGAAAACATGGGCATTAAATGCCTGAAGAGTCTAAGGAAAGAAAGTAGGAATGAAGTAAGGGGTGCCACAAGATGCTGGGAAAGACCAAGTTGGAATAAGAGATCGTGCAGCGAGTGTTAATTTCACCAGTCAGGGTGTAGAAAGGAGGTACAGTAGGCAAGACAGTCTTACATTTATAATGCAGATAGTGAACGCAGTTATACATACAATAGTCTTTGATGTAGCTTATCAAATTCTGTCTGATAATGAAATATTGCTATCCCCTTCTCCCACAATATTCGATAAAAGTTTTAACATGCTGTGGCATCAATCTTAAAGACCAGAGGATCAGGGGTATGATACCTTGTGTGTTGAACTAGGTGTAGGAGTGTTGCTAAACAAACTGTCCCATGAATCCTGCTCCTGCTGCTATCTGGCAACTCCACTGGGGCAGATGGACATGATCCTATTCAGCTGTGATAGTCACCCTCACATGGTCAAACAGCCCATTGGCACCACCCACCCAAGCCCATGAAAGTACATCTCAGTATCTTCAGGAGAGAAAGCTAGGGGGAAATTCAGAGGGAATAAAACTACTTCAACATAATCAGAAAAAAGTCAGAAGCTACTTAGCATCACCCATTTTTTTTTTTAAAACAATTATCTCAACGTCATACAGCCTTTTATCTGCTAAATAATCTTACATTTACTGTATAGAAGATAAATCTTCAAGGGCATTGAAATGGTTATCATAGTAGTTATGGTGAGTTGTTACAGTTTAAGTGCTTGGCTGAAGGACTTGTTCCATTGAGCCTCAGTGGCCCACACTAACCTCCTTGCTCATAAGTTAGGATACTTGTCTTAAGCTCACACATGCAAGAGTTCAGTTTAAGGGCACCCAAAATGTCCATTAAAAAGATTTATTACTATAAACACCGGTAAATACAATAATGCATGATCCACTATATAGACATGCAAGTCTTTGGAGCAGGTGAATATTTTTCTCCACATTAGATATTTTTCACTAGTTGCAGGTGGGGGTGGTTTAGAAAGGAAGGTGGATTCTACTTGTTGAATTTAAGTCTGTCTGAGTCAGATACTCCAGCCTTGGCACCTCGTAAATGAGGCCAAAAATCAACTTTTTTTATTGCAACAATTAAGGCCTCCATGCAATATGCCAAATTGCATTTAGAAACAATAATATGCAACATTTTCTTCCCTGGAGTGTTTCTTAATCAACACAAATAGCAACCGGAATTTGACAAAAAGTCACAAGAGGACCATATTTCCCATCTGCATAGTAAATATCTATGGTTTAACACAGGGCAACAGACTTCTAAATAAATTCCTTATACAATTGTTGCCACAGGCAACAACCAAACCTAATTATCATTATCCGTCATGTCATTTTTGCACAAAAGCCTTGTACTTTTCGGCTGCTTTAAAGCATTTTCTTTTAAGCATAGCACAATTGAACAAACATGTCTTTCATGCCATCATATTCTTCCCTCAAGATACTTTATAGTAAATGGAAATGAAACACTTGCCAGGTTACAAAAAAAGTCTTGAAAGGTGGTGACAGAGGTGATTTTATACAAGGTTGTGCATAGTATGGTAAAGGCAAATCCAAAAAATTTAGAGCAAATTGAGAGTAGGACAAAAGGCACAGGTTCATAGTAGCAAAGAAACAAATTTTGGCCAATGTCAAAGTTTTTCTTCACAGATACATGGAATGAACTCAGAGTACAGGAGGTAAAAAAAACCTTGAAATTATTTGGAAACAAATGGATGCTGCAATAGAGCAGGAATTTAGGGTGACTGTGGATGGATACATTAAAATGGATTGAATGGCTTTGCTTATTCATAACTATCATGCAACACCAAAGATGTTAGTAACTACATAGATACATTTTTTTTCAACTATAGAATACTGCCATTAGTGACTGCATTGGCCAATATAATTTTACTCAAAGCATAGCTACAACACATGGATCAAAAGGTTTAGGGTTTCATACTAATGAAAGTAGTATCTAGTAACAAATTTCAAGTATTCCCCATGTCATATGCAACCCAGGCCAGATACGCCCAAAGCTCCAGACTGCTTAAAAAATCTGTCCAGATCTCTACTGCACCAGCATTTTTCACAAGACACCTTTCTCTCATTTGTAATGAAACTCCTCAGTTTCTGCCAAATTGCCATTGGTGTTGTGTTATGGATTTGCTGTCACTTAGAGCCTGTCCAGACACATTTGAATTTATTGTACGGCATTCTCAAGTTCTCAATCCCACCCAAATGCACGACTACCTATAAAAGTTGGTCTCATATGTTATTTTATAACATGGAAACCTGGCCTGTTCTGCTGCTTTTAGCAGATCGCGTTTTTTCACTTATATAGCTCCCTTTAAGGTTATTACGCAACATGCCTACATCCCATTCCTACTCCACTTGATCACGAAGGAAGTGAGCCTACTCTGCAAGAAGGGGGCCATACTCCTGTTCCAGTGATGGCAAAACTACTTGGTGTACAAGGTCAGTCTTCAATAGTGCAGGCATGCCTGCCTCTAACAGAACCAGAGTTCTCTCTTGGCCCAAGACTTGCATTTATATAGCACCTTTCACGAGAGCAGGTACAAAGAGAGCAGCAAAGTCAATGAAAGAGCAAAGGTGGCAAATGAGAAATGAGTAAAGCAAAGGCGAGCTGGGAGAGGATTGGGGAAGCTGGGAACAAGTGCTTGCATTTATAAAGTGACTAGCAGAAAAATCTTCTAAGATGCTTTAGAGATGTGCAATCAGGCAAAACAGGACTCCGAACCAAAGATATGAGGAGGGGTGACCAAAGCTTCGTCAGAGGTGGGTTTTAAGGAGAATCTTAAAGGAGGAGAGGGAGACAATGAGGCAGAGAAGTTTAGGGAGGGAATTCCAGAGTGTGGAGCAGAGACAGCTGAAGGCCCGCCACCAATGGTGGCGCAAAGAGGCCAAAGTTAATGAACTGAAGAGGTATGGAGGTGAATGTGGGCCTAGAGATGACTAGAAATAGGGAGGGGCAAGGCCATGAAGAGATTTAAACAGAAAGATGAGAATTTTAAATTGGAGGCAGTGTGAAACCAGGAGCCAATGTCTGTCAGCAAGGATAGTAGTGATGGATAATCAGGTCTTGGCACAGAATAGAATACGGGCAGTACAATTGTAATGAGCTAAAGTTTATAGAGCATGGAGGATGGGAAATTGGCCATGAGAGCACTGGAATAGTGGAGTCAGGCGGTGACAAAGCCATGAATGAGATCTTCAGGAGCAGGTGCAGAGGCAGTAGCTCTGAAAATACTAAAATAAGTTGCACAAAATGCACAAGTGGACAAAATAATGGCAAGTAAAATGTAATGCAGAGAAGTGGAAGGTACTGCATGTAGGAAGGAATAATGGGCAACACTTAGTCCATGAATGCTATAGAAATAGTTAAAAGGTGAAGTTGAAAAAGAACTCGAAGTCTTAGCAGACTCGACACTACCATTTCTAACCACTAGAGAGAAGGAACAAAACACACCTGCCTTTATATAGAACCTGTAGTAATTAAAAATAGGTCCAGGATCCTTTCCAAGTCGAAAAAGAAAAATTAGTCATGGGATTAGGCGATGCAAGTGAAAGCTTGGTTAAAAGAGGTTTTTACAAAAGACTGAGGAGAGTCAAAAATGTTAAGGGAGGGAGCTTCAGAGAGTGGAACTGCCCTGGGATACAACACAAACAGGCCAAAGACAGAGGACTTAAAGGTTTGGGAGTAGGAGGAATACAAGGCTGAATGAGATTGCAGAGAAACAGTGGGGCAAAGCCATGGAAGGATTTGAAAACAAGGAGTTTAAAATTAACCTGTTGGGAGACAAGAAGCCAGCATATGTAAGTGTGGATAGGCGTGATGGGCAAGTGGGATGTAGTGTGGAATTCTTCATTTTATACAAGTTGCAGGAACAGAGGCCAGCAAGGTGGGCACGCTGCAGATTGAGTTGGGGTGATAAAAGCTTGCATAAGGACTTTAGTGGCAGAGGAGCTGAGATAGGGTCAGAGGTTGGCAATGTTGTGCAGGTGGTAACAGGTGATCTTGATGGCAGATAAGTGGTTTGAAGCTCAGCTTTGGGTTGAACAGGACATCAAAGTTTTGCAGAGTCTAGAACAGCCTGAGTGAGTGACTCGGAGTGAGAGGGGGTCAGAATCAGCGATAAGGGAACAGAAAACTAGAGCTTTGGTATTTGATGTTTATGGAGGAAGTTCTACTTATTTAGGACTCTATTAGATGAGCAGTCTGACAGCATGTAGATGGTTGTCTGATTAAAGTCCAAAATTCTATCGATCTCAGCCTTGAATATACTCAACAACTGAGCCTCCTCAACCCTCTAGGGTGGAGAATTCCAAAGATTCACAACCCTCTGAGTGAAGACATTTCTTCTCATCTCAGTCCTAAATGGCTGACCCCTTATCCTGAGTCTATGACATAGTTCCAGAGACTCCAACTGGGGGAAACAACCTCTCAGCATCTACCATGTCAACCTTCTAAGAATTGTATGTGTTTCAATGAGATCACTTCTCATTTCATCTAAACTTGAGAATATGGGCCCATTCTACTCTCTCTCTCCATAGGACAATCCTCTCATCTCAGGAATCAAGCTGGTGAATCTTCACTGCACCCACTCTAAGGCAAGTATATCCTTCCCCTGAACTTGCTGGTCGATTTGCACATAAGGGCATGCGTCACTAACAGGTTATTCTTCCAGCAAGATCTGGCCCTATATGTTAAATTGCACAAAGGAAAACCATTCAAAGTAGGACAGAGCAAATGCAAGGCTGAAGCGAGGAAGTTCTTCTCATGGATAGCTTCCGGACAGAATACTGGGAGGAGGTGAAAACCCGAGTTAGTTAACAACTGCGCAGTACAACGAGATTCTTTTTGGATAGTTGATCTAGGAATAGCCTTCCTGATTCACAATAATTTTGTAATATCTAGTGGTTTAAGGGTTAAATTAAACTTACTTCACATAGAAATCGAGGTGCCTTGGGAAGTCCAACTTTCCAGCAAGAATTTTTTGGTAAATACCAAAAGGGTTGTCATCAAAAAATGGTGGGTAGCTGTAAAAGAATCACACAAAGAATGGATTAAAATAAATTGTCTTAAAGCATATTATTTTACCTGATCATCATCAGCAGTCTCTCGGAATCAAGGAGGACTTGCTTCCACTCCCAAAGTGAGTTCTTTGATGGCTGTCCAGTCCGATACGAGAGCCACAGACTCTGTCACAGGTGGGACAGACATTCGTCGAGGGAAAGGGTCAGTGGGACTGATTTACTGCGCACTCCTTCCACTGCCTGCGCCTGGTCTCTTCATGCTCTTTGCGTTGAGACTCGAAGAGCTCAACGCCATCCCGGATGGATTTTCTCCACCTTGGGCGGTCTGCGGCCAGGATCTCCCAGGTATCAGTGCTGATGTCGCACTTTACCAGGGAGGCTTTGAGGGTGTCCTTATAATGTTTCCACTATCCTCCTTTGGCTCGTTTACCATGAAGGAGCTCCGCATAAAGCATTTGCTTAGTGATAAATACTAAAGGGTCTGAAAATGGTCTTCGGCAGTAGCACAACACGGACGATAGCGGATTGGAAGCCCATCTTACACCGCGCCTACTTTTCTTTTCCATAGAATAGCAATGCACGTTTATGAAACAGATAACTGCTTTACGAAAAGGTATCACCGCTGCCCATACTGGTCACCAGCAACTTAGTATTAGCACCGACCACACTTGATCAGCTCTGCTGGGCAGACCACATTGTCCGCATGCCAGACACGAGACTCCCAAAGCAAGCGCTCTACTGGGAACTCCTTCACGACAAACAAGCCAAAAAGTTGGCAGAGGCAATGTTACAGGGACATCCTCGAAGCCTCCCTGATAAAGTGCAACATCCCCACCGACACCAAGGAGTCCCTGGCCAAAGACCGCCCTAAGTGGAGGAAGTGCATCTGGGAGGGCATTGAGCACCGAGTCTTGTCACCGAGAGCATGCAGAAAACAAGCACAGGCTGTGGAAAGAGCGTGCGGCAAACTTGTACCACCCACCCTTTCCCTCAACGACTATCTGTCCCACCTGTGACAGGGACTGTGGTTCTCATATTGGACTATTCAGCCACCTAAGGACTCATTTTAAGAGTGGAAGCAAGTCTTCCTCGATTCCGAGGGACTGCCTATGACGACGACTTGGCTACTTGGAAATAAAGTCTTTTTTCCCCGTCACTGTGCCAGCTGCAAATCCACAGATTGAAATATATTCGGGAAATCTCAATCCAATGTTTCGTGGGCAGAAGGCCACAGAACAAATTGCCCATAAATCTGCACAACTTCACAATCTCATTCACAAAATTTGTACAGCAATGTGGATTAAGTGAAAATGTCTCACTAATGAAGTTAAAGCATTCTTCAGAGATTGAGGTTGAAGTCAAATTGAGATTGGGTTAAAGGTACATCTTGGGGGCAAAATATAGGGAGCTTTGAAATGCCGATCCCTCTCCACTATACCTGACCTGGGAGTTTCATGCGTACACCGGGTGCAAAATGTGGGAAACATTCATTTCTTAACCCTGACATTCCCCACCTTACAATAAAAGCTGTAAAAGTAGTCATGCGAAACGACACTTCATTTTAAATTACAGCAAGATCTTACAACATGTACTTTAGCACAGTGAAAACTAGCAGGATTTACAGTATGTACCTATACTAGTTGTACATTTGTTTTAAATGAAAATTGCAGAGTTACTGCTGAAATGGGAAAGCAATAAGGATCAGCAACTATAGTCTTTGGAGGTCTGAAATAGAGAAGTATCTCTGATGACCATAATTTTCATAGGGGTGAAATCAAGGAAATGTCAAAGCTATTTTAAACAAATCAAAAATCTAGCACTCAGAGCAGGACCTCCAGACATTAAATCTGTGCCAGAACCATGTGCTCTGGAGGAAAGCACTTATGTTTAACAGTTTGATCATCATTATTCCTGGCAAACAATTATTCCCCAGGACTGGCAAGCTGTACATCCAAGTGGAACATATGGCTTTCCCTAATTACCAGAAATGGCATTTGATTATACTTGCCAGAGAGTGTTTAAGGCATGCGCGATAAGAAAATTAGAAGTCCTTAATCAGAGCTGTCTCATTCATAATAATCTAATAATTTTATATGGCATGATTTTCTTTACCACTCAACCACATCTTGTAGACAATTCAAAAATTATTTTGAAGGTTGGAAACTCGAGTTTAAAACTGGCACTTTTTGGTGTGCCAGCACTTTAAGCCGTAACAGGTCCCAATTCTGCATGTACAATACAATATATAATGTACATAGATTCTATCTTACACCACCAAACTAGCCACTCCAGAATTACTGTAATACATCTCATCCATGACAATTAGAAATGAGAGAAAATTATGCAATACTAAGCTATACAGAATAGAAGATTCCTAGCTAATTCCCAATCGGTGTTTGGCTGATCTCAGATGGGGCAGTCAAAGCGTTACAATTGGCTCCAAATCTACTGGACCCCAGAAGCAATGGGGAAAGAAAAAATGATCCCTTTCCAGTAACTCTTGAATGCACGTGTGCATGAATGCTAGCTAGGGATCCATGGATTCCCCTCGTGGGGGAATCGAGAACTAGGGGGCATAGTTTCAGAATTAGGGGTCACCCATGTAGAACTCAGAGGAGGAAGAATTTCTTCTGAGGGTTGTAAATCAGTAGAATTCTCTGCCGCATAGAGCTGTGGAGGTTGGGTCACTGATTATATTTAAGGTGGAGATACAGATTTTTGAGCGATAAGGGAGTGAAGGGTTATGGGGAGCAGGCGGGGAAGTGGAGCGGAGCCCAGGATCAGATCAGCCATGGTCTTATTAAATGGCAGAGCAAGGTCGAGGGGTCAGATGGCCTACTCCTGCGTGTTTATGACCCACTGCAATGCCCCCCCACCCATGACTGAGCAGCCTGTCGACACAAGGTCGAGGCCCACAAATGAAAAATGGCCACTTGGGCAAGGCATCAAGGGCAGTGAGCACCAGCTGAACTGTACTCAGCATGTTTCAGCAGCTTCACCAGAGGGGAGGAAACTGGCAAAACAAATGATTGCAATAAACTATGAGGGATGGTTTAGTAAGTATTTTGAGGAAATCAAACCTAATACAACATTTTAAAACTTCAAAAAAGAAAAATGAAAGAAAAAAAAAATACCATGAAAAAGGTAAAATTAAATTTAAATGGTCCTGAATATCCCTGAACAAAAATGTTTTTAAACCCTTCCATCGCATTAGTGTGGTGCTGCTTGGCATAGTTTTATAAGACAGCTGAAATTATCTTCAGTTGTGCCAAGGACCAACAGCTGAATGCTGCCAAGTTTATTTTAATGGAGCAACTGCAAATTCCTTTCAGGTCAAAACTGAGAGGCACTTCTAAGTAACCAACCTGTCGTCACACTAAAATAGACCAATATATTGATTGCCCAGTTCAAAGAATGTTTATAAAGAAAGAAGAAAGATTTGCATTTATATAGTGCCTTTCAAGATGACTGGGCATCTGAAAGGCTCACAGCTGATAAAGCAGAACAAACGTTCTCAAAAGATGTCAAAGTGGCCACAACTGAATTTCCATAGTTAATGAAACAAGCATACTTGCAGCCAACATTCAAAAGGTTAAAGAAGTTGTGGTAAACTATGGAAAGGTAAACCAAGTAATATGATAGAACATTTGTCATTGGGGAAAATGCTGGAGTCCATTAAGGAAGTGGTAGCAGGACATTTGGAAAAGCATAAATCAATC
Organism: Pristiophorus japonicus; assembly: GCF_044704955.1. Classification (NCBI taxonomy): domain Eukaryota; kingdom Metazoa; phylum Chordata; class Chondrichthyes; family Pristiophoridae; genus Pristiophorus; species Pristiophorus japonicus. Next base: position 207,122,500 of record NC_091986.1, read on the forward strand.
AAGCAGAGTCAGCATGGTTTTATGAAAGGGGAATCATGTTTGACAAATTTGCTGGAGTTCTTTTGAGGGTGGATAAGGTGGAACCAGTGGATGTGGTGTATTTGGATTTCCAGAAGGTATTCGATAAGGTGCCAAATAAAAGGTTACTGCTCAAGGTAAAAGTTTACAGGGCTGAGGTAATATATTAACATGGACAGAGGATTAGCTAATTAACAGAAAACAGGGAGTCGGAATAAATGGGTAATTTTCCAGTTTGCAAACGGTAACTAGTGGGGTGCCACAGCGATCGGTGCTGGGGCCTCAACTATTTACAATCTATATTAATGACTTGGATGAAGGGACAGAGTGTAATGTAGCCAAGTTCACTGATGATACAAAGATGGGTGGGAAAGCAAATTGTGAGGAGGACACAAAATCTGCAAAGGGATATAGACAGGCTAAGTGAGTGAGCAAAAATTTGGCAGGTGGAGCACAATGTGGGAAAATGTGAGGTTATCCATTTTGGCAGAAAAAAAATAGAAAAGCAAATTATTTAAATGGATAAAAATTGCAAAGTGCTGCAGTACAGAGGGACCTGGGGGTACTTGTGCATGAAACACAAAAAGTTAGTATGCAGGTACAGCACATAATAAGGAAGACAAATGGAAACTTGGCCTTATTGCAAGGGGGCTAGAGTATAAAAGCAGAGAAGTCCTGCTACACTGTACAGGGTACTGATGTGGCCACAACTAGAGTACTGTGCACAGTTTTGGTCACCATATTTAAGGAAGGATATACTTGCATTGGAGGCTGTTCAGAGAAGGTTCACTAGGTTGATTCCAGAGATGAGGGGGTTGACTTATGAAGATAGGTTGAGCCTATACTCATAAGAGTTTAGAAGAATGAGGGGTGATCTTATCAAAACATACAAGTTAATGAGGGGGCTCGACAAGGTGGATGCAGAGAGGATATTTCCACTCATAGGGCAAACTAAAACTAGGGGACAGTGTCTCAGAATAAGGGGCCACCGCCCATTTAAAACTCAGATGGAATAGGAATTTCTTCTCAGAGGGTTGTAAATCTGTAGAATTCTCTGCCCCAGGGAGCTGTGGAGGATGGGTCACTGAATATATTTAAGGCAGAGATAGACAGATTTTTGAGCAATAAGGGAATAAAGTGTTATGGGGATCAGGCAGGGAAGTGGAGCTAAGTCCATGATCAGATCAGCCATGATCTTATTAAATGGCGGAGCAGCCTCGAGGGGTCAAATGGCCGACTCCTGCTCTTATTTCTTAGAAAGAAGGCAGTCTTGATTCTGCTATTTTCAAAATTCTAACATTTTAGTGAACAAGGCTAGAAATTCCACATTTAAGAATAGCAACGTTTTTTTGGCACTATTTGCGAATGGCCGTTTTTGTATGCCGAAATAATGGCAAAAAAATAAAGCCAAAGTTTAAAATTTTGACAAAGCGTTAAAGTACCACCATTTTTAAGGATAGAGCAAAATTTTTTCGCGATAAAAATAACACCTGTTCTGCACACGCGCAAAAAAAGGAAAAAATAAAATCGCCTGTTTTTCACGTGACAGTGTGCCCGTGCATTGTCTGGATCAGCCATTTTTTAAAAAGACCATTATAACTTTCAGGAGATTTGGGAGTACTTCCACACAGGAGCTGCAAAACAAAAATTTGAGTGTGATTAGGAAAGGAAAAGAGCCAGGACGTTTAACTTATGTTCTTAGCCAAGATGCCAATGACACCCTGGTAGGCACTGTGGAGAGGGGATGGCACCAGATTGGAAAGTAGCATCCTGGTAAACTTAAATCTGCAGCAATAGCTCAATCTTGTCAATGAGTTGCAGAACAGGTTTCCTCAGTGGGGTCCATCAGGAGGACTGGCCAGCAGTGCCAGGACTTTTGCCAAGCAGTTAAAGTAATGTTTTTATTTATGCACTACAATTACTTGAATTGTAAATGTGCGCGTGTGCGCTTGCCCTCTTTGCAGAAGGTGTCCAACAACCACCGAGAGCAGACGAAAACTGGTGGAGGTCCACCAAGACTGCACCCACCAACAGCCTTGGAAAGTAGAATCGCAGGTATTATTAGTGGGTCCCAAAGATCGACCATCCGTGCAGATGCTGAGCGCAGGTTGCAGGGTGAGGGCAAGTCCTGCAAAATCCAGTCTGGGTTGGCACAAGTGGGCTACCCTTCGGTTTATGCGATGTAGTCTCGTCAGCTACGCCTCGGTTGATGCGATGTACTATCATTCGCCATGGTCCTTCAAACGAGCCTGCGCTGTGAGAGCCTACTCATGTCACCCTATCCCCTCCACGGCTGCTAACCATTCCTGTTCGGTTATATTTTGCAGATGTTTCACAGACATCCAATAATGGAGAAGACCTTGCCACAAGCAGAAGTGGATGAGCCCGACCAACTTGGCTACACTGAACAAGTTCCAGAGGGCGATCAGGAGGAGGACGAGGAGAAGGAGGAGCAGGAGGCCGACAATATTTTTCATGGGGGTGAAGAGGAGGATGGTGCTATTGCAATTGGAGGAGGTGCAGGCCACATATGTACCAAGCGTTTTCAACAGCTCTACGCGCAAGGGGACATTTCTGGGTTGTCCACACTCAGGCTGCGGGTCCTAGTGGGTTGCAGGAAAGCACACCCAGGACAGCAGCAGGCCCATCTGTACAGAGGAGACCACCTGAACAGCGCTCTCCTGAAATTCAGGCTCCACAGGAGGTGGTAGAGCTCATGGGAATGAGTGGGGAGAGCGTTCAACTTATAAAATCGCTCTTTGAGGCCATGGTGAGATCAAGGGAGAAATAGCAGCACTATCTGCAGGCATGTTGGAGGCTGCAGGCTGTCATTGCCCAGCAACAATTGACGGTATCAAGTGATGCCACTCCCACTCCAATCCCCAGACCACCCGCAACAGTCAGTGTGCAGGTTGATCCACAGGTCGGAAAGGTCAAACCTGGGTCTTCCGGATTGCCGCCTCCTGGGTCTGTCCTCCAACAAGCGGAGCGCCGTATCCGAGACACAAGCAGCAGCTTGGGCTCACTGGGAGTAGGGCTAAGCTTGCGGTAACGGGCAAGGCTAATGGCAAGGGCAGGCAGCAGTGTTTAAATAAGGGGGTGGGGGAGAGGTGGCTGCAGCTGAAGTTTGTTTGCTGCTGCTGCTGTTTTTTATTGTTATTTAATTTAAATGTTTAACTTTAATTAAAAAAATTATATTAAACGTTAAGTACAAACGTACAAATGTTCAAATAAACCAGCTTATGTAGAGTCTCATTTGCAGGCTAACAGGTGGAAATAGTCAACATGGTGGAATACAATGATCAAACGTGTTCAGCCTTCATGCGAAGCGGTGAAGTATCAGCTGCTGACGCAAGGCTCTTGTAATGGTGCAGGTCCACGAGGCCTCCTCCCCCTTCGTCCTGCGAGTTGTGGTGGTGCCCTGGATTCGTCATCCTCCTCTCCTTTCTCCCGAGGTGGCTCTGCAATCCCCACTTGCAAATCCTGTTCTCTCATGATGGCCAAGTTGTGTAGCATGCAGCACACCAGTGAACTCACTGACCTGCTGAGGGGAGCCTCCAGGCATTGGAAACACTGCTTTAGCACTCCAATTGTCTTCTCATATGTGTAAGAATGCTTGGCAGGGCCAAGAGAGTGTAGGACAAAAATGAACACGGAAACTGGATGATAAAAATTCCACAGCCAGGAAAACCTTGAAAATGATCATCCAGCAAGATGAAAGCAGAGAATATAGAAAGAAACTTCAATTGATGTAGCGCCTTTCACAGCCTCAGGACCTCCCAAAGTGCATTATTGATAATTAAGTACTTTTTTGAAGTGTAATCACTATTGTAATAATGTAGGAAACGCAGCAGCCAATTTGCACACACCAAGATCCCGTAAACAGCAATGCAATAATGACCAGATAATCTGTTTTAGTGATGCTGGTTGAGGGATAAATATTGGCCCCAGGACACCAGGGAGAATTCTGCTTTTCTTTAAATAGTGCCATGGGATTGTTTACATCTGCCCTCAGGTTACTGGCTAGTTTCGTTTAACATCTCATTTGAAAAATACAAGGTTAATTGTTGCCTTTTCTCCAAATATTTCTTCTCTTATAATTCAGTACACTAAAAAGAGCTTATGGTGGGGGGTAGTGGTTATGTTGCTGGATTAATAATCCAGTGAACATTGGTTCAAATCCCACCTTGGCAGCTTGAGAATTCAGTTTAATATACAAATATAAAACTGATATCAGCAAGAATCATAAAAACTTAAATGATTCATGCCCTTTATGGAAAGAAACATGCTGTCCTTACCCAGTCTGCCTATGTGTGACTCCATTTCCACATCAAGATGGTTGACTCTTAACTGCCTTCTAAAGTGGCCCAGAAAGCCACTTGGTTACCTTCAGGGCAATTAGGGATTTGCCAATAAATATTGGTGTTGCCAGCGACACCCACATCCCAAAAGTTGACTATCTTCACCATGTCTTGGTAGTTTAACTGAAGCAATACATGCAACAGGATTATGTTGGTAACCACTCGTTTAAAGAACTAAAAAGAAATGTCTATTTTTCTAAAACTCAAGGATAAATTATAAACGCCAGACAAAAAGCTGCACATTCATGCACGTTTCAACTGAAACCGGATGTGCAGAAAATCGAGCAATCTTTCTTAAACTATCAAATTCACTGACTTTGAGAGAAATAAACAGTGCTTTGGAATGTTAAGTCATATCTTTTGTCCCACATAATAATTTGCCTCTACCGCACACAGCCCATAAACACCCTACCTTTAGCCTTGCAATCCTCAACACATGACTGGAGGCCAGAAGCTTCTTGGCAAATGTACATTTTACATTTCCCTGAACAAACAGATTAAGTTTGAGAGGGTAGTATGGAAGGAGAATCCACCTTGGTGTTTTCTTATTAAACTCAATGAAATATCAGCTTTTTCCTTTACAACAGTACCAACACGTGAAGCCCATGTAAATTTATACAAAAATGCTCAATGCTTCTACAAATAATTCATTTTACTATGAGTTGCAAGGTTATAAATTATACCAGCAACATCCCAAGACGCTTCACAGGGGCATTATGAAACAAAATTTGACAGGCATGCAAGGAAATATTAGGACAGGCGACCAAATGCTTGATCAAAGTGGTATATTTAAAGCAACGTCTTAAAGGAGGAGTGGTTGAGAGATAGAGAGGTGCATGGAGGGAATTCCAGAGCTGAGGACTGAGGTAGCTGGAGGGACATAGAAAGAAACAGAAAGTAGGTGCAGGAGTAGGCCATTCGGCCCTTCGAGCCTGCACCAATCAATATGATCATGGCTGATCATGCAACAGCTGCCAATAGTGGAGCGATTAAAATCAGGGCTGTGCAAGAGGCCAGACATCTTGGAGGGTCATAGGGCTGGAGGAATTTAGAGATATGGAGGGGCCATGGAGGGATATTAATGCAAGAATGAGAATTTTAAATTCAAGGTGCTGGCAGACCAGGAGCCAATGTAGGTCAGCGAGCACAGGGGTGATGAGTGAACAGGACTTGGTGCGAGTTAGAACACAGGCTGCCAAGTTTTGGATGAGCTCCAAGTTTGTGTCAGATAGGAGATGGGTCGCCGGCCAGGGGAACATTGGAATAATCAAGTCTAGAGGTCTAAAAGTAATGGATGAGGGTTTCAGCAGATGAGCTGAGATGGGCAATGTTTCTAAGGTCACAGTGAGCAGTTTTGTTGATGCAGTGGATATGGGGTCAGAAGCTCATCTCGGGGTCAAAAACAACACCAAGGTTGCGAATGGTCTGGTTCAGCCTCAAACAGTTGCTAGGAAGATGGATGGAGTCAGTGGCTCAGGAACGGAGTTTGCGACAGGAAACATACTTTGTTGTTTGAACAGTTTAAAAATTACACTACGCATGGTCTTTCATAATTAGATTAGTTATATATGCATGATCAGGGGGGTTCTGAATTAAAACTGAAAGTACCCCCAACCCACCAGTGTATTAAAATCCTCAATCATTTGAGTGGATTCATACATGGCTGGTTTACTTTTTAATGTATTGCTGCACAATATTTTATTTTTCATTACTGCCAAACTTTGCCATTCGACTTTGAATGATCTACTTTCAAGATGTACATGTGCTTACATGTTTAGAAAAAGTTTGATTATCGATCATAATGATTGAGATTCTCATCTTCACCCCCTACCCTGTAGATTATCAAGACTTCCAAATTCAAGGGTTAAACAAGTACCAGATTTGATCCTCACCCAACATTCACGTGTAGTTTTTTTAAGCAGGGGGTCACTGGATAGCGATCAAGTGTAGCAACTCTAGTCAGTTTTTCCTCTCAGTCCTGCGCACCAAAGCCAATCACACTGGCCCAGGCCTGTTATCCATTCTCACCTGGACTAACTCAAGAATTGAATCGGAGATGTTCCTGATCTGTGTGACTCAGTACCACATTGGATGGTGCCATCATTTAACAAGCCATCAGGGGAAGCTCACCAAGGGTTTTAGACAAAGGTTCATTACCCATTCCATCTAAGCAGGTCGGTTTTCACTGAATTTAGCTTTCTGGGACAGGCGTACAGTAGTTTCCTCAAAACAAATAAATAGCATTGATAAGTTCCTCCTAGTTCCCAAACTCAATTTTCAGTTTCTGGTTACTTATTAATACATATTTTGATTTCCAAAAATGTATTGTGAGGTAACCCCAAGATTCAGCATCATCAAGCAACAGCAATACAATGACAGGGATCTTAGCAACATTAATGAATGCTTGAGGAAATCAGTTGGAAAATCTCCAAAAGCACTTACCCTGAAAGCATTTCAAACATCAGCACGCCTAATGCCCACCAGTCCACAGCTCTCCCATGACCTTTACTCTGTATGACTTCTGGTGCAAGATATTCTGGTGTCCCACAGAGTGTCCAAGTTCTAAAAGGGGGAAAATAGGAAATCTTCTCATTTATTTTGTTTAAAAAGGAGAATCAGAGTAAACCAGTAACTGATGAAACAAATGCAATGTACAATGACCAAAATATAGTCAGAGAACTTTAATAAAACCAATTGTTGATTATTTTTTTTTTACAATGAATACCTGTTGAAAAAGGTAAATCTGTCCTAAATTGTTTGTTGGGGAATGGAATACGCTTCTACTTTTGGCTCTCAGTGTCAGCATCAAGCAGGTTTGGTACATTCCACTTCCACAGTGGAATCCCCTCGACTCTTAATATGCAACGCATCCCAACAAATTCAGAACAGCACCTCCTGCTGCATCAGCAGAAAAGTTCCACTTCCTAAACAAGCGAGCTACCTGTGACTTCAACTAACGATTGGAAACAAAACCAAGATTTATCAAATTATTAACTTTGGTCCTTTATAAGTCACGTTTATCACCATTCTGGACTAGATTTAACCTCCTCTACGTCTCAAAAAAAAAAACAGGGTTTCAACCGAGCACAGCATCCATTCATCAGACTTTGTTCAGTTCCGCATCTTTCTGCTGTGCTTTGTCCTGCTTGTGAAGTGGGCATTTAAATAAAAAATTCAAGGAACTCATCTTGCACACAGTTTACAACATTAATTCATGCGATAACATATGCAAGAGATGGGGATTCAATGTGTGTGTACTTGCCAATTGCATACAAGCTATATCATGTCCAGGCAGTACCCCCTTTTTTCCCAGAATTTTATGCAGTAAGAAAAAACATTTTACACACTCCCAGTGTACAACTGAGTTCACACGGCATTCAATACATTGTGCACGGCTATTTTTGCTTAAGTCGCATTCTTCTTGGGACAGTTGGGTGACCTGTTGACTGTAGCTTTATTTCTATGCACTGGATTAACCTCTTTGTGGGATTCTGTAGCAAGGTACTTTACGTATACATAATCTGAGAACGGTAATTCCAAATGCAGAGACTAGGGATGCTGGGAGGTACAACTTGAAGCAGAAATGCACCAGAAGCAAGGAAAGTTCTTGCATTTTTTTCACTCAAATCACATTAACTTCAGAGACATGGGAAGCTGCGGGTTTCATGTGTTCAGGAAATGCAAGCCACTGCGATATTATTGCTACAAAACATGCTTTAGAATCTCTCTCCTCCAACATCTCCACCGAGAGTACTGATTTATACTAACATACCATTGCAGTCACGAGCTGCACTGCAATCTCATGCTCAGGATTCACCATGCAGGAGCCTCAGCATTATTTAGAAGGCCATTACAGTCAAGCCAGTTTCTGTTCTCATGCCCACACCTGCATATTTTGCAGCATGATGCCACTGTGCCTCAGCCAAGAGCCAGCTAACATGGTACAGACCAAGGACCGACCATGGGACTTTCCTAGAATGCAAAGTGAATTACTAACCCAGGTCATTACATACCGAGCCATTGCAGTACACACAAAACACAGAGATTCTTCCAAAACATACAGTAACACTTTGACCCTTCCAATAGCCATTCTGGATAAATTTAAAGCAACATATTTGTTAGCTTTCATGTAACAAATCGTCACAAGGTGCATTACTGGGGGAGGGAGAAAGGACAGAAGTAGGACAGAATTAGGGAAGGTAGCTGTAAAAAGTCAGTCACATTTTGGGCTCTCCCCAGAGTGGAACACAGTTTCCTGTAAGCAAATTTATATCTCGCATGTCCTGAAATTTACATCCATGTGTGCCATAGATGGAGTAAGCTTGTCACAGGATTAATTTTTTTTTAAATCAAGATGTTTGTATCTCAACAGCTCCTCTTCCTGTCCCACACCTCCAGAGTTCCCAAACAACATATCCTTGATCCGATCAACTTTCTCATTGACATGCTGCTCCTCCGTGGCATTATCCACAGGCACAAGATCAGCTTCCATATGTATGCTGACAATACCCAGCTCTATCTTTCCACTATCTCCTGACCACCTCGGCTCCATCAGGCTGACTGTCCCACATCTAGTCTTGAAGGAATGACAACTGAATACTGGGAAAACCAATGCCACCGTTTTGGCTCTTTAATTCTTGTGGCACTGACTGTATGTTCCCCCTCGGCTACTCCTTGTAGTTGTATCAGATTGTACAAAACCTTCATAATCTGTATGACGCAATGCACAATGTTAGGGATAGGCAATAAATGCTGACGGTGCTAGCGACGCTCAGCCATAAAATGAATTTAAAAAATTAGTTTTAAAACCCAGTATCTAATCCATTGCCAAGATCTGCACATCACTACCTGCCTCTGCTCATATCTCAGCTCCTCCACCAGTGAAATCCTTTTCTCTCGGCTTTTGTGGCACTATTTCAAAGAGCAGGGAAGTTATCACCGGTGTCCTGGCCAATAGTTATCCCTCAATCACAAACAGTATCTGGTCATTATGATATTGCGGTTTATGGGAGCTTGCTGTGCACAAATTGGCTGCCACATTTTCACACATTACAACAGTGACTGCGGTGCTTGGAGATGTCGGTGGTCATGAAAGGCACTTTATAAATGTAGGTCTTTTCTTTCTTGAGATTCAACTACTCCAATGGCCTCTTTGCAGGCATCTTATCCGCCACAAACTTCAATTTGTCCAAAATGCAGCTGCACGTATGATGCCCCACATGGATTCTTGCTCACCTATTATCTGCATTCTCACTGACCTACATTGCCCCCTTGTTCCCAAACACATTAAACTTAAACTCTTTGACCTCATCTTCAACCCCTCCAACCACCTTGCTCCACCATATTGCGGCAATCTCCTCTTCCCCAAACACCCTTCAATCCTTTGACACCAGCCTCGTGTTGGCCCATCTTCACCCGTGATTTGGAGCGCAGCTCAAATGAACAGCTGCATCCCATGGAGCTCATTCTGAGCAAGCCGACGTGATGGGAGGATATAAATCGGTGCCTGAAGCACACAGTTTTTGGTGTAGCCAGATAATAAGAGCATACGACACCGGGAGGATTTGGAATTAAATCACCTCAGAAAATCTGCATTTTACAAAAATTATACTTATGCTCACAAATTGTATCCCTGAAGTGTTTGTTGGATACCCCAATTTAGCAAAGATTTATCAGAAGATCTGAATTGATGCAGCATTAATGCTCGAGAAAAATTAGACTAATGTTAACTCTAGAAAAGTCACCAATAATCGAAAGATTACATAGATTGACAATTGTCAGCTTCCATGATTAAAATGCCTCCTAATCTGGATTTTGAAAGTGTAGTGAGAAATGTCAAGAGTCAATGATAATTCAAGTTTTTAAAATCTGCAAACATTTGGAAAGTGATAGCTGCAGTGCGTGATTATACGAGAAGCCAAAAACACATGTATTACAAAATTCCACTGAGGATTTCTCTGTTACAGCATTGATGGTAACAGCTTGGCCCATTCTGGTTCTCAAAGACATCCTTTCCCTTAACCCTTCTAAATTTTTATTTTTCAAATTATTTACCTATTTCTCTTTTAAAAGCCATAAAGGCTGATAGAGTTAAGCAATGGTTATCAGTGCATTGCTGGTCTGTGATGAGAAACAGTATGGTACACCAGTCAGCCTCAGGTAACAACTAGTTCATTAACTGATAGTTACACTTCAACCTTTATGCAGTCTTAAGCAAAACTAAAAAAACAAACCATATTTTCATTCCAGCTTTACTATGTAATGCAACCTATCTTGTTAAAAAAAATTGTTACTCCAAGTTAAATTTAGCATTTCTTTATACTAACCTGATTTATGAACTAAGATGCTTGATTACTTTTTCCAGGAGTATAAATTATTTTTGTAACAAAATTTAAATTAATTATGAAAAGATTATCTGGTCATTATCACACTGCTGTTTGTGGGAGCTTGCTGTGCACAAATTGGCTGCCGCTTTTCCTACATCATAACAGTTACTGCACTTCAAAATTATTTCATTGGCTGTAAAGCGCTTTGAGATGTCCAGTGGTCGTGAAAGGCGCTATATAAATCCAAGTCTTTATTAATCAAACCCTATCAAGATATAAAAATATAACACTGGCACAGGTGATGTAACATTACATATAGATCATATTTACCAAATGTCAGATAATTATTACTATGCATAATGAGGTCCCTTTAATTCAAGTATATAATTGAAATACTATTTGGAGAAATAGGGTGGATTACAGATTATTAATATTCAACTTTGAAAGAGCAGAACAGAACACAAGATCTCAGGCTTCTGGGCCACTTGAATATAATTACCAAAAAGTCACCAACCCCTGAACATACTACAAACTAAAATATCAGCACAAATGAGACCCATTTCTGGGGCAGTTTTATACATGGATAGCCGTCAATATAAATTACCAGCCAGACTCCCAAGAATTATATTCCCCTATTATCCACACCGACCCCACATGCTGTTTTAGTCAAAATCGATCATGTATGCAATATATACACATACATATAGCACAGTTTTATCTTTTTTTTTTAAAAAGGGCTAAAAAATAACAGAGTATTTATCGGAGTTACCAGCATAAATGTGGACATGGTGATGCTACATTGGTACATGCACAAATTCTTAGCCGAGATTACAATAGCAATTCTCAGCATGAAACACACAACACAGTAAGGGGTCAAGTTTCGGCCTGAGTTGCTCCAATTTTTTTGGAGCAACTGGTTTAAGAATGGAGTATCTTAGAAATTGCAATTCTCGGCATTTAATTTGCTCCAGTTCTAGTCAGTTAGAACAGTTTCATTTATAGAACAGATTTTCTTTTCAAAAGGGGGAGTGTCCGGCCACTTCCGCCTGTTTTGAAAGTTTAGGCAGTGAAAACTTACTCCAAACTAAATTAGAATGGAGTAAGTCTAGATTTGTGTACGCTAAGAAAAACCTTGCCTACACTTTACAAATCAGGCGTAGGTTACAAATCAGGCTTGGAGAACTGAGGGGGGGGGGGGGGGTGGGGGGGGAGAGAGGCGGAGGGAAGTAATTAAATTTTACAAGCATTCAACAGTCTTACTTATACAAATAAAGAGCCATCCTAAGATTATAAACAAAGCAAATACAAAATATTGCGGTGCTTCAGGCAGGCCTTCCTTCCATGTAGGAGACACGGACAGCATCAGTGGCTCAACGGCAACCAAAGACACAGCAAGCAGCCTTCGAACTGCAAAGGAAGCTGAGGCCATTCGGCCAGGGACAGGGAGAGGCAGCCAGCCCCCCATAGCCAGTTTGAAACTTAAATTTGTAATTGCAGAATGGGTGCTGCATTGTCAACACCACGGATTATGCAATGGTTCGCCGGCAAGTGTATAGTGTAGAATTTACCAATATCTCGCAAAGATTCCAGGTACCTTTCCCCTACAGGAGAAGAAGAATCCCTTTCTGGGCTTTTAAAATGAGCTTAAAGGGGCAGACGAAGCCTGCGGGGGATAAAAGGGAATGCATTCATGGAGACCCCCCCCCCCCCACCAGTGTTTGGACTCATAGGAAATGGAATTCAAAATGGACCTAAATTACAGAAGCTTGAGATCCCCTAAATATCTATGGGAAGGAACATATCAATTTTAAGATTCTACAACATTTTGGCTGCGAAAAGGAGTTACCAAATACAGGAGGTGGGGCTAAATTTGTGTATTAAGGATCCCAGACTGTCTGGGGGAACTATTCACCCCCTAAAAGATAATCGAATTACCCAATCAAGCACAATGGAAATCATGGTCAAGAAACTGGACAATCCTAAAACAATGCAAAACCAGTTATAGCACATTCTCACACCCTAATCAAGTTACTGCTAACAAAGGAGACATTTGAAAATCAATGGACAGTACAGTTTAAACAGAGCCCAAGAGATTTGATGGGAGAAAACGGAGCCTTTTTTTTATATATCTATCCCCCAGTTTTTACAAGGAAAGGAGCAGCACGCAGACTAGCAGAACACAGAAACTAGAAGACAGGAGAGAAGCAGAGCACAGACTGGAACACAGACACAAGCAGCCGGAGTGAAGAAATGGAGTCGTGAAGGAACCTACAAGAACTCATCAAGAACTGACCGAGCACAAGGCCCACAAAACGGAAGGTTGTCAGCAACAAAATTGACAACCACTCTACAATCTACTTTTGAACGACCCAACGGGGGGAGAAATTACCAAAAGGGACTAACAAACTATTCCTAACCAAAGAAAGTGGGTACTTACCCCATACATCCAAAACGCAACTTACCGCATCAACGGACGCACCCCAACCGAAGACTATGCAGTCCGAAGTCCTCTCCTCCGTCCAGGGTACGGCTCGCCGAGAAGGCCAAGTGCAGCGAACCCCGAAACCGTGATTCACTGGCAACTGTCTAAAGGGATTGGTGAGCATAGCCCCTGAACCCTCAGAACTATAACTTAGTTAGGGGAATTGGGAGGGGGGAGGCAGGGATAACTTGTGTAAATGTATCTGCATTCTCCTCTTTACCCCATTTCGAGTTTAAGCTGTATTCTTTTCCCCACTGGCTGTAATTTGACATTTTATTCAATGTGTTGTACCCTTCAGTGTGTATTGGTCTGTGTGTGTTATTAAAGGTGTGCCTTTTACTTCTTTTTAAACACAATAAAGCCATTCCTGCTTCCTACCTTGAAACCGATTGTCTGTCCAAGTCTGTCACAGTCCCTTCATAATTCCAGTGTCTAGAACCAAGGGTGTGGGAGCGATTCGGAACCGCTCATAAGGGAAAGCTGACCCCCTGCAAACCATCCCTCACAATAGGAGAGAATTGATTAGAGCTCACCGCACCAGGAAAGTCATAGCCCGTAGGCTGATCGGCAGGAGACCTTACCCACGTCGGTATCGGTAATATCGAGCCAGGCGTTCGTACTTGGACATGAGCGAGACTGATCGTGTCAAAAGGCTGCGTTTCCGCAGAGAAGCTGTCGTTGAGATCTGTGATATTCTGAGATCAGCTTTGCAGCCCAGAATCAGAACGGCAACTGCCTTGTCTGTTGAAATTAAGGTAACAGCTGCACTTGCCTTCTATGCCTCGGGATCGTTTCAGGCTACAACTGGAGATGTGTGCACCATCTCTCAACGTGCAATACATACCTGCGTTTACCAGGTCACAGCTGCACTGTATGTGCGGAGGGATGACTTCATCAATTTCCCAATAACCGCACAAGCGATCCATGAGGCGGCTGTGGGCTTCTTCAGAATTGCTGGCTTCCCAAAAGGTACAGGGCTGCAATGATTGTACCCACATCACCTTGCGAGCACCTGTGGAGTATTCCGAGCAGTACAGGAATAGAAAAGGTTTCCACTCCATCAATGTGCTCATGTGTGACGACAAGCAGCGCATCATGTCAGTCGATGCGAGATACCCTGGCAGCATCCATGATGCGTTCATCCTACACGACAGCGTTATATCTGACATGTTTGAGCAGAGCTGGCTACTGGGAGACAAAAGGGTACGGCCTGACCACCTGGCTCATGACGCCCCTATGCGTGACACAGACAGAAGCTGACCGTCAATACAACATGGCGCACATTGCGAAACGCAGCATCATTGAGAGGACCATTGGCATATTGAAACAGTGTTTCTGATGCCTGGACCATTCCTGAGGCCACTTGCAATACTCTCAGATTGTCGGTCACTTCACTGTTGTGTGCTGCATGCTCCATAACTTAGCCATCATGAGGCAGCAGGAGCTTGTAGTGGAACCAGAAGACCCACGTGAGGGTCTAGTGCATGATGATAATATTACGGAACAGCAGGATGAGGATGACGACGACGATCAGGAAACCATGCATGTGCCTGATGCCGGAGCACGAGGTCGGAGGGGGGCCGTCCATTGTGCTCCTTTAATGCTTGTTCGAGCCCTGCGCCAGCAGCTCATCCGTGAACACTTCAATTACTGATGCCTCAGGGCTCTATGGCCACTGTTGCACATGGACATGTTTATTCTTTGAAGTTGTTCCTATGTTGTGTTGTGTTAATGGAAGATGAATCAGTTTTAATGAAAAAATATTTTATTGAAAAGTTAACGTCACTAATAAAATATTTGTTGCATCAAACTTCACTTTTTATTATGATTCTTGAAGAGCACTTAAAAACTATCACTTATAAACTTGTAAAGTTACAGAACAATTTCAATGTGAAAAAACTTATCACCTAAACTTCAAGATCACTTTTAGGTGCAAAATTAAACAAGTTACAAAATGTGAGAGCATTTACACTATAAAACTCTAAGATCACTTAAGTTGTAAAGTTACAAAACTTACAAAACAATTTCAATTTGAAAAACGCTACTACAGCTACATCAAGAACAAGAACAAAAGCAGCAAAGAAAGGCTGCAACCATCTCTCATCCACATCTCAGTGAATGTTCACTTCTTCATGGGGGTGTCATTTGATTGGCCGGGCTGTGTGCCCTTATTGCAGCAGCTACCTCCACGAGGGCCTGTTCCGTCGATTGCACTCCCTCGGACATTCCCCCCCAAGTTCCCGTGTCATTACTGCTATTTCTCCCGTCAGGACCGTCACCTCTTCACCCACTGCACTGACGCTACGCATGAGTGATCGGGTAAGCTCATTGGTCTCCATACCCAATGCCACAACCTGAGCCACATCTGTTGCACGCTGCATCTCAGGAGAGTGTGTCTCCAGTCTCCTTCTCCTCTGCCTGGGTCTGCCTCGCGGCACCACTACACTGGGAGGCACGGGCAGGGACACTCGGTGTTCCAGACGACAGCACTCTAGTGCGAGCCGTGGGCTGGGATGGTGGGTGAACTGCTCCATTATATCAGCATCATCACTGGGACCCGCAACGTCAGAATCAAAACCATGGAAGGTGGAACCAGAACCTATGCAAGGGGTTGAAACTCTGATGCCCCTTAATAGGGGCTCAAACATTAATTTGGAAGCTCTCCCCTGTAGACATTTCAGTCATCGCCATCATCCAGTCTGGATCATCCGCATCTGGTCCTTGTTCTGTATCTTCAGGATCCTCAGGGTTAGCATCGTCATCATCATCATATTCTGCAAAATACATCAGAACAGTCAAATGTTTAACGGCAAGGGAGGGGGCAGGATGGGTGGCATGAGTACTCACACATAGCAGGCCAGGCAGCAGGTTGATTTGAAGGGCCACGATGCATTTTCAGGACTTACCCTCTCCCTCGCGTGCAGGCCCAGCTTGTGTGGTACGGATTGCTTTTCTCCATATACGACTCATCATAGCAGCTACCCTCTGTTCCAAGGGTGTCAGTGGATGCAGATTGGGTGTGCCTCCTCCTGTCCGAGTTGCTTCCCTTTTGTTGTGGGCCAATTTCTTCTGTAGAGTAAAATATAACTTTTTACAGAGTGCGTCTATCTGCAGGGTGGGACATATAGTCACGTTACAATTACATTTAAAAAATGAAAATATTACTTACACTAACTACTTGACCAAGGTCGTGCCATTTCTTTTTACACTGGCTTCCAGATCTCATAGTATGCAGCACTGCGCAGTAATCTTCTGCAACTTGGTTCCAGCGTTTCTTCATTTCTTTAGGTGGCACTTTTATGCGACCTCTGTGCTGGTATCTAACTCCGGCCATCTCTGCTCAATGACGTTGACTAATATCTCCACTTCCTCATGCAATAAATTCTTTGTTCTTGGTGGATGTTGTTCCATTGCAAAGTTGAATTGACTCATTTTTCAAAACACAGTCCTTAATTTGCATGCAACTATGCAGCACCTGTTCTGGAAGTTTAGCAGTGAAAAGCAGCACTCACTGATTTCAGCAGGTGATTTCTTCAACAGTGCTGCTAAAAGCACTCCCCTTCAGACACCAAAAAATCACCAAAATTCAATCCCAAGCCTTTCCAGAGGTCCACGAGACAAATCAGCACTTTTCTTTCAGTTCCTTTAAAAATGGGCGCGTGCCAATGTTTCTGGGCTACTGCACGTGCGCTCCAACACGCATGTGCAGGGCTGCCGGCACGACATTCCCTCATTTGACTTAGCGTCCCCCCACCCCACTTGCAGAATCTGTGCACTTCTGTGGCTCTGCCCTCCGCTGCTGTCTGCGCGCCGCGCTCCGAGACCAAGGAGCCCGAGAATTACGAGGTAGATTTCTGTCGCGCTTTTAGGCGCGAAAAACGGGTGTCCATGTCGGGGCTGCGCTGTTCTAGGCGCGGCCCGAAACTTGACCCATAAAGAGGACAATTAACTACACCATTTTGGGAGGTTTGAAATTATATTTAGCAGTGTCTCGATCAGAATCTAACTAACTCTACCAGCTTCACCAGAGGACTATAACACCATCTGGTGTTGGAACAAGTATAGTGCATATGCACAAGTGTGTTATGGCCACTTGTACCATCTGTTGAAAGAGGTCTGTTAATCAGCTAAAAGCTACCTCTTGCTGCAGGAGTCATCAGCTGAGGAGTTCTCAACATACAAGAACATTTCTCAACTACACAAATTAGAAAATTCCTTCAAAAAGGTAACATTTTTATGGTGGGTTTGTTTTTTCTCCTGTGACTAAATACAATTCTCAAGCAATAGGTTCTTAAATAAACTATCACCTTCCCTTGGTCACATATCTGGTTTCAGCAGCAAGTATCAGATCAATCATTCAAAAATAATGGCACAGAATTTGCTGCAGCAGAGCATGTCCTGTTTGTTAGATCTTTGTCCACACCTTTCAGCTTGAAAAATGTGCGCACTGAAAATACAAGCTGATAATTGGAGCGAGGGCAATGGGCCATCTGGGACCTTGGTGAATGATGGGACCAACAGTTTATCTCCTTAACCAATGAGATTTAAAGAGCGAGAGGGAGGGAAAAGAAAAACACATTTGAAATTTTAAAAACCTCCAAGAACAATTTACTACCTGCAGGAGTGAGACACCAGAGTTTCAATTGTTCCCTTCTAGCCTGGAGAAGTTGAGCGGCATTACAGGAACAGGAATCTCATCATTAAAAGCGTCCTTATGTCATTGGTACCAGCCCCAACTTTGTGACATGCTTGATTTGTTTCAACAGCACAAATGCAATAATTTCTTGAAAGTCACAGGGAGGTTGAGGACGGGTTGCTGTTTTCGCGAAGCGATTGGCGGAGCGGTGCGCATCATCCAGCAACTTCTGGCAATTAGCAACTCATGGGATACCTTTTAATCACAAATGACTGGGTCAGTTGATTTAGATGAAGGAATTGAGTGTAATACCTCCAAGTTTGCAGATGACACTAAGCTGGATGGTGGTGCGAGCTGTTGAGGAGGATGCCAAGAGGCTGCAGGGTGACTTGGACAGGTTAGGTGAGTGGGCAAATGCATGGCAGATGCAATATAATGTGGATAAATGAGAGGTTATCCACTTTGGGGGCAAAAACACAAAGGCAGATTATCTGAATGGTGGCAGATTAGAAAAAGGGGAGGTGCAACGAGATTTGGGTGTCATGGTACTTCAGTCGTTGAAAGTTGGCATGCAGGTACAGCAGGTGGTGAAGGCGGCAAATGGTATGTTGGCCTTCATAGCTATGAGATTTGAGTATAGGAGCAGGGAGTTCTTATTACAGTTGTACGGGGCCTTGGTGAGGCCTCACCTGGAGTAGTGTGTTCAGTTTTGGTCTCCTAATCTGAGGAAGGACGTTCTTGCTATTGAGTGAGTGCAGCGAAGGCTCTTCTGTTATTTACACAATAACTCAGTTATTTTCCCAGCAATTTCTGGCCCAATGTTTTTTCCCAACCCTACAGGAAATTTGCTGGGCTCTTCATTTTACAGTGGAATTTGCTAGAATACAATCGTGTAATTATTCTGCAAATACATAAAAGCCACACGAGTACTCAGCATCAAACTGTAAGATTGAGATTCCTGAACACCCCAGAATAAATGTGAACTTGATGCAACTGGTATTGTTTCGACTTCTGTACCTGCTTCACAATGATAGAAGTCGGCAACACACTGCTCGGGATAAAGCAGAGTACTGCCCATGTACTTTTAAATGCACAGCCATGTTCTGTTAACCAACATTCAAATATTAAACAGCCCACTCTGAAGCAATTCTGCAGAACAAGGAAATCGGTTTTGTGTCCCACCACTTGTGGTTACCTCAGCCAGTGCAGTTATTCTCAGCCAGTGTGAAGTTAGAGAGCATGAAACTTCCTCCTCTAAATGGTTTATTTCTCCTGATGCCCAAACAATAAATTGGCACTGATTTAGCACATGATTCCTTTCACTAGCATTTACACACTTAAAAGTAGACATTGAAAAGTGTGTACAGTACATACCAGTATTTCAAGGCTAGCTTAACATAATATTCAAAGAACACATGAGCTTTGCTCCTTCAGTTTAGTATGTCTGAACCCCCAACAAGCTTGCAAGTCTCAGATTTATTTTTTTTAAGCTTCCATATTTGATAAGCTGCTGTGTCAACAATTTTCATTTTTTGAACACCTTTAACATAGTAAAACATTTAGGACCGAGATGAGGAGAAACTTCTTCACCCAGAGAGTGGTGAACCTGTGGAATTCTCTACCACAGAAAGTTGTTGAGGCCAATTCACTAAATATATTCAAAAGGGAGTTAGATGAAGTCCTTACTACTCAGGGGATCAAGGGTTATGGCGAGAAAGCAGGAAGGGGGTACTGAAGTTTCATGTTCAGCCATGAACTCATTGAATGGCGGTGCAGGCTAGAAGGGCTGAATGGCCTGCTCCTGCACCTATTTTCTATGTTTCTATCCCTAGACGCTTCACAGGAGTGCAACCAGACAAAAATCGATGCCAAGCCAGAGGAGGAGATATTGGGGCAGGTGACCAAAAACTTGGTCAAAGAGGTAGCTTTAAGGAGTGTCTTAAAGGAGGAGAGTGGTGGCGAGGCAAAGGTTTCGGGAGCCAATGGTGGGGTCGTGGAAATCGGGGATACAAGAGGACAGAGTTCAAGGAATGCAGAATTCATGGAGGGTGTGGGGCTGGAGAAGGTGATAGAAATAGCTAGGGGCGAGGCCATGGAGGGATTCGAACACAAGATTGAGAATTTTAAAATCAAAGCGTTAGTGATCTGGGAGCCAATGTAGTTCAGCAAGCACTGGGATGATAAGTGACTGGGACTTGGTGCAAGTTAGAATACATACAGCATTGATGTGGTTAAAATTAAAGCATTTCAGAGTCTAGACACTGAATATTATTGATATTCAAAGAAGCATTGATAGCTGCTATGCATAAGTAATGTAATTGTAGGAACTTTTCTAAACAAGTCAAAAATTAAGGTAATGTATTGACTTTCATATTTGTTGCTCTAAACAAATGTACCTTAAAGCACAAGATACAATGAGAATTTTGTTCCATCTCAACCAAGATATATGATCAATGAGACCCCAGTTAAAACATTACATAAAATCAATGCAAGTAGTCACAGGCTTGTGAAATCGTCTTGAGTGAATATTTGTAATTTCATGCTTTAGTGAGTCTTAGCAGGAGCCCGACAGGATGAGGGAGGTGAAAACACACAGCTGAAGCACAGGGTTTTAAGATTCTCTCCATTGATGTTGATTCAGCTCCCCCACACCAGCAATTTCGGCAACTCGAAAGTTGGCACGTCAGAAGCAAAAGGATATTCATTCTTCAAAACCTATTTCACAAAAATACTGTGAAGTGTGCGCATCATTTATCTCTAAATATATGAAACACGTATACAGCGATGCTACGTTTAGATCACAAATATATTTGAGGCAAATAGTATCGATGCATTTAAGGGGAAACTAGATAAGTATACAAGGGAGAAGGGAATAGAGGGTTATGCAGATAAGAGTTGATGAAGGGGAGGAGGTATGAGTAGAGCATAAACGCTGGCATGGACTAGTTGGGCCAAATGGCTTGTTTCTGTGCTGTATATTCTTTGCAGTTCTATGTAAAATACTAATGATAAAATAGGCAACTGAGATACAGAAGATTTTAAAGTAGTTCAAGCAGATTCTTAAACGACTACTAATTAATTGTTTGATAGTAGCCTGTAATTTTTCACTGCATTCATTACTTCACTATGTCAAAAAGATAAATAAATTGTTATGGTACTCTGCAAATCCCCTGGGAGGATAAACGTAACATCAGTGTTCTCGTCAGGCCAGCATCAAAACACTGACCACACTTGACCAGCTCCGTTGGGCAGGCCACATTGTCTGCATGCCCAACACAAGATTCCCAAAGCAAGCACTCTATTTGGAACTCCTACAAGGCAAGTGATTCCCAGGTGGGCAGGGGAAACGTTTCAAGGACACCCTCAAAGCCTCCTTGATAAAGTGCACCATCCCCATCGACACCTGGGAATCCCTGGCCAAAGACTGTCTTAAGTGGAGGAAGAGCATCCGGGAGGGTCCTGAGCATCCCATATTGGACTGTACAGTCACCCAAGAACTCAGAGTGGAAGCAAATCTTCCTCGATTTCAAGGGACTGCCTATGATGATGGTACTCAGCAGATTACCAGAGCTCGATTAACATCTGCAAGAATCATGCTAAGTGC
Organism: Pristiophorus japonicus; assembly: GCF_044704955.1. Classification (NCBI taxonomy): domain Eukaryota; kingdom Metazoa; phylum Chordata; class Chondrichthyes; family Pristiophoridae; genus Pristiophorus; species Pristiophorus japonicus. The sequence goes on from NC_091986.1 coordinate 207,143,927, forward strand.
AAAGAGAGGGGGTATTTAATAGAGTGGCTAGAAACAGAAAACTCGAGTGGAGACACGCCATTTGCTCTGCTCCACAGTCAGCCATCCTGATAGAAACCTACCATTTAAAGGGGAAATCTAGAACTAGCAACTCAAGCAGACTGTCCCTGTCTATCCAGGAAGTAACTGGTCAAAGTAGTAGATTTTAAGGAATGACTTAAAGGAGGAGGTAAAGAAGCAGAAGTTTAGGGATGGAATTCTGGAGCCAAGGGCCAAAGCAGCTGAAGGCATGGCCATAAATACTGGAGTGATGAAAATGAGGAATACGCACGAGGCCAGAATTGGAGGAGATCATAAATCAGAGTTGTAGGGCTGGAGGACGTTAAATAAATAGGAGGTGCGAGGCCATGGGGGAATTTGAACACAAGGATGAGAATTTTAAAAATCAAGGTGCTGTCGGACTCGTAGCCAATGTAGGTCAGAGAGCAGAGTGATGGGTGAACGGGAGTTGGTACACCTGAGGATATGGGCAGTAGAGTTTTGGATAAGCTTAATTTCGGGCGAGGGGGCAGGGGCGGAAGATGAGCTGAGGCAGTGCCAGAGACAGGCAATATTACAGAAGTGGAAGCAGGTGGTCTTGGTGTTGGAACGCTTAACCGTCAGAAGTTCAGCTCAGGGTCAAATAGGATACCAAAGTTGCGAGCAAGCTTGTTCAGCCTTAGACAGTGGGCAAGGAGCGGGATGGAGTGAACGTCAAGAATTAGCCATGTAATATGTAGTCACATGTAGGCCAGACTGGGTAGGAGTGGTATATCTGGTAGCCTAGTGGTTATGGGAGTGGACCAACAACCCAGGTGCTGAGAGTTGAAATCCCTCTGTGGGCACAACATAATCTTTACAACAAATGAGAAAAGTTGGGACTCATGACACAGCTCGAGTCAGCCAGCAGGTGGCAGTCCTGGACCAAAACGAAGGTATGAAGCAAACAGATTCATACTGCCATTCATGATACACAGGGGGGTTACAGACCCAGTAAAAGGCAAAATTCCCAAGACAAAATGATTACAGTACATGAATGAAGGAGCAAAAAAGGCATAAATACAAGTGAAGTAACAGTGTAATTAGATGGTTTTAGCTGCAGACATATCACAGGAATGTGAAAAATCGTCAAATAATACATCTGTAGCAGGGTAATAAAATACTTTCATTTGAAATCAAGTCCAAAGTAAGGTGAAAATGTGCCACTTCAATTGGAGATTTATAATTTAATCAGGATTAAAAACTCTGCAGTCATATATTTTAAGGTAATTAATATAAAAGATTGCAAGATGCAGAGTACAAAATGAGAGCCTTAAAAAGTGAATGTAGATATATTACAAAATTAGGGAATTCATTATTTCTCTGCTAGCTTTTCATAGATTTAGCAGAATATTCAGATTACTTGGTTTGCTTTCTCTCCTCTTGTTCACCCAAATGAAAACTTCTCTGAACAAACGGCTAAAATTGTGAAAACAGCACTGTGCCAGCTTTTAAATTGAAAACACTGCATACCCCCCAAAAATTGGAGGGAACATTGCTCCTGACAACAGGGCACTTTTATTACTGCTATTCGTATTTGTTTCAGCAGCTCAGAGCGAGCTGAAACTTGAAGTCAGTTTTCCCCCAAGACTTCCCAGCACTGTTAAGCTAATGCAATTCAATAAACTGGAGAAACCCCATTGTTCTAGCATTGACAGTCAGAGAGAACATATACTGTAGAGAACAGGTTCATGAATTATGCATCTATCACATGAAGAAAAAAGTCTTGTGTTTATATAGCGCTTTTTAACGATCTCATACGTCACAACTGCGAGGGTCTATGGAGAGCCGTCCTCCATTTAGGATGCCCCCAAAGGTTCGTCACCATCCTCCGCCTGCTCCACGACGACATGCAGGCCGTGATCTTCACCAACGGATCCACGACAGACGCAATCCACGCCTGGACAGGCCCCAACCCGCTTCCCAATCTTCCTCGCCGCCATGCTCCACCTCAGTCAACAAGCTCCCTGCTACAGTGGAACTAAACTACAGAACCAGTGGGAACCTGTTCAACCTTCGCTGTCTCCAGGCCTGATCCAAGACCACCCCAACCTCTGTCATCGAGCTACAGTACGCGGACGACGCCTGTGTTTGCGAACATAGAGGCTGAACTCCAGGACATAGTTGACGTAGTTACTGAGGCGTACGAAGGCATGGGCCTTACGCTAAACATCCGTAAAACAAAGGTCCTCCACCAACCTGTCCCGCCGCACAGCACTGCCCCCCAGTCAAGATCCACGGCACGGCCCTGGACAATGTGGACCATTTCCCATACCTCAGGAGCCTCCCATCAACAAAAGCAGACATTGAGGACGTGATTCAACACCACCTCCAGTGTGCCAGTGCAGCCTTCGGCCGCCTGAGGAAAAGTGTGATGGAAGACCAGGCCCTCAAATCTTCCAAGCTCATGGTCTACAGGGCTGTAGTAATACCTACCCTCCTGTATGGCTCAGGGACATGAACCATGTACAGTAACTGGAGAAATACTAACGATGTCTCCGCAATATCTTGCAAATCCTCTGGGAGGACAGACACACAAACATTAGCGTCCTCGACCAGGCCAACATCCCCAGCATTGAAGCACTGACCACACTTGATCAGCTCCGCTGGGCAGGCCACATTGTTCGCATGCCAGACACGAGACTCCTTAAGCAAGCGCTCTACTTGGAACTCCTTCACAGCAAACTAGCTAAAAGTGAGCAGAGGAAACGTTACAAGGACACCTCAAAGCCTCTCTGAAAAAGTGCAACATCCTCACTGACACTTGGGAGTCCCTGGCCAAAGACCACCTGATGTGGAGGAAGTGCATCCAGGAGGGCGCTGAGCACCTCGAGTCCCGTCGCCGAGAGCATGCAGAAATCAAGTGCAGGCAGTGGAAAGAGCGTGCAGCAAACCAGACTCCCCACCCACCCTTTCTTTCAACGAGTATCTGCCCCACCTGTGACAGGGACTCTGGTTCTCGTATTGATTGGACTGTTCAGCCACCTAAGGACTCACTTTTAGAGTGGAAGCAAGTTTTCGATTCCGAGGGACTGCGCCTATAATGATGATGTCACAAAGCAGCCAATTTTCACACAGCAAGCTTCCGCAAACAGCAATGTGATAATGACCAGATAATCTGTTTTAGTGGTGCTGATTGAGGTATAAATATTGGCCAGGGTACCAAAGAGAACTCCCCAGCTTTTCCAAGTAGTGCCATGGGATCTTTTCCACCCACTTGAGACAGTAGATGGGATCAGAGTAATGTTTCATCCAAAAGACGGTACCCTCAGTCATCCTCAATACTGCACTGGAGTGTCCACCTAGAATGTGCGCTCATTTCTCGAGTGGGACCTGAACAGACAGTTAGCTGTGGCAGAAGCATGAATCACAATTAAACTGCTTTTCTAGCCCAAGTCTCGGAAGAGAGGGGTAAATGAGACACTTTCCGCATTTATTTTGCAGCATGCAGCTGGTCTTTCTGTAAGCCGGCTGCAATGTGTGGGGGCCCAGCATTTCATCCATGCAACGATCTGGTCACAACATTTTGGTTGACATGTCTACATATAGTAGTGGTATGATAAACTATCATATTTTAACTATGAAAACTGAAGTCAAGCAGGGAGGTGGGGGCATGGGGTTCCAATGCAACACTACTTTCTTGTAACCAACCTAAACACTCAGCTGGTTTTTACCTAACTGTAGCATTACAGTAACCAGCAGTGGAAGACCACTAAAAGAGTAGCTATGCATAGCTTTTATGTGCAATTTATAGAAATAGGAGTAGGCCATTTGGCCCCTCGAGCCTGCTCCGCCATTTAATATCATGGCTAATCTGATCATGGACTCAGCTCCACTTCCCTGCCTGCTCCCCATAACCCTTTTACTCCCTTACCGCTCAAAAATCTATTTCTGCCTTAAATATATTCAGCCTCTACAAGTCTCTGGGGCAGAGAATTCCATAGATTTATAACCCTCTAAGAAATTTCTCATCAGTTTTAAATTAATATCCAGTTCATCTGTGTGTTCCTCAAAGATTGCAGAGCAGTTTGCAGTGGGAAGACAGATGTTTGATCATTATTGTGACAGGACTTTTCAAACAGCAGCCAAAACTCAACCATTGAAATATCCTTGCATCATCTTCCTTCTGACCAATGCGAGGAATTATAAATATGACAGTAAAGGACTGTTCACAATGCAACAGAACAAAAAGCCTGCATTACGATAAAAATGTGTATTAAAGGGGCATTTAAAAACATGTCGGTTCAGATTAATAAATCAAACTTGCCAGGATTTGAGCTCATCTCAAAAGGACATGGAGTGAATGCACTTTAAGCCACATCCGTGCAAATCATTTTGCCATAATTACCTTATTTTTAAAAAAAACAACCTTTAAACTGCATGCTAAAACATTTTTTTTTTTTAAATTGTGATCAAGGAGGGTGATATTTGTGCTGGGAACAGACCTCTTAACTTAAGACACCCAAGGCTAGAAATTGGACAGCCTTGCACACAATTTTTCAGCAATATTTTGGCTGTTTTGACGCTAAAAGGTGTTCACCTAAAGTGACCAAAGTTGTGCGCCCTGGCTGTTTTGAAATACAGCTGAAGAGCGGACTGTGGTCGTGCAACGCCAAAAAAGCGATAATGCCATGCAGCGCAAAAATAAACGGCAGGTTAAAAGGCTGCGTTGCATCCCCAGAAACAGCAGTAAGTACAAAGACCTGCAAAAAAGTTAAGTTTTTGGGGCCAATTTTCCACGTTGCTGATTTTTGGCATAGTTGTAGAGGTATGTCCGATTTTTTGTGGCGGACTGCACCAAAAAAGTTGCAAGTTCCACCGTAATAAATTTTGAATATGGCGTGGTGCAGATTGTCTTTAAGCTCTGTGGGTGGAGCTTAAGGTCTACACCAAAAACTGAGGTTGCCAGGGTAACAAGGGACACTGATGAGCTGAGGCTGGAAAGGGAAACATACTCTGTTCCTATCCCTGGCCAAAAGGACACACCCGCCCCCAGTGCCGCTCCGATCCCTGGCCGAAAGGGCTCCCGCCCCCATCCTGGACCGAATGGCCCCTCCCGCCACCGGTGCCGTGTCTTCTTCCCTCCCTCTAAAACCTAACTCAGCTCTGCTAAAACAATTGCGCCTTCTATGTGCCGAGTTTCTTAAGTTCACGCAAGGGTTTTCAGAACGGTGCTCTGCGCCATTTTTGAAAAAATCCTAGTTAGCCAAACTCGCTTAAATGGCCAGAAATTAAATGGCACCCACCAGTTAAGCCAAAAAAAAACGGGAACTACAAGTTGGACGCAAGTAGTTTAAGATGGCGCAGAAGCTCTGGCATAACCTGCAGATTTTAGTTTGCTCCAAAAAAAAAAAGGCGTAGAATGGTGCTGAAAATTGAGCCCCAATAGTTTTCATTTAATTCTTTTGCAGCGATTTAGTTAAGGATTTTTTAAAGCATTTTTTGTTTTGTGCAATTGTGTGTGTGTGTGTGTGTGTCCGAGGGCCCGTCCTTTTAGTGGTAATCGGCCTCGGGCTAAAGTTGGCGTGGACCGCGGTTTCCACCGCAAATCCTCAGGTAACGCTGATTTTCACTGTCGGGTGCATTTTGTTGCCAATTTTACTTTAAAAAAATAACGGTATTGGCAACGGTATTTTTGCTCAAAAATGCGCAAGAAATAACCACTATCGCCAAAAGACCCATTTCTAGCCCTTATTCAGCATTAAGGTCAGGTACATCACAGCCAGAGATTGAGCAAAGCCCCAATAATGTGCCTCAGCCCTGACTTCTGAAGTGCAGCTTTTACTGCATCGATGTGACATTTTTCGCCTGCACTACTCATCTCGTGGCATCTATTTAACATGGGTTTCTAAAAAAGACAATTCACTGAAAATAATCACATGCAAATCAAATAAAAAGTAATGACATACTTTTATTGAAGCTGACAATGGTGTGTAATTACAAGACCCTCATTCCCTCCTTCACTATTTTTTAACTTCTTACACACTTGGAAATCATGGTTCTCATACTTGCAGTGCACAGAAGTCCTCAGCTTGCTTCCCATGGTTATCAAGCAACCTTGCACTAACAACCATGATCCAGAAGACAATTGTTTCTTTGGGCATGAGAAGTACAGATTTTTTAAAAGTGTAAATGAGAGAGAGTGTAAGAGCGCGTGCCCCCCTCTCACACTTAAATGAGCAAGGGGGGGGAGCATTCACAATGGGGTGGGCAAAGAGAGAAACTATAAATATTCACGTTAAATTCCATCTGCCATTCCTCCTTCGACTATCTTCTAAATTGATTTAGATACCTATGAATATTAATCTTATCACTCGGTTACATAATTTGGTTTTGCGAGGAAATTTTGTGTTACAAATTATAATCTCCTTCATATTATATGAATAATGTTAACAAAGGGGGACCAGAACTGGCCTTCACAGGAGTCCACTAGTCACTGCCCTCCAGATAGTGTTTCAATTAATCTGTCAAAAACTGGGAAATAAAACCTGCTAGTTATGGTCAGGCCCATTCTGCATGTTCCAATGTGTGAATAATTATATTACCAAATCTATATGGTTTGCCTGATCCCCAGGTCATGATTTGAAGACATATTACTGGAGAAATAAAAAGGAAAATAAATGCAGGAAACCCACTGCAGATCTGTCAACTTGTCTTCTCTTTACAGATGTTAAATGCAAGATCTTCTCTATACAGAACCACAGAAGTTTACAGTACTGGAGGTGGCCAGTCAGCTCATGTCCTGTCTATTCTGCATGGGATATATGGCACAGAAACAGGCCATTCGGCCCAATCAGTGCATGCTGGCATTTATGCTCCACTCGAGCCTCCTCCCGTCTTTCCTCAGCTAAATCCATCAGCAGAATCCTCTATTCCCTTCTCCCTAATGTGCTTATCTAGCCTCCCCCTTAAATGCATCTATAATATTCACTTCAACCACTCTGTGGTAGCGAGTTCCACATTCTCAACACTCTCTGGGCAAAGATGTTTCTTCTGAATTCCCTATTGGATTTCTTGGTGACTATCTTATATTGATGGCCTCTAGTTTTGTTCTTCCCCACAAGTGAAAACAAACATTCTCTCTGTATCCACTATCAAAACCTTTCACAATTTTAAAGACCTCTATTAGGTCACCCCTCAGCCTTCTTTTTCCAAGAGGAGAGACTCCCAACCTTCCTGATATGTAGACCCTCAAATTTCTGGTATCATCCTTTTAAATCTTCTCTGCACCCTCTCCAGTGCCTCTATCCTTTTTACAATATGGTGACCAGAACTGCACGCAGTGCTCGAAGTGCGGTCTAACCAAGGTTCGATACAGGTTTTGCATAACGTCACTACTTTTCAATTCTATACCTCTAGCAAGAAACCCGTGTGCTTGGTTTGCTATTTTTCCTACCAAAACAGACTACCTCACATTTATCTGTGTTGAACTTAATTTGACAATGGTATGCCCATTCTGCAAGTTTAATAATGTCCTCCTGTAATTTATTGCAGATCTCCTCAGTATTGATTATCCCCCCAATTTGGTAGAAACATAGAAAAATAAGTGCAGGAGTAGGCCATTCGGCCCTTCGAGCCTGCACCGCCATTCAATAAGATCATGGCTGATCATTCTCAGTACCCCTTTCCTGCTTTCTCTCCATACCCCTTGATCCCCTTAACCGTAAGGGCAATATCTAACTCCCTCTTGAATATATCCAGTGAACTGGCATCAACAACACTCTGCGGCAGAGAATTCCACAGGTTAACAACTCTGAGTGAAGGAGTTTCTCCTCATCTCAGTCCTAAATGGCCTACCCCTTATCCCAAGACTATGTCCCCTAGTTCTGGACTTCCCCAACATCAGGAACATTCTTCCCGCATCTAACCTGACCAGTCCCGTCAGAATCATATATGTTTCTATGAGATCCCCTCCCATCCTTCTAAACTCCAGTGAATAAAGGCCCAGTTGATCCAGTCTCTCCTCATATGACAGCCCAGCCATCCCTGGAATCAGTCTGGTGAACCTTCGCTGCACTCCCTCAATAGCAAGAATGTCCTTCCTCAGACTAGGAGACCAAAACTAACAATATTCCAGGTGAAGCCTCACTAAGGCCCTGTACAACTGCAGTAAGACCTCCCTGCTTCTATATTCAAATCCCCTTGCTATGAAGGCCAACATACCATTTGCCTTCTTTACCACCTGCTGTACCTGCATGCCCACTTTCCGTGATTGATGAACCATGACACCCAGGTCTCATGGCACCTCCCTTTTTCCTAGTCTGCCGCCAATCAGATAATATTCTGCTTTTGTGTTTTTGCCCCCAAAATGGATAACCTCACATTTATCCACATTATACTGCATCTGCCATGCATTTGCCCACTCACCTAACCTGACCAAGTCACCCTGCAGCCTCTTAGCATCCTCCTCACAGCTCACTCCGCCACCCACTTTAGTGTCATCTGCAAACTTGGAGATATTACACTCTATTCCTTCATCCAAATCGTTAATGTATATTGTAAAGAGCTGGGGTCCCAGCACTGAGCCCTGCGGCACTCCACTAGTCACTGCCTGCCATTCTGAAAAGGACCCGTTTATCCCGACTCTCTGCTTCCTGTCTGCCAACCAATTCCCTATCCACGTCAGTATATTACTCCCAATACCATGTGCTTTGATTTTGCACACCAATCTCTTGTGCGGGACCTTGTCAAAAGTCTTCTGAAAGTCCAAATACACCACATCCACTGGTTCTCCCTTGTCCACTCTGCTAGTTACATCCTCAAAAAATTCCAGAAGATTCGTTAAGCATGATTTCCCTTTCGTAAATCCATGCTGACTTGATCCGATCCTGTCACAGCTTTCCAAATGCGCTATTTCGTCCTTCATGATCGATTCCAACATTTTCCCCGCTACTGATGTCGAGATAACCGATCTATAATTGACCATTTTCTCTCCCTCCTTTTTTAAAAAGTGGTGTTACATTAGCTACCCTCCAGTCCATGGGAACTGATCCAGAGTCGATAGACTGTTGGAAAATGATCACCAATGCATCCACTATTTCTCGGGCCACTTCCTTGAACACTCTGGAATGCAGACCATCAGGCCCCAGGGATTTATCGGCCTTCAATCCCATCAATTTCCCGAACACAAATTCCCGCCTATCCTTCAGTTCTACCTTCTCACTAGACCCACTGTCCCCTAGTACCTTCGGAAGGTTATTTGTATCTCCCTTCGTGAAGACAGAACCGCAGTATTGCTTCAATTGGTCTGCCATTTTTGTTCCCCATTATAATTTCACCTGAATCCGACTGCAAGGGACCCAAGTTTGTCTTTGCAAAAGCTTCTATAAATATGTGAAGAGGAAAAGATTAGTAGTCAGTTTTTATATTTCCTGCAAGCTTCCTCTCGTACTCTATTTTCCCCCTCTTAATTAAACCCTTAGTCCTCCTCTGTTGAATTCTAAATTTCTCCCAGTCCTCAGGTTTGTTGCTTTTCCTAGCCAATTCATATGCCTCTTCGTTGGCTTTAACACTATCCTTAATTTCCTTTGTTAGCCATGGCTGAGCCACCTTCCCATTTTATTTTTACTCCAAACAGGGATGTACATTTGCTGAAGTTCATCCATGTGATCTTTAAATGTTTGTCATTGCTTATCCACCATCAACCCTTTTAGTATCGTTTGCCAGTCTATTCTAGCCAATTCACGCCTCATGCCGTCGAAGTTACCTTTCCTTAAGTTCAGGACCCTAGTTTCCGAATTAACTTTGTCACTCTCCATCTTAATAAGGAATTCTACCATATTATGGTCACTTTTCCCTAAGGGGCCTCGCACAACAAGATTGCTAATTAGTCCCTTCTCATTACACAATACCAGTCTAGGATGGCCAGCTCCCTGGTTGGTTCCTCAACATATTGGTCTAGAAAGCCATCCCCAATACACTCCAGGAAATCCGCCTCCTGCTACCAGTTAGGTTAGCCAAATCAATGTGTAGATTAAAGTCACCCATGATTACTGCTGTACTTTTATTGCACACATCCCTTATTTCTTGTTTGATGCGGTCCCCAACCTCACTACGATTTGGTGGTCTATACACAACACCCACTAGCGTGTTCTGCCCTTTGGAATTCCGCAGCTCCACCCATACCGATTCCACATCATCCAGGCTAATGTCCTTCCTTGCAATTGCATTGATTTCATCTTTAACCAGCAACACCACCCCGCCTCCTTTTCCTTTCTGTCTATCCTTCCGAAATGCTGAATACCCTTGGATGTTGAGTTCCCAGCCTTGGTCCCCCTGGAGCCATGTCTCCGTGATGCCAATCACATCGTATCTGTTAACTGCTATCTGCGCAGTTAATTCATCCACCTTATTCCGAATACTCCTCGCATTGAGGCATAGAGCCTTCAGGTTTTTTTTTTTAAAAACACACTTTGCCCGTTTAGAATTTTGCTGCAATGTGGCCCTTTTTGTTTTTTGCCTTGGGTTTTCTCTGCCTTCCACTTTTACTCTTCTCCTTTCTATATTTTGCTTGTGTCTCCTTTTTATTTCTCTGCATAGGTTCCCATCCCCCTGCCATATTAGTTTAACTCCTCCCCAACAGCACTAGCAAACTCCCCCTAGGACATTGGTTCCAGTCCTGCCCAGATGCAGACCATCCGGTTTGTACTGGTCCCACCTCCCCCAGAACCGGTTCCAATGTTCCAGGAATGTGAATCCCTCCCCTCTACCACTCAAGCCACGTATGCATCCGAGCTATCCTGCGATTCCTACTCTGACTAGCACGTGGCACTGGTAGCAATCCTGAGATTACTACTTTTGAGGTCCTACTTTTTAAATTTAGCTCCTAGCTCCCTAAATTCGCCTCGTAGGACCTCATCCCATTTTTTAACCTATGTCATTGGTACCTATATGCACCACGACAACTGGCTGTTCACCCTCCCTTTTCAGAATGTCCTGCACCTGCTCAGAGACATCCTTGATCCTTGCACCAGGGAGGCAACATACCATCCTGGAGTCTCGGTTGCAGCCGCAGAAATGCCTATCTATTCCTCTTACAATTGAATCCCCTATCACTAATGCTCTCCCACTCTTTTCCCTGGCCTTCTGGTGTCATTCACATATATAGAAACTGGGATTTTGATTCCAACATTTAAATCGTTAATGTAAATTGTGAACAGCAGTGGTCTCAGCACTGATCCTTGTGGACCACTACCCACTTTCTGCTACCCTTTACTCCAACTCTGCTTTCTGCAGTGAAGCCAGCTTGCAATCCATTCTGCCACTTGTCCCCCAACTCTGCATGCTCTGACCTTGTTCTAGATAAATTACATCTACTGCATTACCATTGTCTACTCCCGGTTACTGAATTTTTTTAAGCGGTAAGGTTGGTCAAGCAAGACTTTCCCTTTTGAAATCCATGCTGATTATTCATTATGTTCTTCTATTCACTCCCTTGGCAGGGTTTCCATTATGATTCCTACCACCAATGTTAAACTGACTGGTCTATAATTCCCTGGACATGTTCTATTCCCCCTGGTTCTGGTAGAGCAATTCAAATATAATCCTACTGGCCTGCAGCTTCCGCTGCTTCAAATATTTATCCAATTTACCTTCACAAATGCAATGACCTCTGTCTCAATCACTCCCTGTGGCAAACCATTCCATGCTTTAACAACCTCGTCAGTAACTTTACAACCATGAAGACAGCCTTTCCCTACTCATTATCAAAACGCTTCATGATTTAAAACACCACTATTATATCTCCTCTTGGCCTTCTCTGCAAAAATAATCTGCAGAATAAGTCTCTATATATAGATTTCTGTCCCTGGCATTATTCTGCTAAATCTACTCTGTACATTCTCCAAGACTTTAATGGCCTTCCCATGGGAAACCAACACTGCACACAATAATCCAACTGTTGCTTTACCAAATTTTTGTACACATTTATTGGTTCTTTATTCATGTACTTTCCTACAAGAACATAAGAATTAGGAAGAGTAAGCCATCTAGCCCCTCGAGCCTGCTCCGCCATTCAAAAAGATCATGGTTGATCTGGCCGTGGACTCAGCTCCACTTACCCACCCGCTCCCCATAACCCTCAACTCCCTTATTGGTTAAAAATCGATCTATCTGTGATTTGAATACATTCAATGAGCTAGCCTCAACTGCTTCCTTGGGCAGAGAATGGCCACAGATTCACAACCCTCTAAGAAATTATTCCTTCTCAACTCTGTTTTAAATTAGCTCGCCCGTATTTTGAGGCTGTGCCCCATAGTTCTAGTCTCCCCGACCAGTGAAAACAACCTCTCTGCCTCCATCTTGTCTATCCCTTTCATTATTTTAAATGTTTCTATAAGTTCACCCCTCATCCTTCTTAACTCCAACGAGTAAAGACCCAGTCTACTCAATCTATCATAAGGTAACCCCCTCATCTCCAGAATCAGCCTAGTGAATCGTCTCTGCACCCCCTCCAAGGCTAGTATATCCTTCCTTAAGTAAGGATACCAAAACTGCACGCAGTACTCCAGGTGCGGCCTCACCAATACCCTGTACAGTTGCAGCAGGACCTCCCTGCTTTTGTACTCCATCCCTCTCGCAATGAAGGTCAACATTCCATTCGCCTTCCTGATTACCTGCTGCACCTGCAAACTAACTTTTTGGGATTCATGCACAAGGACCCTCAGGTCCCTCTGCACCACAGCATGTTGTAATTTCTCCCCATTCAAATAATAAACCCTTTTACTGTTTTTTTTTATCCCCTGTCTGCTCCCATTTATAAATCCAATACTGTTGTTTCCATTTTTTGTATCTTTATCTACCTGCCCACTCGCTTTCAGGTAATTATTTATTTGAACCTAGATCTTTGTTCACTGGCACCCTTCAGTATCTTTCCATTGAGTATATGGAATTTACTACCATTCTGTGCGTTATCAAAATGTATCATCTCATCACATTAAAATATTGTCTCATTTCACTAACCTTTCTAGGTCTTCCTGACGTCCTTTACAATCTTTCAATGTTTGCCAAATCCCCTAGTTTAATGAGCCTTGCTAATTTCCTCTGCACGACCTCTAGGGCAGTGTTTTCCAATGGAAATCGTTAAATTACCCACACCAACACCCTTTTCATCACATGCATAAATGTTATGCAAAAATGGATTCATAGTGCTTTTACGACCACCGGGCATCTCAAAGCACTTTACAGCCAATGTAGTCACGGTTGTAATGTGAGAAACGCGGCAGCCAATTTGCGCACAGCAAGCTCCCACAAACAGCAAAGTGATAATGACCAGATAATCTGAGTTTTGTGTTATGTTGATTGAGGGATAAATATTGGCCAGGACACCGGGGAGAACTCACCTGCTTTTCTTCAAAATAGTTTCATGGGATCTTTTACATCCCCTTGAGGAGGCAATCGGGACCTCTGTTAAACGTCTCATCCAAAAGATGGCATCGCCAACAGTGCAGTACTCCCTCAGCACTGCACTGGAGTGTCAGCCTAGATTTGTGCTCAAGTCCCTGGAGTGGGACTTGAACCCACAACCTTCTGACTCAGAGGCAGAGCCACAGCTGACACAATCGAATACGCCTTACACAAAATGCAGGTAAATGTATATTTACTTAATATCGACCACCATTCAGTGCAAAACTTTTCGGTCCCTCTCAATGTTTGGAATTCTAGCATGAATTTTTCAGACATCTTAGTGCAGCTTCAAGGATTTTGTCCAGCAGTCACAAGCAGGACTTCGATTTCAGCAGTGTGATTGCTGAGAATGTTGACTTGAACAAGCCAGATGCTGCTTGCCCTGTGCCATGAAGTGCCCTGTTGAAGCCGCTAGCTAGAAGTTGAGCATGATTTCCTCTGCTGGCCTGGAGCAGTTATTCCAATCGGTTGAGCAGATGACGATATGAGCTTCCCCACCCATATTATGTTGCTGGTGTTTCCATGATTCTGAACTTTTTAAACCAGTGTTACACACCAATTTAGCAGATAACCAATATGCCATTGCCAAGGAATTAAAGCCCACAAAACAATATGGGAATGAGCATTGTCACTGTTGGGAATGTACTATTACTCTTTTAATTTACTGGCCAAAAATTTAATTAACCACATCTGAATTCCCAATTAGCCAAATGTGGCTGACATAATGGAGAACACTGCTCTGTGGCCTGAATCATCTATGTTTACATTTGCTCAAAATCAACATGAAGGCGACTTGAAGTAAAGTTTCAAACTCAGCATTTACATTCTCACTGATTTAGACCAGTAATTCATTTAATCTCTGCCATTCACCATTTGCCAACATTCCTTCAAGTGGGCACATTGGTTAGATTGTCTGCCCATTGACTATACATCGGCAGAAAATCTAGCCCAGAGCATTGCCTTGTCATAAATCCAAGCTATTCATCAGCAGTTTTTAGGGGTACAGTACCGTGGTGGTTATGTTACTGGACTAGTAATCCAGAGGTCTGGTCTCATGATCCAGAGACGAGAGTATAAATCCCACTACGACCGCTGGGGAATTTAAATTCAGTTAATTAAATAAATCTGGAATAAAAAGCTAGCATCAGTAATGGTGACCATGAAACTGCCAGATTGTCGTAAAAAGTAATCTGGGAAGGAAATCTGGTCTGGCCTATATGTGACTCCAGACCAATAGCAATGTGGTTGACTCTTAACTGCTCCTCTGAAATGGCCTAGCAAGCCACTCAGTTTAACCTGCAAAAAAATAAAACTGGACGGTACATCAGACATCGACCTAGGCACTGGCTTTGGACTCGATACTTGCACACCCAGCCAGGCCGAGCCTGCTAAGTCCTCTTTAACATCTGGGGCCATCACCATATGGACTGCAGTGGTTCAAGAAGGCGACTTACCACCACCTTAAGGGTAATAAATATGCTGGTCTTGCCTGCGATGCCTACATCCCGGGAACAAATAAACAGTTTATAGAAAAACATTTCAAAATTTCAGTCATAGCCGAGTTCATCCCTGCGCTTTACTCGCATCTAATGTGCTTTCCAGTAGGAGTCGTTAAGTATCAGTTATGAAGGGTCAACTTTCCTTTTTCTTAGCCCAAGGGTGCTGAGGCCAACCATATCAACTGCGATCAGCTAACTCAATCAAACATCGGATGTTCCAGGTCTGTGGAGTTCAGCACCAAGACAGGGCAGTTACTCTCAAAGAAAAGGTTTCTGAACACAAGAATTTTTCAAAACAAAATATTTTGTTGCTTAACATATTACTTTAATCCATCAGCTCCTGAGCTTTAACACCAGCATGGAGAAATTATTTTATCCATTAGAGAATATCTCCAATTGAAATTTCAGTAGTTGTGCTTAAAAGCAGCAGAAAAATGTTGGTTTTACTTTCAAATTAAATCACTAAGGTTAGCTCCTCGTGGAGGTCAAGCTAATGCAACCAGTGATTCCAAACATGTTTTCCATTGTTTCTAAGTGGATATCAATCAGCAGGCCTAGGCTATAACAAATTATTTGTCCAGAAAAAGCCATCAATTCTCATTTTCTATGGAACTATTAAAATCTAGAAACCTATATTTCTTCTGCAAGAGGGACTCCATTGCACAATAAAGCATTTCTAGATAGAAAGTGGGCACCAAGCTCCTTTAAGAGGAGTTAGCCAAGGCAAGGACTTACCGATCAACAAGTTTCTTTGCAAATCCAAAGTCCGTAAGCTTAATATGACCTTCTCTGTCGAGAAGAATATTTTCAGGTTTTAAGTCTCTGTAAACAATATCTTTGGCATGTAGATACTCTATTGCACACACAATCTCTGCAGAGTAAAAAAGTCCAGTACTATTGTTGAAACGTCCCAGGTTGCGCAAGTACGAAAACAGTTCTCCTCCGGGCACATATTCCATTAACATATACAAAAAGCGTTCATCGTGATGTGTCCAGTACCTGTTAAACATCGATAGATAGGTCAGAATGGGAGAAAAATAACCAACCATTCGACAAGATCACTGATTTATTGTTTCAGTAAAAAAAATATCGAATGACAGTGAGATTCCTAAACAACATCAAATATCCTAGCATCCCATGTAATAGAAAAATAATTGGACGTATTCAGTTATCAAAAATCAGTGGCCCTGAACAAATTCAAAATAACATTATTTTAGTGTTCCAAAGGATGGGAGCTGACCCAGCTATTAAGTGCCCAAGTTGATAACCCAGTGAAATGTTACACTACTGGAGACAAGAGGGTAGAAATTGGACCCTGGCACACAGGCATTTTGACAGAATTGGAGAAATGCAGAGGAACAAAAAACTTTAATCAAATTCCAACATACTGCAAATTAATGAAATATTTTTAACCTGGTTTGATGTTAAAATGCAACTGCACTCCATCGAGCTCAGACATTCTTTAGTAGTTGGAACTCCTGTCCAAGCCCACACTGCGATGTGTGTGCACTGTGTCTGTGTAGCAGAGCTGGTCTCCAGTCGTCTTGGTTAATCCTTGCCACTGACCCAAGCCCGTGTGGTGGCTGGTGTGCAACGGCCACCACACATTAAAAATACCCATGCACAGGCATCTTCCACCCTTCAGGATATAGTTCAGGACCTGGAATATTAGATCCTTCACTGAAACACCTGTGAACTCATCCCTTTTTGGCGTGGAGGCAAGTCATCCTCGATACGAGGGACTGCCTATGACGCCAATCCTACATGGAAATCAATTAAGATTTTGTCTCATGAAGATTAAATGTTTATAATTCTTCAAAATTCTGCATTTTTCATGTGCAGTAAATCAAACAAAATTTCTAAAGAATTAGGAGTTGGCCATACGGTCCCTCAACTCTGCTCCGCCGATCAATTAGATCATGGCTGATTTTTGACCTCAACTCCACTTTCCCACCCAATCCTCACTTCCCTTATAGCCCAAAAATCTATCTAACTCAGCCTTGAATATACTCAACAACTGAGCATCTACAGCCCTTTGGGGTAGAGAATTCCAAAGATTCACCACCATGAAGAAATTCCTCCTCATCTCAGTCTTAAATGGCCGATCCCTTATCCTGAGACTGTGCCCCTAGTTCTAGACTCTCCAGCCAAGGGAAACAAACTCAGCCTCTACCCAGTCAAGCCCCCTCAGAATCTTAATTTCCCATCATAGTATATTAAAGATGACAAAATAGGGTTCAATGAAAGCAAAATAAAAACTAATGACTCAACTTAAAGTTGCTATAGATACATGTAAACTCTGCCATCCGTGGAAAGGAACTTACACCAGCAACACTGCCTAAATTGGAATATGGAGTTTAAGTGCAACACATCGCAACTAAACACAAGCCCACTTACAGCTTTATAAGAAATGGATGATGAATCTCGGTTAAGATACTTTTTTCATTGTGCACGTGCTGCTCCTGTTTAAGCCGAATTACATCAGGAATGCTCATTACTTTCAAAGCGCAGTATTCTCTTGTCTTCTTGTCTTTGACCAGCAGAACTCGCCCAAAGGTTCCAGTCCCTGCAAAATAACACATGGTCAGTCATTGAAAATCCATATAAACTAGCCTTTGAATCCCATCAGCTGAACATTCCAGATGTATTAACATCCAAAATTTTCAGGTCTGCATCAACATGCTGTTAATTTACCAGTAGAGTCATTTCCAATTATAATGCAGTTTTCACATCACTGTGCCCAAATCTTTATAAAACCCAAAGTACGGCCATTTCTGCTCAACAGCATTGGCCGGATTCAAAATGGTCAATGTCATGATCACTCAATAGAACCTGCAACAATAAACCACATAAAATGCAAGATTGAACTATCTAGAGCAGGCACATTGCTGGGGACGAAAAATGACATGTTCATCACCTATACTACTTGTTGTTCATGCACCCTCTATGGGCATGAAGTTTTTCACTTAACTATTCCATATGCACATCTCGTTCATTGCAACATTCAGCTTCATTGGTCAAACATCCAGCACAGACTCAGTGGGCCGAATGGCCTCCTTCCTTGCTGTAATCATTCTATGATTCTATAAGTATATGATTTATGCTGGGCAAAGATAGTTGATAAAGCTGGTCAAAATGTTGAAATCCTGAAGCAAACTCAGCCTTTGTGCGCAAGAGTTGCCAGCACACAAGCAAGTCACAGCCTCAAGTTTATGCCAGGAACACAGGAGTTGCTACAACTGTCACATGGCATACAACATCAATTCCAGACATCCATAAATACCACCAGGAATGTTTCACACCAAAGCTCTTAATCACTAGGTGCCAAAAATGGGAAAAGGCTCCCATTCCCAATATTCTCCTTAATGAGGGCAACTGAAATTTTACTTACACAACTTGAGTAAGCACATAGAGGCGGCACTGGCAGCAGTTTACTTTATATGGGAGAACACTGAACTGAGCATGTATTACACTATTGGAGTATGTTCACTGGTCAGTTGATTACATGAACGATCACACCATCGTTAAATATATTGATTTCAGCCCAGCAAGCGGTACGCATTTAGATGGCCTTGACAGCAAATGAGAGAGATCTTTGACCATGTGTCCAAATGGCAACATGGAATTTGCTTTCAGATAAATGTTTTGATATACCATACGAACAGACACAAGTCACTTGCATTAAAACACTGTCAAGAACAAATTTTACACCTTAGCTAAACGAGTGCAGCACTTGAGGTCCAAATATTTCCATAGGATGTTTGGAATGAAAATGATTGTCAAAATTTGTTGACCAGCTAAGTACAAGCAATGTGACAAGGTGAAAATATAACCAAAGTACATAAAGACAGAACATGACGGGCACGTTGGTGAACAAAGACAAAAGATGATCTACTTTGTAGTCTTTAATCATTAACAACTAGCACCCTCCATAAACCGTTGAAGCCGTGCTTGGTCAGATCATCCACATTCTCAAAGGGTTATTGATAATTTCAAACTGGTGCAAAGAAAAGCAACAGAATCATTTTAAATTTTGTTCTTGGGATGTGGGCAAGTCAGTATTTGTTGCCAAGGCGATTGCTAGAAACCATGGAACTGGAGTCACATTAGGCCAGACTGGGCAGAGGCAACAAGTCACCTTCCCGAAAGGAACTTATCAGCAGGGGTTTTTAAACTACAAAAAAAATTAGCAGCTTTCATTTGCTGGTGTTAGCCAACAAATTATCCAATTTCACAACGTGCTATTGTGGAATATAAAGTCATGATTTCAGTACCATAATTACTCGGCTGACTCTCAATCCCCTCAGGGCAACACATATTGGCTTTCCCGCATACAGAGAATAAATATTAGAATGAAATGTAAAAAATGGATTACAGGAAAATAGAATTATCACAGGGAAGAGGGCTACAAGAGATATTTCGGAAATTAGGGGCCAGAATTTATTGTAAAAGAGCGAAACTAAAAGCGCACACCATTATTTATGTGCAAATCAGATAGCAAGGTCAGGCGAGTGCAAATGCACAGTTAAACACGACAAAAACGGCACCTCGCTATCTGGCTTCCCATTCAAAAGTAGTTAGAAATCAAGGATGCCTAAAAATGTATAAAACTGATACGATGGGCCCAAGTTTCTACCGATCCTTAGAACGGCGCACACTTTCTAGAATAAAAAGGGCGCCTAAAATTTACCTTGTAATCTCCATGCTTCCCGAGATGTCTTCGGACTCGGCGTGGTGCAGCACAAGGGGTAGGGGCGGGGCCAGGTCCCGGCCCTGAAAACAATGCTAGGACCTCTGCACATGCGTGCTAGGGTGTGCACGCATGCGCAGTAGCTCCTGGCAGTGCGAATCTCTGCGACGCTCTGCAGGTTGTGTGGGAGGGGCCCGAAGCACTCTGTCCCTATCCCAGGCCGACTGGCCTGCCGCACAGGTCGACCGCTGCCTTCCCACGCTGAGGGCCATAAGAGACAGGTTGGTTGGGAATGGTGGTGGGAAGGGAGGAGAGGAAGAGTTTTGTTCCGGCGAAGGGGGGGGGGGGATCTTCAAAGATTTTCCACTACTTTAATATCTAGCTATCTTTACTAAAAATATACTCAGTTTAATCACGCTGATAGCACCTAGTTTCAGTCTCGTTGCTTGGGATTTTTAAAAAATATAGCATTCCTATAACACTATCATATTGATGATGGTTCTTTGTTAAAAGAGAAGTGTTTAATACTTTGGAAAATCCTCTAACTTCCCTCCCCCCCCCCCCCCCAAATCTCTGGCCACCTGCGCTCGATCTCTAAAGTGTCCGCAAAGTTTTTGAGCGTACAAAAGTGGACACATACACTGGCCTAAGTTAGTTTGGAGTAACTTTTCACTGTCTAAACTTGATTAAATGGCCAAAACAGGCATAAGTGGCTGGTAACACCCTCTTTTAGAAAAAAGAAACTGAATCAATTCACTGAAACTGGAGCAAACTAAATGTGGAGAATTGCAATTTTTTGGATACTCAAAAAAAAACCTAGTTGCTCCAAAAAAAATAGGAGCAACTCCTGTGGAAACTTGGGCCGGATATGCTGTGTTTTAAATCGTTGTTTAGAACTTGGAGACAAGATGTCTCCTAGATTGATAATAGATGCTCAGAAATGCTAATGTCTTACTCTGCTGAGAAGTTATAGTATTTTGCACTATGAACCATTATCTGTGGTTTTCTAGTTAAAGCTTAAGTTTTGTTTATCTATCTTTAAGACAATTTGTTTCGGAAAGACTTTGAATGGGATATAGGTTGAGAGAGCATCAAATATGTTGCTTAGTCGTTAAAAACATGCTGGGGCGAACAGTTTTCTGGTTTGGCTTCTTGGGATCCAAGGAGAGAATAGAGGAGAGAGAGAGATTTCCAGAGGAAAAACCCTGGGTAAACGTAAACAGAGAAAACGTGGTCAAAGTCATAAGACATCATTAAGGCGGGCTTTGTTTCGAGAATCAAGGCAAAGAACTAGAAGTCTAATTGGATATTAAGTTTTTAGGGGAACCAATACAAGTCAAAAGGTCTCGTCAATATCCAGGGTTAGACCAACACTAAAGAGAATAAAAGTAGCCTCCTCAAGGTTGCTCTCGGATGGTATGAGGGGAGAACAAAACAGAAGTTTAGCTGGTCGTACAGAGCGATCCCATGCTTTACCGAAGAGAGCTCTAAACAGAGAGAGACGACAAACCAAAGAACTGCTCACGTGCGCCAGCCATTTGTCCTATCGGAATGGGTATTAACTACCTGTTACGGTTGTATGTTTTTTCTATACAGGTTGAACCTCCCTTATCCAGAACCACCCTTCATCCAAAACCATCCCCAGCCACCGGGTGGCAGATGCACAGAACTCAGACATGAACAAATAGAAGTCCTTCCTTGCTACTGGCTCCTGCAATCGCTGGCCTGAACCCGCGATCCACCAAGGGGTTGACTTATGAAGAAAGGTTGAGCCTATACTCACTGGAGTTTAGAAGAATGAGAGGTGATCTTATTGAAACATACGATACTGAGGGGGCTCGACAAGGTAGATGCAGAGAGGATGTTTCCCCTCGTGGGGAATCTAGAACTAGGGGACATAATTTCAGAATAAGGGGTTGCCCATTTCGAACTGAGATTAGGAGGAATTTCTTCTGAGGGTTATAAATCTGTGGAATTCTCTGCCTCAGAGCTGTGGAGGCTGAGTAGTTGAATATATTTAAGGTGGAGATGCAGATTTTTGAACAATAAGGGAGTCAAGGGTTATGGGGAGCAGGCAGGGAAGTGGAGCTGAGCCCAAGATCAGATCAGCCATGATCTTATTAAATGGTGGAGCAGACTCAAGGAACCAATGGCCTACTCCTGTTCCTATTTCTTATGTTCTTAAGTAAACGCGCCACAGAAAGGGGCTTGTCCATATAAGTCTGTGTGCCCTTTTTAACGCAATCAGTCTTAAATGTTGCCAAACAACCACTCCGGCACTGAAAATAAACTTTTATAAGTGTGAAGTCCCATTTCTTCAGGTTTTAACTGGAGATTTGTTTTAATGTAAATTAATTTTTTTTTTAAGTCTTTTTTCTCTCAATTCCAATCGTTCATTTTCTCCTTCACTTTCTGTACACGATTTGACATTGAATTCACTACTAACTTGCACAATTTGGATCAGACTCTGCACTTTACCAGTCGGGGTCTTAAAAGGAGGAGCTGCGTGGAGCCGACATTCAGCACAGCGGCCCCAACCTATGAAGACTATCAGCAGCAGGTCGGGGCCTTAAAGGGGGAGCAGCATGGAGCATACCACTTCAAGGTACAGCACGTGCTGGTGCAGGAGGGCGGCGGCGGCTATGAAGAGGGCGAGTGGATTGAAAGTCACCAGAATCCAGGTTGCTGATTGGAGGTACATCAGGAGCAGCGAGAGATTGCAGAGCAGTGTGATCGGGGCCCAGGAGAGGCGCGAGTTTGGAGCCCAGAAGAGGTGAGGGCCCATGGGCCATCCCACAGTGCGACGTGTTCGCACGAGGTCCGTTCAGCAGAGCTAGTCTCCAGTCGTCTTGGTTAATCCTTGCCACTAAACCAAGACCTAGCTCGTTCAAGCCCATGTGGTGGCTGGTGTGTAACGGCTGGTGTGTAACGGCCACCACATGTAAAAAAATCCACGCACAGGCATCTTCCACCCTTCAATATGCAGTTCGGGATTGGAATATTAGGCCCTTCATTGAAACACCTGTGAACTCATCCCTTTTTGGCGTGGGAGCAAATCATCCTCGATACGAGGGACCGCCTATGACGACCCTGGTCACATTGGTTCCAGGTGCCCTGTAGAGGGTGCTGTGCCGTTTCGATCTCTTACAGCAACTTTGAGTGCAAAATGACACAAATTAAATGGACATGGACAAGTCTAACGACAGAAAATTCTGACCCGAGGGGGCTCAATAATGAGAACATCTACCCTCACGCTTTATTCTTTGAAGAGGTGGCAAATGAGGGATACTTGATAGAGGATTTTAAAAAATGACATTGGATTTGGATCCAAGAAGGTTCTTCTGTCAGACACAGGATTCAAGGACCATACAACGGAGTTTAGGGTTAAGGGTGCTACAGGGATATGTAGGTTGTTTTTTTTAAAAAACAATATGGGAATACAATGAAACCAGAAATCCATGCCAGGTTTTTAAAGATTAGGATGAAGGAGCATCCGAGCTATTAAACCCAGAATCATGGTATGGAATCTATAGGATGTTTGGAAGAGTAGACTGGTTGGACCAGTGGTCTTCTGCTAATGTCAGCTGTGGCTCAGTGGGTAGCACTCTCGCCCGAGTCAGAAGATTGTGGGTTCAAGTCCCACTCCAGGAACTTGAGCACATAAATCTAGGCTGACACTCCAGTACAGTGCTGAGGGAGTGACGCACTGTTGGAAGTGTCGTCTTTTCGATGAGACGTTAAACCGAGGCCCCGTCTGCTCTCTCGGGTGGACGTAAAAGACCCCATGGCACTATTTTGAAGAGGAGCAGGGAGTTATCCCCGGTGTCCTGGCCAATATTTATCCCTCAATCAACATCACAGAAAAACAGATTATCTGGTCATCATATTGCTGTTTGTGGGAGCTTGATGTGCATAAATTGGCTGCCGCATTTTGCAAATTACAACAGTACTTCATTGGCTGTAAAGTGTTTTGAGATGTCTCATGGTCATGAAAGGCTCTATATAAAATGCAAGTCTTTCTTTCAGCAACATTTCCAAAGATCAATCATGTCTATCAACTATGGGCTGTTGCATTTTACACCATATTTAAAGCCTTTAGCAAAAGTTAACATATTGCCTGAAATGAGCGGGTACTTCTGTTACTTTGCTGCATGCAATATATTGCAAGGGTCAATGTCAGTGGCCATATTAAGTCGGCAACAGCCCAGCAGGTGGACATCTTCTGAAGTGCAAATTTCTATTATGTTCCTCAGATTTCAGTTTGTTTCTTTTGCCCGCTGGTTTAATTTAAATGGTTGCCTTCAGAGCATGTGGTTGGTCAGTCAATGATTGTTAACTTACAACTGAGGTGGAGCATGGCAGCGAGGGGTGACAAGCTCCCTGCTGGAGTGGAACTAAATTACAGAACCAGTGGGAAGTTGTTCAACCTTCGCCGTCTCCAGGCCAGATCCAAGACCACACCAGCCTTTGTCGTCGAGCTACAGTACACGGACGACACCTGAGTCTGTGAACACAGAGGCTGAACTCTAGGACATAGTCAATGTATTTACCGAGGCATATGAAAGCATGGGCCTTACACTAAACGTCCGTCAGACAAAGGTCCTCCACCAGCCTGTCCTCACTGCACAGCACTGCCCCCCAGACATCAAGATCCACGATGCGGCCCTGGACAACGTGGACCACTTCCCTTTTCTCGGGAGCCTCCTATCAACAAGAGCAGGCATTGATAACGAGATCCAACACCGCCTCCAGTGCACCAGTGCAGCCTTCGGCCGCCTGAGGAAAAGTGTGTTTGATGACTAGGCCTTCAAAACAGTCACCAAGTTCATGGTCTACAGGGCCGTAATAGACACTTCAGTACAGTGGACACCAAATCGCTGGTGAAATACCAACCACTTCTCCGCAAGATCCTACAAATCCCCTGGGAGGACAGACGCACCAACATTAGCGTCCTCGTCCAAGCCAACATCCCCAGCATTGAAGCACTGACCACACTTGATCAGCTCCACTGGGCAGGCCACATAGTTCGCATGCCAGACACAAGACTCCCAAAGCAAGCTCTCTACTCGGAACTCGTCCACGGCAAACGAGCCCAAGGTGGGCAGAGGAAACGTTACAAGGACACCCTCAGAGTCTCCGATAAGGTGCAACATCCCCACTCCTGGGAGTCCTTGGCCAAAGACTGCCCTAAGTGGAAGTGCATCCAGGAGGGCGCTGAGCTCCGAGTACCGTCACCGAGAGCATGCAGAAACCAATTGCAGGCAGCGGAAGGTGCATGCGACAAACCAGGCTCCCCACCCACCCTTCCCTTCAACCACTTGTCTGGCCCACCTGTGACAGAGACTGTGGTTCTCGTATTGGACTGTACAACCACCTAAGAACTCATGCTGAGTGGAAGCAAGTCTTCCTCGATTTAGAGGGACTGCCTATGATGATGTTAACTTAGAAACAGCAGAGCTAGTTTCCAGTCGTCTGGTTAATCCTTGCCACTAGATCAAGACCTATCCGTGTCGTGGTTGGTGTGCAACGGCCACCCCACGTTAAAAAAATCCATGCACAGGCATCTTCCACCCTTCAAGATGTAGTTCGTGATCTGGAATATTAGGTCCTTCATTGAAACATCTGTGAACTCATCCCTTTTTGACGTGGAAGCAACTCCTCCTCGTTTCGAGGGATTGCCGATGACAACTTAAGCAGAGCCCTATTCTTCAGTACAGGCTGGGAATGGTTTTATTTTCAGCTTGTATTCACATGCATGTACCATTAAGGACTGCATGTTCCATGATATCAAATGCGATTGGTGCAAAGATTAATTTCTGGAGAAAACTCCAGCTGATCAGATGGAAAGAACATAAGGTTCATCATAATCACAGGAAAAAAAAAAGAGGCTTTTCCCATTTGCTTTTTCTGAAGGATATGATCCCAAGTCACAAAGAATGTAATCTTTTTAAGCAGGGGTTTAAAAAAACCTGTGGTCTGGGTCCATGGCTTTATACAGCATAGGAAGAGAAAAACATGTGTGGCACCAGCTATCTGCATTCTCACGTGCATACGTTCCCTCAGAACACAATAGGCCAAGCTTTACTTCAACGGTGGAGGTTATTTTAAAAATTGCATTTCGTTTTTCTAAAATTAAAAATCTTCAATCTGTAGTCAATATGCTTGTGGCAACAAAGCTACAAATGACAAGAAATTACTACAAGTTATGTTTGATGGAATATGTACTTGGCAAGACAACTGGCTCAAGCCGACAAAAAAAATTCAGATCTGGCAACAGAGGGACGAGGAAAGGTGATGGTGTCAGGGAGAGGTAAAAGGAGAGTGAGTTAGTGTAGGGGTTTGTGGACACGTCGTTGGCCTGGCTGATTCAGTTAGAGGTCTAACTCCTGGGAACCAGGATGCAAATCATGATAGCTGGAGACAGTCAGCACGACAGGGGAGCAACACATGTGCTACATTCGATGATAACTTCTGCCAAATCTACTAAAATAGGGTCAAGAGTAACCCGGACACCAATAATATACCCAACCCTACATTGTGAGGAGCAGAAAAGCTTGGAGTAAAATAGGGGAGAAATAAATGTAACTTGGGTTCAGATCATTTTTATAATATTTCAAAATAAAGATAAGTCTGAGAACTAAAGAATATAAACATGTTGCTCTCCAAATTACAGCAAAATAAACCTCAACTGCAGTTCAAATCAGTTATTACAGTCTGTTATGTACAGGTATTGCTGTTTACCATTGCACCCACTGGAAATCAATATAAAATTGCTGAACACAATCATTCTCGCCCATCCTTTGTGTACTTGCACTGGTTTTTCCAGAACACAAGCTCCCACACATTTCAAGTCAATAACGCACACAGATGAAATGAATAAACTGCTCAAATCTTGTGGCGACAGCTCAAAGATGCCATCATGAGTACTCTTAACAAAATGTCTTGCAACACCCTAGCATGTTTAGTAGAGGGAGCACATACAGGACAGGAGAGGTGAGAATTCAATTTAAAAATCACAAAAGCAAAAACAATGGCTCTTTTATTTTTTTTAAATCTTGTGAAACACAAGGTGGGTCTAAATAAAGTTCACCACCTGTAGATTAAGCCAATATTAATTTGAACTGTTCTGTATCATTTAAGATTCCGCTGGATCTTCTCTACCTGTATCAAATTTGTATTGTAACAACTTGCATTCATATAGCTCCTTAATGTAGAAAAACATCTCAAGGCACGTCACAGGAGCATCAAATTACTACAACACAGTTGGGGCGCTGCTAACAGTTGCCTCACTGTTTTTCACATTCCTCTGTCCCATTCTAGAGATCAACATTTCCCTTCAGTCAAACAGAATTTTAAGCAAGCCAAATAGAGGCCATGCAGAAAATCCCAAGTGCAGCACTTCAAATGCTGATAGGAAGGCTGATTGGATGCTGGCAATAACAGCAATATTTGCATAGTATAGCGACAACAACTTTTATTTAAATAGCGCCTTTAACATAGTGAAACATCCCAAGGTACTTCAAAGGAGTATGGAGATAAAAAAATTTAACACCGAGTCACATAAGGAGAAATTAGGGCATGTGACCAAAAGCTTGGTCAAAGGTCGGTTTTAAGAAGCGTCTTAAAGTAGGAGAGTGGGGGGGCAAGGTAGAGAGGCAGAGGTTTAGGCAGGGAATTCCAGAGCTTGCAGCCTAGACAACAGAATGCACGTCCACCAATGGTTGAGCAATGATAGTCAATGATGCTCAGTGGGCAGAATTAGCAGAGCGCAGACATCTTGGGGGAGGGGCGAGGATGGAGGGATTTGAAAACATGAGAATTTTGAAATCGAGACGATTCTTAACTGAGAGACAATGGAGGTCAGCGAGCACAAGAGCAATGGGCGAGCAGGACTTTCTGCAAATAAGAACACAGGTAGCCGAATTTTGGATCACCTCAAGTTTATG
Organism: Pristiophorus japonicus; assembly: GCF_044704955.1. Classification (NCBI taxonomy): domain Eukaryota; kingdom Metazoa; phylum Chordata; class Chondrichthyes; family Pristiophoridae; genus Pristiophorus; species Pristiophorus japonicus. Next base: position 207,171,523 of record NC_091986.1, read on the forward strand.
TAGAGTAGAATGTGGGAGGCCAGCCAGGAGTACATTGGAATAGTTAAGTCGAGAGGTAACAAAGGCATAGGTGAGCATATAACATAAGAAATGGGAGCAGGAGGCGGCCATGTGACCCCTCAACCTGCTCCGCCATTCAATATCATGGCCTCAACTCCACTTTCCTGCCTGCTCCCCATAAGTTCAAAAATCTATCTCTGCCTTGAATATATCAATTGAGCTGAGGCAAGGGAGGAGACAGAATGTTACGAAGGTGGAACTAGGCAGTCTTATTAAACTGCAGAAATGTCATGGTGAATTGAGGGCCAAAGGCTGGACAGTCAGGAGTTCATAAGTGCAGTTGAGAGAGAGTCGGGAGCGAGTTTTTTTTCCAGGGGCGGACACAGAAGGTGGTAGGGTTGGGTGGTGGAGGGGGTACAGGGGGAATGTGGGTGGAGAGCAATACAAGCAAGTCGTCAGAGATGGCCTTCTCTGCGATTGACACGATGGAAATAGCGAGGCCACAGACTGAAGGTGAGGAAGTAGTGTCTCAAACGAGCATATTATGCTTAAACAAAGGGGACTACAGTGGGATGAGGGCAGAGTTGGCTAAAGTAGACTGGGAACACAGACTAAATGGTGGTACAATTGAGGAACAGTGGAGGACTTTTAAGGAGCTCTTTCATAGTGCTCAAAAATATATCCCAGTGAAAAAGAAGGGCGGTAAGAGAAGGGATAATCAGCCGTGGATCACCAAGGAAACAAGGGAGAGCATCAAATTAAAAACCAATAAGGCGTATAAGGTGGCCAAGGTTAATGGGAAACGAGAAGATTGGGAAAATTTTAAATGACACCAAAGAATGACTAAGAAAGCAATAAAGGAAAGAAAGATAGATTACAAAAGTAAACTTGCGCAAAGCATAACAGATAGTAAAAGCTTTTACCGATATATAAAACGGAAAAGAGTGACTGAAGTAAATTTTGGTCCCTTAGATGAGAAGGGGGATTTAATAATGGGAAATGTGGAAATGGCTGAGACCTTAAACAATTATTTTGCTTCGGTCTTCACAGTGGAAGACACAAAAACCATGCCAAAAATTGCTGGTCCCTATCACTATCACTAGGGGGGTAGTGCTGGACAGGCTAATGGGACTCAAGGTAGACAAGTCCCCTGGTCCTGATTAAATGCATCCCAGGGTATTAAAAGAGATGGCGGAAGTTACAGCAGATGCATTCGTTATAATCTACCAAAATTCTCTGGACTCTGGGGAGGTACCAGCGGATTGGAAAGCAGCTAATGTAACACCTCTGTTTAAAAAAGGGGGCAGACAAAAGGCAGGTAACCATAGGCCGGTTAGTTTAACATCTGTAGTGGGGAAAATGCTTGAAGCTATCATTAAGGAAGAAATAGCAGGACATCTAGATAGTAATAGTGCAATCAAGCAGATGCAACATGCATTCATGAAGGGGAAATCATGTTTTAACTAATTTACTGGAATTCTTTGATATAACGAGCATGATGGATGGAGGTGTACCGATGGATATGGTGTATTTAGATTTCCAAAAGGCATTCGATAAGGTGCCACACAAAAGATTACTGCAGAAGATAAAGGTACGCAGAGTCAGAGGAAATGTATTAGCATGGATCGAGAATTGGCAGGCTAACAGAAAGCAGAGAGTCGAGATAAATGGGTCCTTTTCGGGTTGGAAATCGGCGGTTAGTGGTGTGCCACAGGGATCGGTGCTGGGACCACAACTGTTTACAATATACATACATGACCTGGAAGAGGGGATAGAGTGTAGTGTAACAAAATTTGCAGATGACACAAAGATTAGTGGGAAAGTGGTTGTGTAGAGGACAGAGGCTGCAAAGATATATAGATAGGTTAAGCGAATGGGCTCAGGTTTGGCAGATGGAATACAATGTCGGAAAATGTGAGGTCATCCACCTTGGGGAAAAAAAATACAGTAAAAGGGATTATTTTTTGAATGGGGAGAAATTACAACAGGCTGCGGTGCAGAGGGACCTGGGGGTCCCTGTGCATGAATCCCAAAAAGTTAGTTTGCAGGTAATCAGGAAGGCGAATGGAATGTTGGCCTTCATTGTGAGAGGGATGAAGTACAAAAGCAGGAAGGTTCTGCTGCAACTGTACAGGGTATTGGTGAGGCCGCTCCTGGAGTACTGCGTACAGTTTTGGTCAACTTACTTAAGAATATACTAGCTTTGGAGGGGGTACAGAGACGATTCACTAGGCTGATTCCGGAGATGAGGGGGTTACCTTATGATGATAGATTGAGTAGACTGGGTCTTTACTCGGAGTTCAGAAGGATGAGAGGTGATCTTATAGCAACAGTTAAAATAATGAAAGGGATAGACAAGATAGAGGCAGAGAGGTTGTTTCCACTGGTCGGGGAGACTAGAACTAGGGGGCACAGCCTCACAATACGGGGGAGCCAATTTAAAATCGAGTTGAGAAGGAATTTCTTCTTCCAGAGGGTTGCGAATCCGTGGAATTCTCTGCCCAAGGAAGCAGTTGAGGCTAGCTCATTGAATGTATTCAAATCACAGATAGATAGATTTTTAACCAATAAGGGAATTATTGGTTATGGGGAGCAGGCAGGTAAGTGGAGCTGAGTCCACGGCCAGATCAGCCATGATCTTGTTGAATGGCGGAGCAGGCTCAAGGGGCTAGATGGCCTACTCCTGTTCCTAATTCTTATGTTCTTATGAGAGATGGCATGGTTGAGGGGGTGGCTGTAAATATTGGTTGGGGAGTTTACATGGGGGGAGGTATTAAGGGAGGATAATCAGAGGAGAGAGCATGATGAATTGAGATGAAGGCTGAAATTACTGAGGATGGGAAGTCGTTCGGTGGAGAGGCTGCTGAGGGAGGAAAGCAATGAAAAAATATCAGTAATAACATTTTTATGGTACATGGGTGGGTGGCAGAGAATGAGAATTTAAAATGAGAGGCTAGGGATGGAATAAGGGAGATGCTCAAAAGAGAAAAAAGTGCCGGAGTAATAGGGGGACAGGCCAAGGTGTGATCGGCTGATGAGAGCCACAATGCCACCACAGCAGTCTGAGCGGGACAAGTGGCGGAAGGTCTAGCCAGGCAAGGATGCTTCATTTAAGGGTAAGGTGCCATCGCCGCTCAACCAAGCTTCCAGCAGGGCTATGATGTCAATGCAATCATTGGTGACAGATTAGGAAAAGGGGAGGTGCAACGAGACCTGGGTGTCATGGTACATCAGTCATTGAAGGTTGGCATGCAGGTACAGCAGGCGGTTAAGAAAGCAAATGGCATGTTGGCCTTCATAGCGAGGCGATTTGAGTACAGGGGCAGGTAGGTGTTGCTACAGTTGTACAGGGCCTTGGTGAGGCCACACCTGGAGTATTGTGTACAGTTTTGGTCTCCTAACCTGAGGAAGGACATTCTTGCTATTGAGGGAGTGCAGCGAAGGTTCACCAGACTGATTCCCGGGATGGCGGGACTGACCTATCAAGAAAGACTGGATCAACTGGGCTTGTATTCACTGGAGTTCAGAAGAATGAGAGGGGACCTCATAGAAACGTTTAAAATTCTGACGGGGTTAGACAGGTTAGATGCAGGAAGAATGTTCCCAATGTTGGGGAAGTCCAGAACCAGGGGACACAGTCCAAGGATAAGGGGTAAGCCATTTAGGACCGAGATGAGGAGGAATTTCTTCACCCATAGAGTGGTGAACCTGTGGAATTCTCTACCACAGAAAGTTGTTGAGGCCAATTCACTAAATATATTCAAAAAGGAGTTAGATGGAGTCCTTACTACTAGGGGAATCAAGGGGTATGGTGAGAAAGCAGGAATGGGGTACTGAAGTTGCATGTTCAGCCATGAACTCATTGAATGGCGGTGCAGGCTAGAAGGGCCGAGTGGCCTACTCCTGCACCTATTTTCTATGTTTCTATGTTTCTATCCACGATAATCTCATGGATGGCAAGGGCCTTGTTTGCAAGCGAACAGCCATTCTGGAGGGAGATGCAGAGAGGGTCGGTGATGGCTGCCCAACTCTCAGGGTCCACTGGGGGGGGATTGAGTTGGATTGCAAGAGAGTCGGGAGCAAGTTTTTTCCGGGGCGGACACAGGAGGAAATTGGCAAGTTTAGCCCACAGCGGGCGCACTGGGCAGAAAGGTCGGCGAGAGAGTAGGAGGGACTAGTTGGGGTTGCTGCTCGTAAGGAGGCAGTGATGAGTGCCTCGATGAGCCCTTCGTCGGATGCCAAGAAAGGCACAGAGAGAAGCTGTCGGCTTATCGAAGAAGGAGTCAGTTACTATACTGGGGAACTTGCATGTTAATATTGAAGCAAACACAAATTCACTACTCAAAATCATACAAGCCTGGTTGGACTGAATTGGCAGTTTCCATTTTGTAATTTTTATTTTGGTCTGCTGTAGCCATTGCTGTTTGCATAGGAAAGCAATTATACTTCGACAAAACTAAAATAAAAGCTGAGTAACTGCCAAGGTAGAGCAAGTAATTTGCAGGGGTTCAATCTCGTCACCTGAACGATGTAAATTCCCAGCTTTGTTTTTTTCCCAAACTAACAAGAGGACAATTTGCAAGTGAGCATATGGAATTTCCCCAAGATGCAAAATAATCGCACTGTCCCAAGGCAGTTGTTCCTTCAGCTCATTTAAAACAGGAATGTGTTTAGCCCGTCACAAGATTGCTCGTCGTCTTACATTATCTAAAAATATCTAATTCTTTCGACTAAAATTCTCATCTAGCCATCATGGATGTCAGAAAGGTAGATCAGGTAAGCCAGGTTAAGAGTCCCGAGGTGATACATTATGGAAGATGGGAGGGGCAATGCAGTGGGTGTTGTGCATGAACTTCCAGAAAACCTTTAACAAGGTACCAAATAGGAGTAATGAAAAAGATTGAGGGCTTTGGAAATAAGGGATGGTATCAAACTGGATGAAATACTAATGAGGAAGGAAACAGTTGGAGTTAGACCAGTTTCTCAAGGGGATACAACAGCACAAGGGGATATTAATAAGATGGTGGCATTAGCGAAGTGGCAGCAAATGGAATTCATGGTCAGTAACTGAGCTATATATTTTGTCTCAAAAAAGGTAGATTATAAATTTGAGGAAAGCTGATTGATGTGGAAGAACAGGAGCATTTTGCGGTTCAAGTTCACAAGACCTTATGACCATCATAATTGAATGTGGCCTTAAAAAAGCTAATAGAATACGAGGTTTTACGGCAACTGCCAAGAACATAAAAGATGTAATGGTGAATCTATATAAAACCTAAGACAGACCACAGTTGGATTAGTGAGCTGTTTTGGGCTCCACATTTCAAGAAGGATGTGGAGACAAGAGAGGATTAGCAGATTCACAGAGATACTGTTGGTATGAGGAAATACAAAAAGATTAGGGCTGTTTTCATTAGCGATAATGGGATGATAAGATGGAAGTGTTTAAAATTATTACGGTGTTGTAATATGGGGAAACAGCAGCCAATTCAAGCACATAAGCTCCCACAAACAGCTGAGATATAAACGCCAGAAAAAGATCATTTGTTTTTGGTAGTATTGATCAAGAGTTAAACATTGGCAGGATACGAGAGAGAAACAGTATTTCTAGTGATTGAGGGGTCTAGAATGATGTATTTAATCTTGCATCTATATTCCAAGAGAAGAAACTTGAACATGGAGTCTTGAGCTTTCGATTGAACCGGATATCATGTCAACAGATTAGATAGGTGGTTGAAGGAAAGGCGAGTGAAGAAATATGGGAACAGGGCAGGCACATGCAATTGGGACTACTGCTAATATGGAGGATAAAGACCAAGACGGACTGGTTGGGCCAAAATGCCAGTTTCCATTTTGTACTTTCTATATCAGTTTAATATTGGGGCTATTGCTGCCTGCACTTTCCCATGTTCCTTTTGAATTCCAAAAGTGCATGTCCAGCGTATTGAAATTAAGATTCACCCAAATCTTTCTCAACTCTTTTATGGTATCACACAACATCTTCTTCCATCATCCCTTCTCCTGTAATCAGAAGGCTTTTCAAACACCAAGCTTGGCAGCACTTGATCACCACTTCTTGAATAGCTTGAAATATCTCACCTGCTCTTTCAGCAGTGGGGACATCCTGCACCATGGGCCTCAGCCCTTATCGCAGTTTCTTATATTTTTAAAAAATCTATTTTCCCAATTATGTCTATTATATAGAACTGAATAATTTGGAGAGAGCATAATCACAATTAAAAACTTAACTTGCGTATAGGGCGAACTTAAAATAAATTTATGGCTATCTGTCAGTTCTTTCTAACCTAAAACCTCATCATTCTGGCAATTAGGAGACATTAAATAGTCCCTGAACACAGAAGAACACCATAGCAGAGGTTTTATCACCACACTGAATGCTACGTAGCCTCCTAAATTCTTAATATGCATTGTCATATTATGAAGTCATTTGGATTAACTTTAAATATTTAATAGGCAAGTAATTTGCCCATCTAAATCAGAAGCATTATGTTGTGTCAGAACTTGATAAGGATAAATTAGCAATTTTTTTTGAAGAATTAATCACTGCATTTCTTCTCCAAATTAAAGTCACGAATCTAGCAACACAATCAAAAATGAATTATTTTTCTCTCCTGGTCTCTAATGTCAGTTGGTCATAATCCCACCATATCTCGACTAATGTTTTTCCAACTCCTGGCATTACCATTTGAAATTGGGCCATCGTCCCCTTTGTCTTTCTCGTCTTCCAACCAATCACAGACCTTCCCTTTTGTTCTTTCTTCCCCTCCCCCTTTCAGTGCTCGTTAAGAATCTGTTCTTTTTGAACACTTCAGTTCTGACGAAGGGCCATCGACCCGAAATGTTAACTCTGCTTTCTCTCCACAGATACTGCCTGACCCACAGATTTCCAGCATTTTCCTACTGGACTTTTTTTTTTGAGGATGGAACTGATAGAATAGATAAGGGAGAACCAGTGGATGTAGTGTATTTGGATTTTCAGAAGGCCTTTGATAAAGTCCCACATAAGAGGTTAGTGTGCAAAATTAAAGCACATAGGATTGGGGGTAATGTATTGGCATGGATTGAAAATTAGTTAACCGACAGGAAACCGTCGGAATAAACGGGTCTTTTTTGGGGTGGCGGGCAGTGACTAGTGGGGTGAGAGAGGGAGGGATAGAGGGATAGATATTATAAATGATTTGGATGAGGGAACCAAATATAATATTTCCAAGTTTGCTGACAACACAAAACTAGGTGGGATTGAGAGTTGTGAGGAGGATGCAAAGACGCTGCAGCAAGGCGATTTAGAAAGGTCGAGTGAGTGGCAAACACAACAGATGCAGTATAACGTGGATAAATGTGAAGTTATCCACTTTGGTAGGAAAAACATAAGGACATTATTATTTAAATGGTGATGGCTTGGGAAGTGTCAGTATACAGAGGGACCTGGGTGTCTTTGTACACCAGACATTGAAAGCAAACATACAGGTGCAGCAAGCAGTTAGGAAGGCAAATGGTATGTTAGCCTTCATTGCAAGAGGATTTGAGTACAGGAACAAGGATGTCTTACTACAGTTATTCAGGGCCTTGGTGAGACCACACCTCAAGTATTGTGTGCAGTTTTGGTCTCCTTACCCAAGAAAGAATATATTGCCATAGAGGGAATGCAGCTAAGGTTCACCAGACTGATTCCTGGGATGGCAGGACTGTCGTATGAGGAGAGTTTGGGTCGACTCGGCCTGTATTTACTAGAGTTAAGAAGAATGAGAGTGGATCTCACTGAAATGTATAAAATTCTGTCTGGGTTGGATAGACTGGATGCGGGGAGGATGTTTCCCCTGGCTGGGAAGTCTAGAACAAGGGGGTCACAGTCTCAGGATACAGGGTAGGAAACTGAGGCCCGAGATGAGGAGAAATGTTTTCAGAGGGTGGTGAACCTGTGGAATTCTCTACCACTGAAGGCTGTGGAGGCCAAGTCACTGAATATATTTAAGAGGGAGATAGATAGATTTCTAAACGCAAAAGGCATCAAGGGATGAGGAAAAAGCGGGAGTATGGTGCTAAGATAGAGGATCAGCCATGATCATATTGAATGGCGGTGCAAACTCGAAGGGCCAAATGGCCTACTACTGCTCCTATTTTCTATGTTCCTATGTTCCTGTTTTTATTCTGGATTCCAGCATCCACTGTATTTTACTTTTGCAAAAATGAATTCTCTGATTTTAACTCTGGTTTCGAATTGGGCGTGCAGGTGGCAGGGCAGAAGACAAGCTCCCCCGACATTTTCAGCGTGTTTTTTTTTTTTAAATTAAAAAAATACTCCCAGGCCTCATTTTAATATGGTTGGTGGGCTCCCCTCACAATTGTGCTTGAATCAGACAGCCCGCCCACATGATGGGTGCAATTTCCAGTCCGACTCATAAAGCAGGTATGCACCTCTTAAAGGTTGCATCCCTACTTGGATTTTTGGCAAGTCAGATGAGTCAAAGGGCTGATAGAGGTCATGGGCAGGGGTGGGGGGGGCGGGGAAAGAGTGTAAGTATTCCCGAGAAACCACAGGGGTGTTCCCAAGGCCCTAGTGAAATTGGCCTGAACAAAGATGGCTGAAAGGGTCACCGCCACCAGCATCACCCCAAGGACCTGGGTGTCATGCAGAAAAGGGTTGATTGACCTCAGTAGCAGCAATGGAAAGCAAACCTCTCATCAACACCTCAACATTCCTTACAGGCCCTCCACAACAATGTCATCCCCTGCATCACATCCTTCATCATAGAATGACAAGGGCACACTGCACCACCTCTCTCCCATTCCAAACAAACCTCACCCCTCCCTTTTCCTTTCTTTTACACTCTTCTCACATCCGATCACTTGCACAACCACCAAATCCACCCAGCACTCCTTCCTTACTTCACATTACATATACTTTCCATTATATTCATCACCTCCCCATCCTCACTCCAGCTTTGTTCTTGCCCACCTCTCACCACTTGCACAAAATGCACAAGCCCACATATGTCCACTGAACAGTCTCAATAACTCTCGCTCTCTTGTGCAAGACAAGATGCTGTATGGGTGAGGAACAAGATCAGAGGGAAAGAGTAGTGAGCATTGCTCTTACTGAAGCAGAGCAGGACACCCTGGAGATCAATGGCTAAGCAGAGCCAGCAGCATTGGGGAAGTCATATTACTTCATCAGGGTGTCTACATATTACTCAAACCTTCATACACATGTGCAAGTTTCACAACTTCAAGCTCTATTTTCAAGACAATCACCCGCAAATGTGCAGCCTATCTGCCATGCTAACTCTGGTTCCTTTCCGCTTCCTTCTAGGTCCTTCTCAGCACTGAGGATATTGTAGAAGACATTTCAGAGTAGGACAATCCTCCTGTGGATGCACAGTCACTCGCTCCATCCTTTCCAGGTGCTAGATCAGACACTGGCACTCTGCATGGTTTAGATCTGGAGCCAGAGGGGTCTGCACATGGTAAATGACCCAGCATGAGTGAGCAACAGCAGGTACTGTTGCCAAGGAGACAGATGAAGACTACATGGGCGCAGCCATGAAAAGAAAACTGCTGGCCTCACAGGCAGTTATATGACGTATTGGAAGGTCAGCCAAAGAGTTAAGATGATGGCTGAGAGTGTGTTCTGAGTCTGTTTCCAACCTCGTTCCAGCCAATTAAAAAAAAATCTCCAGGTAATCTTTATCACAGGTTGAAACCAGTCACCCAGGGACACAGGAGGACTACACTATTCACTCTGGGCCCCCAAAGCAACAGCTACAATCTGCGATAGCACTGCTGTGCTCAGCCAGTACCGGCTAGATACAAAGGCAGCTGGTATTTAAGCAGTCACTCATTCCCTTCATAATCTGATCAGGAACCTACATGGTGTGCTTGAGAGACCAACCTACCCCAGCCTTAAGCCCTCAATTTCCATCACACTAATGGGCAATAAGCTACAGAACATTTATTGTTTCTGTTAATCAACAGAAATAGGAGGTGGGTGGGGGGGCTTGACCCATCCACCTCCACGGAGGTGGGTGGGGGGGCACACACCCACCTCCATGGCACAAACCTGGTATTGCAGTACTTCTAGGAACGGTGCAGTGGCTCTAGGCCTTTTGGCTAAGAGCATTGGCGCAGAGTGATCCTTGACAGGTGCAAGGTGACCTCTGGTGTTTGTGATTTGACAAAGAATTGGACAGATTGGCAACGAATTAAAAAAAAATCTCAACAGTCATGATCGTCACCTTTCAAACTTGTGTTGAAAGTTAACCAGCACCAAGTGTGAGCCACCATTGCAGCCCTGTAAGGCTGGAGAAGATGCATTAAAGGTCAATGAAGGAAATGTGTCTGCATGCATAGTTATTATAACACACTCTTGCATAGATCCTGTATGTGGAGCAGGGGTGAGCCATCTTAAATGAGAATAAAGCACTGACACGCCACACAAGTAGAGGCTTGCTTGAAATAAGCTGTTGGTAATTATATAGCCAGCTGCTACCCCTGATTTATCTGGCTATCTGCAGGAATGGGTTAGTAACTGCAAATTTATACCATGTAACACTTTGTTCCCACTGTTTATAGTATGCTGTTGTGCAACAGTTCAGCAGTCAAGTCAAATCATGAATAAATTCTCAAGATCCATTTGAGAGCCTCCTTTGTAGTGGCTCCTGGCCCTATTCTCTTGAAATTATCCTGTTATATTGCAATTTGAACAGCAGCCAGGTCCACTTTTAGAACACTAGACGAGGGAGTGGTTTTAAAAGTTGATCTTTCCGACTATTTTAATGTCTGAAAAGACCCAGGAAGTACAGATAATAGCAAAACTACCTAGTTTGGTTGTATGCATCACATACAAAAGGCAGAAACCTCCTAATATAAATGGGGAAGAATGCAGTAAAGTTTCATTCAAGCATTGAATGAAACTATGAACTCTGGGAGCAAAGGATTTTAATGGGTTATTAATTCTCAAATTGAACCACGTCTGAAAATGACATTTTAAACTAGTCGATTAGTGTATGCTCTAATGTCTTACCCTTGCAGTCACCCAATAGGAAAATAAAATATAAAATCATCCATATACCACAACACCCATAAATGCAGCCAAACTACTTCAAATCTGCAGAGCAGTCTCCACTATCTGATTAATGAGTGGTCTCCGATTTCTTCGTGCATTTACACTATAGCATATTTAAATGATCCAAGCTTTCAGAAATCCAGTCAGTTACAGCCACCAACAAAATATACTGCCTATTACACAAAAGACATTTTGTTTGATAACTGTGCATTTACAGTTGTTAATGCAAAGAAAAAATAGTTCTAACACATCAATACACTGATCAAAGTGACAAAAGTGGTTCAAACTAATCAAAAATATAGTGGAGGGCATAGTATTTAAGCTTTCACTGCTGACTATTGTTTTAAATTATTACACAACAGCACCCATACCACTGAAATCCCAAGATGCAAAATAAGACTCCACTGGGGGAAGTAAGCAGCCACAACACAAAGGCTTCACAAAATGGAACGAACATCTGACAAGGAAAATTAGAGACAGATAACAAATAGTAAGGAGTGAAGTATAGAATTTAAAGTTCCAGAAATGCTGCAAAACAAGGTCAGAGACCCAAAACCCAGATTTTTAGAAACTGAATTAGACATTTTGGTAAATGTTAACAAGTACAATCATTTAATATAATTAACTCCATTTACTAAAATACTGTAAACGCTACTTGCATTATCAACTTCATTTTTCTACAGCACTTCCCAATTACTAAAGAAATAAGACTTGCATTTATATAGCATCTTTCACAACCTCAAAGTGTCCCAAATACTTTACACCCATATTAAGTACTTTTGAAGTGTAGTCACCATTGTAATGTACTAGGGATAAAATGCAACATCCGACACCTGGGAGTCCCTGGCCAAAGACCACCCTAAGTGGAGGAAGAGCATCCGAAGGGCGCTGAGCACCTCAAGTCTAGTCGCCGAGAACATGCAGAAAACAAGCAGTGAAAGGAGCGTGTGGCAAACCAGACTCCCTACCCACCCTTTCCTTCAACCACTGTCTGTCCCACCTGCGACAGAGACCAATTCCAGAATTGGACTGTTCAGTCACCTAAGAACTCTCTTTTAGAGTGGAAGCAAGTCTTCCTCGATTCCGAGGGACTGCCGATGATGTACTAAGGAAAATCTTAGAACGATTTAGTGCAGCAAATAATGAATGGCCACCAAGCACAAAGCAAAGAAATTGGACAAACTGGTGAAAGCATAAAATGACAGAACTAACACGCTAACTCGTCATTTGGCCCAACCAGTCCATGTTGGTGTTTATCCTCCACATTTGCAGTAATCCTACATTATAAAACAGTGACTACACTTCAAAATTACTTCATTGGCTGTAAAACACTTTGGGACGCCCGGTGGTCATGAAAGGCACTATATAAATCCAAGTCTCTTTCTTATTTCTAGTCCTAATTTCACATGCTTGCCCTGTTCCCAGATCTCTATTATTGCCTTTTCCTTCAACCATCTAACTATCTATCTAACCATGCTGACATTGTCTCTGCTTCAACCACTAACTCGGAGAGCATTGAGAGCCTGTGGAATGCTCGTCCCTAAAATTCTTGCATTTAAATCTTTGATCGATGTCCACTCATTCTAGTCGACTCAAATCACTGGAAACAATCTGTTCCTGTATACTATCCTCGCTAATGTTTATCTCTCAACCAATATCACTAAAGACAGATTATCTGGAGCTGAGTCCATGATCAGATCAGCCATGATCTTATTACATGTCAGGGCAGGCTCTAGGGGCCAGGTGGCTTACTCCTGCTTCTATTTCTTATGTTCTTATAAACATTTACCCCATAAACTGAGTGGGATCTTGCTGTGCACAAAATGGCTGCTACATTTTCCTATAATACAATACTGTCTACACTTCAACATAACCAAGTACTTTGGGATGTCCTGAGGCAGTGAAAGGTTCTATATAAATGCAAGTTTTTTCTTTAATTGGTCCCATTGCTTCACAATTTTAAATAACTCCATCAAATCACCACTTTGTTCGAATGAAAACAGCAGCAATTTTCCAAATTGTTTGTATTTATATTTTCTCATATCAGGTAGCATTCTACTGAATTTTTACCGTGTCCTCTATTGTCTCAACATCCTTCCTGTAATGTGAAGCCCAAAACTGATTACAATACTTCAACTGTGGTCTCACTAAGGTTTTCCATAGATTCATTACATCTCAACGTTTATATTCTGTACCACTTGACATCAAACCCAGTATTTCTCATTTTATGGCCTTTTCACTCGAGGTGCTGCTTATAAGGTCTTGTAACCTGAACACCCAAATCCCTCTGCTCCTCCACATCACCAGCTTTTCCCCAAAGTATAATTTTGCCAAAATGTACCATTTACTGACATTTAATTCCATCTGCCGCTTCATTGCCCATTTCACCATCGTTACTACTATCCTTGGTCCCCACAATCATTTACTATACAGGGTACCTCCTACTAGGGGTTAGATGAAGTCCTTACTACTAGGGGGATCAAGGGGTATGGCGAGAAAGCAGGAATGGGATACTGAAGTTGCATGTTCAGCCATGAACTCATTGAATGGCGCTGCAGGCTAGAAGGGCCGAATGGCCTACTCCTGCACCTATTTCCTATGTTTCTATGTATTCAGTATCTTCTGAAAATTTAGAGATCACTTCTAGCCCTTTACACAGTGAACAGAAGCAATCCAAGACACCTCTACCACTTCCAACCACTGAAAAACTGCCCATGACTTCAACTTGGTGTCCTCCCTTCAAACTAGTTTTTAATTCAATCTGCCATACTCGCCCTAATTCCATACTCCTTAATCTTCCCTCAATAGTCTCCGATGTGGTACCTAGTCAGTCAAAGACTTTCTGAAAGACCAACAGCTTCTTAAAGATTCCAGGATTTTCACCTCCACAGGTCTATCTGGAAGTCCATTGCATGTGATCAGTGTCTGAAGAAAAAATTCCTGACAAGTCCTAAATTTGCTTTTTACTAGTTAGAACTTACGTTCCCTTGTTCTACTTTTGCAATTTAATTTTAAGTATTGTTTCAGATATACTTTTTCCATTTGGTTTACAATTCTATACATCTCTACAAGCTCATCTCTCTAGTCCTTCCTCTTTACTGAGATGTCGAAGACTGGTGAGCAACCTCATCGTTACACAGCTTAGAGGCTTAACTAAGCCCTTCATGTGGAATTGTTTTAAATGCCTTCTGGAAATCCACGTACAACATATCGCAGGGCTCAACCGTCCATCTGGGATGTCATTTCCTCTGATTAAGCCCCATATTTTGTTTAGGATTTCTTTTCTGACTGCCCACTTAAAGGTACTGAACATTTTAGCATCTTTTTTGCCTGTAACAATGCTCGTTTTCCAGCAGGAAGGGTGTTACAAATGGCCTCAGTACCCCTGAATTGTGTTTTGGAGGGGGGGGGGGGGGGGCCCAAAGAGTAAGAATAGATAGGGCTACTGATCCTGCTGGATATCTCCTCTTGCCGTCCTTGCAGAAGTTGATGTCACAGGTCCTTTTTTTTAAAAAATTTGTTCATGGGATGTGGGCATTCCTGGCACGGCATGATTGCAGAAGGCATTAATCAGCTCAGTCAAATATCCTGCACACACGAACCCTCCAGCCTCACACTAAAAATGGTTATTCGGGCATGGTATGAAAGCAAATGGTACCCACGAATGGTGCTCAGCAAAAGTAGAAGAAAACAAAATCGATATAGTCCTAAAGGGAAGTGCTTCTTTTAAACAAATATATTTGGTGGGTTAGACACTAGCCTTTCACCTCTGGCATCTGAATTGCAATCCAGCCCAGACACATCCTTTTGTCTGACAGTCGTTAAAAAATAAGGAAGGAGTTTTGGCAATCTCATTCTTGGCCCCAATGGATATGGGCCTATAGAAAAAAAATTGCCTAATTTGGCACCAATTAGCAGTCTCACTCAGGCTACAGGATAGCTGATAAGGGGAAATAGAAAAAATGCCACACTGTTGCCTTAAAAGGTGGTATTCTGCTGTTGGGGTGGAGGTACTTTGCTCGGAGAGATTATTGGGAACTTTGTTCTGTATCTGGCTGTACATCATCATCATAGGCAGTCCCTCGAACGAGGAGGACTTGCTTCCACATGAGTTCACAGATGTTTCAATGAAGGACACGATGTTCCAGTCCCGAGTTCCAATTGAAGGTTGGAAGATGCCTGTGTGTGGATTTTTTTTTAAAACCATCACACGGGCTTGACAGAGCTAGGCCTTTATCCAGTGGCAAGGGTTAACCAAGACAACTGGAGACCTGCTCTGCTGCACACAGAGTGCACACACATATCGCAGTGTGGACTGGCCCGTGCTGTCCCGGGTCCTCGGCTCTTCTGGGCCTCGTACCCTCATTCGCCGCTCCTCCGCCACAAACCCTTGCCGCTCCTCCGCCACGATCACCCACCAAATCCTCTGCCCCGGTCACTCGTCGCAAGCTCACTATGACCTTCCCGCTCCTCCGCTGTACCAGGGCTCCGCCGATGCTCCTGCCCACGCTCCAAATGGCGGCCTGGGTCCTGATGACGTTATCCAGCCGCCCACCTCAAAGCAGTTGCACATTTGCTGCAGTGGCATGCTCCAGTTCTTATACACACCTGTGTGGTGTCCTCTCGCAGGTCGGGGTGGCCCACGATATTGCAGGGGCCCAGCACTCCAGCTCTTATACTCCCTTTATAATAACTATACAATAACTGAGCTGGCAGCGCTCGACAGTGTCTCTAACTAGAAAGGGTTCTATTCCCAACCACTAACATCACTCTTCTTGAGCATGAAATTTTATAAAATGAACAAGCTACTATAATGGACTCAAACAAAATCAAGGAGAATTGGTTTACTATTATAACTGTCAGATTATACCATTTGGATGGTCCCAGTGGTTAGGAAACATCATATCCCATGCTACTGGTCATTTTTCTCCAGGTACTTGTCCAACTCACTTGACTGTTCTGACTCAAATCAGCCTCCCTTGGCAATCAATTCCATACCTTCACTGCCCTCTGCACAATGTAGTTAAAATTAAAATGTCGAAGATTGAGGTTATGTTTTATTTTTTAGATTCTTAAACTTTATATTAACGTAACTGTTCCAAAGTATCAACCACAAAATTGGACTGCAGTACATAGTTAGTGGGAATTATGCTTAAAATAGTGCCAAGAACATAAGGGCCCAAGCTTCCACATGATTTGCACCTGATTTTTAGGAGCAACTGGTGGAGAACGGACTATCTTAGAAATCGCAATTCTCCACATTTTTTTTCTGCAGTTCTAGTCAGGTAGAACAGTTCTACTTTGGAACAGAATTTTTTCTTCAAAAGGGGGTGTGTCCGGCCACTGACGCCTGATTTCAAAGTTTCCACAGTGAAAACGTACTCCAAACTAAAGTAGAATGGAGCAAGTGAATATTTTTGTATAACTGAAAAAACCTGTTCTACACATTAAAAAAATCAGGCGCAGGTTACAAATTAGGCGTCCAGAACGAGGTGGTGGGGGGGGGGGGGGGGGGGGGGAAGAAAGAGGGGAACTCATTAAATTCTACAATAAATCCTTATTTATACTTCTACAAATATTATACAAATAAATCCAACCTGAGTAAACATTTATAAGCAAAGAAAAGATTAAATAAACCATCTTCCTACCTATGTGAAAGTGCTTCAGCCAGGGAGAATTCTGCAGCCGTTCGTTGCCGCTGAGCAGGGGGGGGGGGGTGTGGGCAGAAAGCCGTTCGTTGCCGCTGAGCTGGGGGGGGGGGGGGGGGAAAAGGAAAGAGAGAGAGAGAAGCCGTTCATTACCGCTGAGCCGGGGGGGGGGGGGGGGAGAGCCGTTCGTTGCCACTGAGCGGGGGGTGGTGGAGGGGGGAAAGGAGACAGTGAGAAGGTTGCAAGAAGCCTCAGTGCTGATGGCAATGTGCTTTTATTAAAAAAATGTTCAAAAATTAAACAGCTACAAAGAACTACAAAAATGGCCAAGTGCCAATGTTTTTTTTTCACACTGCGCGTGCGCGAACACTCCAACGCGCACGCACAGCGTTGCCGGCAGGAAAAAAAACTGATTTAAATAGTACCCGCCCCCTCCCACTTACAAAATCGGCGCGAGTGTAGGCTCCGCCCCCCCCCCCCCACCCCCCGGGCGCCGCGCCAGGCAGACATGGAGCTGCAAAGCGCTCCAGAATCGAGATTTTTTTTTTTTAGGCACCGTTTTAGGCGCGAAAAACGGGCACCTGTTTTTTTCCGTGTGGAAACTTGGGCCCATAAAGTGCAGATCAGTCTCATTTCAAATCTTAAAACTATTTCTAATATTTATGGGATTTTGGCAGTTTCCATCAGGTACACCTTTTAAGTGCGTACCTCAGTGTTTTTCATCTTTTCCTCTCTTCCCACAAACCAGTTTTGTTCCCTCTATCATCTCTTCCCTTATTCTGCTTCACGGAATTCAGGACCACGATCTCCCAGCTGGCACATCAATAATTCTTTCACATCAATTACAATCCTGCAAGCATTAACAAATCTCAGCCCTTTCAATCTATAATTAAAATAACACCAGGAAGCAAGCACATCACAGAATTGCAACTTTACACTCACCTAAAGCATAAAGGTTATATCTACGCCATAAAATTGGTACCCTTCAAACATAATTGATCTACATTACATTCAAACATACACTTTCAATCACAGTACTTGATTTTAAAGATTAAATATTTTTCACATTACTGTACCAATACCAGCATAGATATTCAACTTGCCTTTAATGTATCAAAACATCCCAAAGCACTTAACAAGCGTGTTATCAATAAAAAAAAATTGCAACATCGAGCCACCGAAGGAGCTTCAAGGAGAGAGGTGTTTAAGGAGCATCTTAGAGGAGGAGAGGGTAAAGTGGAGAGAGGTTTAGGGAGGGAATTTCCAGAGCTTAGGGCCCAGGAGCTGAAAGCACGGCCGCCAATGATGGAGCGATTAAAATCGGAGATGCACAATACACCAGAATTGGAAGGCGCGCAAAGATCATGAAGGGCTGGAGGAGGTTACAGAGATAGGGAGGGGCATGGCCATGGAGGGATTTGAAAATAAGGTTGAGGATTTTAAAACTGAAGCATTGTCAGACTGGGAGCCAGTGTCAGTCAGCAAGCACAGGGTGATGGGTGAACAAGACTTGGTGTGGGTTCAGATACAGGCAATAGAATTTTGAATGAGCACAAATCTATGCAGTGTGGAAGAAAGGAAGCCAGCCAGGAGAGCATTGAAATAGTCAAGTCGAGGGGTAACAAAGGGCATGAATTAGGGTTTCAGCAGATGAGCCAGAGTCGGGCAATGTTACGAAGTTGGAAGTAGCCAGTCTTGGTGATGGAGCGGATATGTGGTCGGAGCTTATCTTGGGGTTAAACACAACACCAAGGTTGCAAACAGTCTGGCTCAGCTTCAGACAGTTGCCAGGGATTAGAATGGAAATGGTGGTCATGGAATAGAGTTTATGGCAGGGACCAAAGACAATGGCTTCAGTCTTAATTTTTCATTGGAGCAAATGCCTGCTCAGACAATACTGAATGTTGGATAAGCAGTGTGACAAATCAGAGACAGTGGAGGGGTCAAGTGAGGCGGTGGTGAGGAAGATGAAAATTGTCAGCATACATATGAACCTGATGGGTTCTCAAATGATGTCGCCGAGTGGCAGCATGTAGATGAGAAATAGAAGAGGGCCAAGGATAAATCCTTGGGGACGCTAGGCAACTATGCGAGTGGGAAGAGAAACCACTGCAGGTGATTCTCTGTATGGTTCAATAGATAAGAATGGAACCAAGCAAGGACAGTTCCACCCAGCTAGATGGCAGAGGAGAGGTGGTGGAGGAGGAGGAGGAGGATGTGATCAGCTGTGTCGAAGGCTGTAGATAGATAAGGAAGAAGATAGTTTACTAAAGTAACATAGAATGTCATTTCTAACTGTGATAAGGGCCGTTTCAGTACTGTAGCGACAGCGGAAACCTGATTGGAGGGATTCAAACATTTAAGTGCGGGAAAGATGGGCATGGTTTTGGAGGCGACAACATGTTCAAGAACTTAAGAGGAAAAGGTGGTTGGAGATGGGGCTGTAGTTTGCAAGGACAGAGGTCAAAGGTGGGCTTTTTGAGGAGAAGGATGATAACAGCAAATTTGAAGGGGAGGGAGACAGCCTCCGAGAGGAGGCAGACAAAAAGCAGGAAACTATATAGACCAGTTAGCCCAACATCTGTAGTTGGGAAAATGTTGGAGTCCATTATTAAAGAAGCAGAGCAGGACATTTGGAAAAGCATAATTCAGTCAGGCAGAGTCAGCATGGATTTATGAAGGGGAAGTCATGTTTGACAAATTTTCTGGAGTTCTTCGAGGATGTAACGAACAGGGTGGATAAAGGGAACCAGTGGATGTGGTGTATTTCGACTTCCAGAAAGCATTTGACAAGGTGCCACATAAAAGGTTACTGCACAAGATAAAAGTTCACGGGGTTGGGGGTAATATATTAGCATGGATAGAGGATTGGCTAACGAACAGAGAGTCGGGATAAATGGTTCATTCTCGGGTTGGCAATCAGTAACAAGTAGGGTGCCGTAGGGATCAGTGTTGGGACCCCAACTATTTACAATCTATATTAATGACTTGGAGGAAGGGACAGAGTGTAACGTAGCCAAGTTTGCTGACGATACAAAGATGGGAGGAAAAGCAGTGTGAGGAGGACACAAAAAATCTGCAAAAGGACATACAGACGAAGTGAGTGGGCAAAAATTTGGCAGAGGGATTATAATGTTGGAAAGTGTGAGGTCATGCACTTTGGCAGAAAAAAGTCAAAGAGCAAGTTATTATTTAAATGTAGAAAGGTTGCAAGTGCTGCAGTACAGCGAGACCTGGGGGTACTTGTGCATGAAACACAAAAGGTTAGTATGCAGATATAGCAAGTGATCAGGAAGGCCAATGGAATCTTGGCCTTTATTGCAAAGGGGATGGAGTATAAAAGCAGGGAAGTCTTGCTACAGTTGTATAGGGTATTGGTGAGGCCACACCTGGAACACTGCGTACTTTGGCTTCTATATTTACGAAAGGATATACTTGCTTTGGAGGCAGTTCAGAGAAGATTCACAAGGTTGATTCTGGAGATGAGGGGGTTGACTTATGAGGAAAGGTGGGAGTAGGTTGGGCCTCTACTCATTGGAATTCAGAAGAATGAGGTGATCTTATAGAAGCGTATAAGATTATGAGGGGGCTTGACAGGGTGGATGCAGAGAGGATGTTTCCACTGATAGGCGAGACTAGAACTAGAGGGCATAATCTTAGAATAAGGGGCCGCCCATTTAAAACGGAGATGAGGTAAAATTTCTTCTGAGGGATATGGATCTGTGGAATTCGCTGCCTCAGAGCTGTGGAAGCTGGGACATTGAATAAATTTAAGACAGAAAGAGACAGTTTCTTAAACAAGAAGGGAATAAGGGGTTATGGAGTGTGGGCAGGGAAGTGGACCCAAGTCCATGATCGGATCAGCCATAATCGTATTCAATGGCGGAGCAGGCTCGAGGGGCATATGGCCTACTCCTGATCCTATTTCTTATGTTCTTATGTTCGCATCAGCTAACGTGGGGGACCAGGAAGGGAAGTTGGGTGGTCAACTGTTTGGTGGGAATAGGGTCGAAGGATAGGTGGTGGATCTCATGTCCAAGATGAGTTCGGAAAGAGCATGGCAGAAGATGGGATAGAATCTTGAGAAAAATGAGTTCAGGGCTAGAGCAGGACTAAGGACAAAGCCAATTAACTAGCTTGATTTGGAGTTGGGGGGGGGAAAGTGGTGGGAGAAGAGAAAAGACAAATCCTGTCAGGGGTGTGGCTAATGCCACCTGCTTTTGATTGTGCCATTTACAATCTCAAGATGTTGACTACATAGCCTTCATTATCTGTCACAATGGTGAGGGCTCCCTTTCCAGCCTCTATGATAGATGTTGTTAACTGGTGGATAATCAAGAGCCCCAAATTTGGTCTTTGTAGAGCTTTTAGTTGTTCAGAGGATAGGTAGCAATAAAGAGCTAGGAGTCACAAAGTAAATAAGTGGTAACTGTTAGACGCGAGAAATAAATTATTTAATGAATTGACAGATTAGATTTTGCTTGCCCTGGTGAAGTGCATGCAGGGAATTCTGTTGGAGGAATTTGGTCATTGGTCAGGTGATTGTGAACATTAAAGCCATTTGATCTAAAGAAAGTTGACAATGTAGAGTGGAATAATCAGTTTAAAAAAGCAGATTTGATCTTGGCCTCAACTACACTTCCCTGTCCTCTCCCCATAACCCTTTATTCCCTTATCATTCAAAAATATGTCTATCGCCACCTTAAATATATTCAATGACACCCCCGCCCCCCCCTACAGCTCTCTGGGGTAGAGAATTCCAAAGATTCACCACCCTCAGAATAAATTCCTCCTCATCTCCATTTTAAATGTGCGACCCCTTATTCTGAAAAAGTGTTATATGGCATAAAACAAGTCCTACCTGACCTTTAATACTTACCACAAACAGATGTAAACATCTAAGTCTTTCCATTCCTCTGGCATTTCTTTTTCCCAAACATTCAATTTATCACTTTTCATCCATAAAATCATGTACAAATAAAGGTCTACTCCTGACAACTCAGTTGTTTCTTGCATTAATAGAATTATCCAATGATTTGAAATGAACAATGCAAGTAAAGCAAAATGGGAATTTTGTGCCAGAATCATTTGAATGAGCTAATCTGAATTGAAAGTGGACTACATTAGGAACATAGGACTTTACAAGGTTAGGAGAGATTATTTTGGTCCATCTTGCTAACACTAGAGTTCAACAGAATACACAGCTCACCACCTTCATCTGTCAATTGATTTCCTCACCAAATGCCTGTCCAACTCAGTCTTAAAGTTACTGATACTAGCCTCAATCACCTACCTGGGCAGTCTATTTCAAACATTTACCACCATGTTCAGCTCCAGTCACAATTCCTCAGAATAAAGCAGTCCATGTCAACAGCAGCAACACCTGAACTTCCAGGCTTGGACTGATAAGCAGAAGTAACAATTATAAGAACATGAGAAATAGGAGCAGTAGGTGGCCATTTGGCCACCCGAGCCTGCACCGCCATTTAATAAGATCATGGCCGATCTGACCTTGGGCTCAGCACTACTTCCCTGCCCTCTCCCCATAACCCTTTACTCCCTTATTGTTCAAAAATCTGCATCTCCACCTTAAATATATTCAACGACTTAGTCCCCACAGCTCTCTGGGGCAGAGAATTCCACAGATTTATGACCCTCAGAAGAAATTCCTCCTAATCTCAGTTCTAAATGGGCGACCCCTTATTCTGAAATTATGCCCCCTAGTTCGAGATTCCCCCACGAGGGGAAACATCCTCTCTGCATCTACCTTGTCGAGCCCTTTCAATCTACATATGTTTCAATAGGATCACATCTTATTCTTCTAAACTCCAATGAGTATAGGCTCAACCTGCTCAACCTTTCTTCCTAAGTCAACCCCTTCATCTCAGGAATCAACCTAGTGAACCTTCTCTCAACTGCCTCCAATGCATGCCACACAGGTGTCAGGCAATGACAATCTCCAAGAAAGAATGACCATCACCCCAAGACAGTCAATGCCATTATCACCAAGTCTCCTACCATCAACACCCTTGGAGTCACCACTAACCAGAAACTGAACTGGACCAACCACATAAACCGGGGTGGCCGGGGCTGGGGGCTCGACATCCGGGTGTGTTCTGCATTTGGGAAGGATTCTGACGGGACGGGACGGGGCGGGTTGGGTACAGGGAGTGTTCCCGGTGTTGGGTGAGTCCAGAGCCGGAGGGTGGCACGCTCTTGGGATGGGGGGTGGGATTGGGAGAGACGTCTTCACTCGGGGAGTTGTTGGCCTGCGGGGTTCCCTGCCGCGGAGAGTTGTTGATGCCAGTTTATTGGATGTGTTCGGGAGGGAGTTGGATGTGGTCCTTGCGGCTGGGGGGGGGGGGGGGTGGAAATGTATCATCTAAGCTGATACCATACGGTATTTGTGTGCCCTTTGTGTATATATATAACAAAATGGAGTCCTGGTCCTTCCAGAACTTTCTGCATAAAAGCAGTCAGCTTGCATAAACAGCTAAACCTGGTTTGAGATGGCTGATGGCCATCAGACAGCTAGGAGACAAGTCATGCTGAGACAAGTACCCCCCCCCCCCATGGTGCTCTCCTATTGTCTATACAACATAAGTTCCATGCCACCCCACCCTTTGCGAAGTACTCAAACCACCAGCCATTATCTCTTGTAGAGACCTCATCCATTTGAAGCAAACAGATAACTGACTAGGAAACTGAACAATCCTGACACAATGCAAGACAGGTAATAGCTCATTACCACACTCATGGAGTAATGGATGGCTGGCCAACTAATAACCCTGACAAAAGGAAATATCTGGAAACCATGTCAGGACAAGGATGTAGTAATTAACTCTATCTGTATTCACTGACTGCGAGACAGAGCCAATACACAGGGAGAGGCCATAACTTGAGTTTTACTGTATAAATATCTCGTGAAACTGTACCATTGCGGAGGTGTTCACTTAGCCATTGACTGAATGTGACCTGCCCCTTGCTAGCAAGTAAATTAAAGAAACTTCTGCCGGAGCTGAAAGTGTCGGAGTCATTCTTTTCAGAGGTCGAGATTTTGACAGTGGGTGATCAGCCATGATCTTGTTGAATGACGGTGCAGGCTCGAAGGGCTGAATGGCCTACTCCTGTACCTATTTTCTATGTTTCTATAAATGCCATGGCTACTAGAGCAGATCAGACGCTGGATATTCTAGGGCGAGGTGCTCACTTCCTGACTTCCCAAAGCACCTCTACTACCAAAAGGCACAAGTCAGGAGTGTGATGCAATAATCCCCACTTGCCTGGTTGGATGCAGCTCCAATAACACTCAAGAAGCTCGAAAAGCTTTTTCAATTGGAGAACAGAGGGATATGTTAGTGCTGTAATTCCTTTAAGAGTCATCTCAACAGGTGGCACTGTGTGGGGTGCTATCTTTCGGATGAGACATTAAACTGAGACCCCATCTGCTCCCAGGTGGGTGTAAAAGGTCCCATGGCACTACAGTATTTCAAGGAAGAGCAGGGTAGCGCTTCCCAGTATCCTGACCAATATTTATCCCTAAATCAACATCACTAAAATAGATGATCTGGTTATTATTACATTGCTGATTGTAGGTTCTTGTGCGCAAATTAACTGCCGCGTTTCCTACATTACAATAGTGACTACGCTTCAAAAGTACTTAATTGGCTTCAAAGCATTTTCAGATGTCTTGGTCATTTTTTTGAATCTATAAGGATGTACTGCAGCAACTCGCCAAGGCTTCAACATCCCAGGCTGCGAGGATGGGGGGGGGGGGGGAAATCATCCAGGGTTACTCTATAGTTCTTAAGACAAGGGGACATAAATTTCAGTTAGATAGAGAGAAAAGTTAAAACAAATGTTAGACCTTTCTAATTGTTTTATTGTTCATTGAGCAAAGAAATGCTTTGCATCAGGTACACTAATACAACAAAGACATTAAGTCATCTGCAATGGGATATGAAGTGGAGTTAGTTGAAATTCTGGAGAGGTGCTCAATGCACTAAGTTGCCTTTTATCAGTCTGAACTTTTTAAATACTTCTTATTCCTCCTCAACACTAACTTCACATTCAAAGTAACTCTGAAATGCCATGGGATGTTTGAGAGATGTGCTAATGAAGTATACAAATGATATTAGAAACATAAGGGTCAAGTTTCGGCCAGAGTTACTTCTGTTTTTTTGGAGCAACAGGTTTAGAATGGATTATCTTAGAAATTGCAATTCTCAGCATTTAGTTTGCTCCAGTTCTAGTCAGTTAGAACAGTTTCACTTTGGAACAGAATTTTTTTTCCCCCAAAAGGGGGCGTGTCCGGCCACTTAGACCTGTTTTGAAAGTTTAGGCAGTGAAAACTTACTCCAAACTAACTTAGAATGGAGTAAGTGCAGATTTTTGTACGCTCCGAAAAACCTTGCCTACACTTTACAAATCAAGCGTAGGTTACAAATCAGGCACAGGGAACTGGGGGGGGGGTGGCGGGGGGGAAGTAATTAAATTCTACAAGCATTCAACAGTCTTACTTGTACAAATAAAGAGCCATCCTGAATAAAAAATTATAAACAAAGCAAAGACAAAATATTCAATGTTCCTTCCTGTGTGAAGCAGCAACAGCCTTCGAGCTGCGGTGCTTCAGGCAGGCCTTCCTTCCATCGAGAAGACAGGGGCAGCGTCAGTGGCTCCACGGCAGCCGAAGAAACAGCAAACAAGCAGCCTTCGAGCTGTGAAGGGGACTGAGGCCATTCAGCCACGCAATAGGGGCAGCGGCAGTGGCTCGATGGCAGGAGGAAACAGCAACCAAGCAGCCTTCGAGCTGCGAAGGGAACTGAGGCCATTCGGCCACGGGATAGGGGCATCGTCAGTGGCTTGAAGGCACAGCAAGCAAGCAGCCTTCAAATGAACACTTTTCTTCAATTCCCTTCAAAAATGGCCGAGTGCCAATGTTTATGCACTACTGTGCTTGCGCGCGCGCCCCAACGCGCATGCGCAAGGCTGCTGGCACAACGTTGTCTCATTTAAATTAGCCCCGCCCCCCCCACCACTTCTTGAATCGGCGTGACTCTTTTGCTCCACCCCCCGCTGCTCTGTGCACGCCATGCCAAGCTCCAAAGGACCTGCAGGGAGCCGGAGAATCTGAAGGTATTTTTTTGACGCACTTTCGGGCGCGAAAAACCGTCATCCAGGTCGGGGCTGCGCCATTCTAGGCGCGGCCCGAAACTTCACCCCATGGAAACATAGAAAATAGGTGCAGGAGTAGGCCATTTGGCTCTTCGAGCCTGCACCACCATTCAATAAGATCATGGCTGATCTTTCACCTCAGTACCCCTTTCCCGCTTTCTCTCCATACCCTTTGATCCCTTGAGCTGTAAGGGCCATATCTAACTCCCTCTTGAATACATCCAATGAACTGGCATCAACAACTCTCTGCGGTAGGGAATTCCACAGATTAACAACTCTGAGTGAAGAAGTTTCTCCTCATCTCAGTCCTAAATGGCTTACCCCTTATCCCAAGACTGTGTCCCCTGGTTCTGGACTTCCACATCGGAAACATTCTTCCCGCATCGAATCTAACCTGTCCCGTCCCGTCAAAATCTTATACGTTTCTATAAGATCCCCCCTCATCCTTCTAAACTCCAGTGTATAAAGGCCCAGTTGATCCAGTCTCTCCTCATGCGTCAGTCCAGCCAGCCCTGGAATCAGTCTGGTGAACCTTCGCTGCACTCCCTCTACAGCAAGAACGTCTTTCCTCAGATTTGGAGACCAAAACTGAACACAATATTCCAGGTGTGGCCTCACCAAGGCCCTGTACAACTGCAGTAAGACCTCCCTGCTCCTATACTCAAATCCCCTGGCTATGAAGGCCAACATGCCATTTGCTTTCTTCACCGCATGCTGTACCTGCATGCCAACTTTCAATGACTGATGAACCATGACATCCAGGTCTCGTTGCACCACCCCTTTTCCTAATCTGCCGCTATTCAGATAATATTCTGCCTTCGTGTTTTTGCCACCAAAGTGGATAACCTCACATTTATCCACATTATACTGCATCTGACATGCATTTGCCCACTCACCTAACCTGTCCAAGTCACCCTGCAGCCTCTTAGCATCCTGCTCACAGCTCACACTGCCACCCAGTGTAATGTCATCTGCAAACTTGGATATAATACACTCAATTCCTTCATCCAAATCATTGATGTATATTATAAAGAGCTGGGGTCCCAGCACTGATCCCTGCGGCACTCCACTAGTCACTGCCTCCCATTCCCAAATGGACCCGTTTATCCCGACACTCTGCTTCCTGTCAGCCAACCAATTCTCTATCCACGGCAGTACATTACCCCCAATACCATATGCTTTGATTTTGCACACCAATCTCTTGTGTGGGACCTTGTCAAAGGCCTTTTGAAAGTCCAAATATACCACATCCACTGATTCTCCCTTGTCCACTCTACTAGTTACATCCTCAAAATATTCAAGATTTGTCAAGCATGATTTCCCTTTCATAAATCCATGCTAACTTGGACTGATCCTGTCACTGCTTTCCAAATGCGCTGCTATTTCATCCTTAATTGATTCCAACATTTTCCCCACTACTGATGTCAGGCTAACCGGTCTATAATTATCAGTTTTCTCTCTCCCCCCCTTTTTAAAAAGTGGTGTTACATTAGCTACCCTCTAGTCCATGGGAACTGATCCAGAGTCGATAGATTGTTGGAAAATGATCACCAATGCATCCATTATTTCTAGGGCCACTTCCTTAAGTACTCTGGGATGCAGACAATTCGGCCCTGGGGATTAATCGGCCTTCAATCCCATCAATTTCCCCAACACAATTTCCCGCCTAATTAGGATATCCTTCAATTCCTCCTTCTCACTAGACCCTTGGTCCCCTAGTACATCCGGAAGGTTATTTGTGTCTTCCTTCGTGAAGACAGAACCAAAGTATTTGTTCAATTGGTCTGCCATTTCTTTGTTTCCCCATTATAAATTCACCCGAGTCCGACAGCAAGGGACCTACGTTTGTCTTCACTACTCTTTCTCTTCACATATTTATAGAAGCTTTTGCAGTCAGTTTTTATGTTCCCGGCAAGCTTCCTCTTGTACTCTATTTCCCCCTCCTAATTAAACCCTTTGTCCTCCTCTGCTGAATTCTAAGTTTTTCCCAGTCCTCTGGTTTGCTGCTTTTTCTGGCCAATTTATATGCCTCTTCCTTGGATTTAACACTATCCTTAATTTCCCTTGTTAGCCACGGTTGAGCCACCTTCCCCGTTTTATTTTTACTCCAGACAGGGATGTAAAATTGTTGAAGTTCATCCATGTGATCTATAAATGTTTGCCATTGCCTATCCGTCAACCCTTTAAGTGTCATTCGCCAGTCTATTCTCGCCAATTCACATCGCATGCCGTCAAAGTTAGCTTTCCTTAAGTTCAGGACCCTAGTTTCTGGTTTAACTGTGTCACTCTCCACCTTAATAAAGAATTCTACCATATTATGGTCACTCTTCCCCAAAGGGCCTCGCACAACAAGATTCCTCATCACCACCCATTAACCCCTGCTGGCAAGTGTGTGTGTGGAGGCTGGGGCTTGGCAGTGATAGCTGTCTTAATGCGCTACAAAATTCTACAACTACATTTAAAAATGCCTCCACAAGGGCTATTGGACCTCATGGAACCATCACCTTTATTGAACACCTTGGCAAAAAGCAGTGCATATTATACATACTGTTCTTGTGGTCCTATAAAAAAGTCTAAACTCAAGCCCACATCAGGCTTTAACCCTTGTGCTAAAATGAATCATATGGTCAGTAACAACCAAATAGAAGATAGTACCTCCAGCCACAGCTTAGATTTAGATGTCCAAAATGCTGCTGCCAAGTCTTCTCCCAGCCTAGCAAGTCCCTGCACCCAAGCTATTTGATTTACCTTTGTTTTCCAATCCCGGCATGGCCTTGAAATTTTCTATTTGAAACTCTTCTCCAAGCATACCACAATCCTGACATCAGATTAATATAAGTGTGTGCAAATTGCTGTTGTTGGCACATGGTCCTCAAGGGACCAATCTCTCTCAAAAGCACAGAGATAAGGACAGTGTTTAAGTTTTTTTGTAGATTTGGTCTGTAAAGTGGTTCGAGGGATCAGGTATGAAAGATTTAAAATTGAAAGAACTGAACCAAAATTGATCACTTTTGCACTGGTTATGCTGAGCATCGGCATGTGGAATAGCAAGGCATCTCCTGGGAGGTCCTTATTTTTAGTCCAATGAGTTGAGTGAGGCGAAAGTAGACCAGAGAATATTTTCTGCTGAAAACTAACTTGCGAACTCCGCACTAGCTTAGTTGATAAACACACCACTGGATGTGATCATCATAGGCAGTCCCTCGGAATAGAGGAAGACTTGCTTCCACTCCGAAAGTGAGTCCTTTGGTGACTGAAGTGTCCAATGTGAAAGCCACTGACCCCGGTGGGATAGACATTAGTCAGGGGAAGGGGGTGGGGGGTGGGACTGATTTGCCACACGCTCCTTCCGCTGCCTGTGCCCGACTTCAAGCTCGCGGCGTTGAGATTCGAAGAGCTCAACGCCCTCCCAGATGCAATTTCTCCACCTAGGGTGGTCTTCGGCCAGGGACTCCCTGGTGTCAGTGGTGATGTCGCACTTTACCAGGGAGGCTTTGAGGGTGTCCTTGTAACGTTTCTGCTGCCCACCTTTGGCTCGTTTGCCGTGAAGGAGCTCCACATAGAGCAATTGCTTAGGGAGCCTCGTGTCTGGCATGCGAACTATGTGGCCTGCCCAACGGGATGTTGGCCTGGGCGAGGACAGTGATGTTGGTGTGCCTGTCCTCCTAGGGGATTTGCAGGATCTTGGAGTTATCGCTGGTGATATAGCTCCAGTGACTTGGTGTCTTCTGTACATCATCTATGCCTCTGCTCCATACAGGAGGACGGGTATTACTATAGCCCTGTAGATCATGAGCTTGGCGGTAGATTTGAGGGCTTGGTCTTCGAACACTTTTCCTCAGGTGGCCAAAGGCACTGGAGCTGATGTTGAATCTCCGCATCAATGTCTGCTTTTGTTGATAAAAGGCTCCCGAGGTATGGGAAGTGGTCCATATTGTCGAGGGCCGTGCCGTGAATCTTGACTTGGGCCGGGGGGAGGGGGGGAAAAGAGAGGAGGGGGGGGCAGTGCTGTGCGGCAAAGACAGGCTGGTGGGGAACCTTTGTCTTACAGATGTTTAGTGTAAGGCTCATGCTTTCGTATGCCTTGGTAAATACATCGAAAATATCCTGGAGCTCAGCCTCAGAATGTGCGCAGACGCAGGCTTCGTCCGCGTACTGCAGCTCAGTGACAGAGGTTGGGGTGATCTTGGACCTGGCCTGGAGGTGGCGTAGGTTAAACAGCTTCCCACTGATTCTGTAGTTTAGTTCCACTCCAGCAGGGAGCTTGTTGACTGAGGTGGAGCATGGCAGTGAGGAAGGTTGAGAAGAGGGTTGGAGCGATGATGCAGCCCTGTTTGACCCCAGTCCGGATGTGGATTGGGTCTGTAATGGAACTGCTGGTAAGGATCACAGCCTGCATGTCGTCGTGGAGCGGGCGAAGGATGTTGACAAACTTTGGGGGCATCCAAAACTGAGGAGGGCGCTCACGATTGACAGTGTCAAAGACCTTTGTAAGATCGAAGGCGGCCATGTATCGCGCTGCAAAGATCATGTCCGTTGTGCCCCGTAGGGGACGAAATCCGCACTGTGATTCCGGGAGGAGCTCCTCGGCCACAGGGAGAAGACGGTTGAGGAGAACTCGAGCGACAACCTCCCCAGTGGCTGATAGCAGGGAGATTCCCCTATAGTTGTCGCAGTCAGACTCATCCCCCTTTTTAAAGATAGTCACGATCACTGCATCTCAGATCTCCAGGCATGCTCTCTTCCCTCCAAATGAAG
Source organism: Pristiophorus japonicus (assembly GCF_044704955.1). Classification (NCBI taxonomy): domain Eukaryota; kingdom Metazoa; phylum Chordata; class Chondrichthyes; family Pristiophoridae; genus Pristiophorus; species Pristiophorus japonicus. The sequence continues at coordinate 207,202,186 of NC_091986.1, forward strand.
GGTCATGGATTGGCACCAACAGCGCCTCCTGGCATACTTTAGCGCCTCAGCAGGGATTCCATCCACAACCATAGCCTTGTTATTCTTGAGCTGTTTTATAGCTTTGCCTACCTCGTGCAGCGTTGGGGTTTCACGGAGGTGGTGGCAGGTCGCATGCTGCAGGATGGAGTTGAGAACACTCGAGTCAAAGGCAGAGTTTCGATTGAGGAGATCTTCAAAGTGCTCCTTCCAGTGAGCCCCGACAGCCTCGGTGTCCTTGAGTGTTTCCCCGTTTTTGGCCAGGAGTGGGGTGGGGCCTTGGGAGTTTGGACCATAGGTGGCCTTGACTGCAATGACGAATCCTCATATGGCCGTCGGCTAGTTGTTGTATCTCCTGTGCTTTCTCCATCTAGCACCTGTTCTTTAGGTCCCGGGTTTTATGTGGACCTCAGCCTTGAGCCGTCTAACGTTGCTTTGCAGCTCCAGAGTTGATTTGTTGCTTGAGGCTCAGAAATGCTCTGCGCTTACAATCTATTAGTTCTTGGATCTCCTGAACATTTTCATCAAAGCAGTCCTGGTGTATTCTGGTTGAGTAACCAAGTGTCTCTTCACAGGCATTGACTATGGAGATCTGGAGGGCAGACCAAGCACTATGGGCATTCAGCATCTCAGAGTCATCGAGGCACACCAGATTAGCTGTGAGGCGCTGGCTGTATAGGGCTCTCTTAGCTGGGTCTTTAAGTGCCCCGGCATTAACTTTTTTGCGGCACTGCTTCTGCTGTCCCCTCTGCTTTGGGGCTATGTTTATATTGATGATGGATCGGATTAGGTGGTGGTCCGTCCAGCAGTCGTCAGCTCCAGTCATGGCACAGGTGATGCACACATCCTTGCGGTCCCTGGCTCGGACGATGACGCAGTCGAACAGGTGCCAGTGTTTGGAGCGAGAGTGTTGCCACGATGCCTTATATTTATCCCTCTGGCAGAACAGGGCGTCGGTGATGAGGAGTTTGTGTTCGACATTTTGTCAGGAGTAGGGTACCGCTGGAGTTGGCTTTCCTTACCCACCCCTCTGCCAATCACACCTCCCCAGAGGGCTGTGTCTTTGCCGACCCTGGCATTAAAGTCACCTAGGATCAATTTGTCACCCGCGGGGACGCGGGAGAGGGATGTCTCAAGGTTGGAATAAAAACCCACTTTAGCCTCATCTGTTGCATAAGCTATTGTGCAGTGGAGACCAGGAAGATTCCAGGTTTCATCCCCAGTCCAGGATGAGATAGCTAATCACAGGTGGGGCAGTTTTGGAGCTGCATAATTAATCTCGGTGCCAATAAAATATGGAGAGTGGAAGAGTAAATCTGGACGGAATTCACCCCACCTGTTATTCACTACTGGAAAGCATCCATGTGGATTTTAGGAGAGGGGAAGATTGGGTTTGTTTTGGTTTCTCATCTCCACCCACCTCAGTTAAATAGCTAGATGAAACACAAAGGTCACGTTAAGAATGATCACGTGGGCAACGTATCGGAGGGTTGTGCCAATGGAACCCAATCCCAGGATGAAGCAATGCTTTCAGGCAGCAAAGGAAGCAAACAGGAAAAGTAAAAAATCAGCAGCATGAATATTGCAGTGCTGTCTTAAAAAAATACTTTAGGTGGGGTCTGGGGAGAAAGAGAATGAAAGAAGAAAATAGAAGCTGCAATGCCCAACAGCATTTCGGTTTAAAAATAGCTTCAATCTGAATGTTAAAGTACTCAGCAGGTTTGGCAGATGGTCAAAGAACGAGGTTTTATTGTGGCCTCCATGTATAATAAAAGTATTAAATGATACTGGCTGTAATTTAAGCCAATAATCCTAAATCCTTCCTCTCTTCTATATTCCTTTGAGTTGTGTTCTCCCCCTCGCTCTGTTACAAATGTCAGCCTACACACGAGAGAGATTTCATGTAGTGATTGAGTATCAGCCTATTTTATTGAGTGAAAAGAATACAACAACTTGCATTTGTATTGCACCTTTAACATAGTAAAAAATCCCAAACAGCTTCAAAGGAGAGTAATCAAACTTGGTTTAAAAGAGAAATTTTATGGAATGTCTTAGAGAAAAAAAAAGAGGTGAAAAGGTTTTGGAGGGGATTTCCAGAGATTAGAGCCTGGATGGCTGAAGGAACAGCCACCAATGGTGGAGCAAAGGAAATCGGGGATGCAAAATGAGCCAGATTTGGAGGAACGCAGAGTTCTCCACATTATATACCATTCGCTATGTTCTTGCCCACTCTTTGCCTGTCTATATCCCCTTGAAGTTTCTTTGCATCCTCCTCACAACTTACAAAGCTAGGTGGGAATGTATGATCAGCAAACTTGGATATATTACTTTGATAATATTACATATTATAGAAGGCAGACGTGACCTCGACATTGGGCTGCCCCCAAAAGATTGTCACCATCCTCCGCCTGATCCACGACGACATGCAAGCCGTGACCCTGACCAACGGATCCACCACAGACCCAATCCATGTCCGGACCAGGGTCAAGCAGGGCTGAGTCATCGCACCAACGCTCTTCTAGATCTTCATTGCTGCAATGCTCCACCTCACTATCAACTAGCACCCCATTGGAGTGGAACTAAACTATAGAACCAACGGGAACCTGTTCAACCTTCGTCGCTTCCAGGCTAGATCCAAGGTCATCGAACTACAGTACGCGGACAACTTTTGCATCTGCGCAGAGGCCGAACTCCAAGCCATCGTCAACATCTTCACCGAAGCGTACGAAAGCATGGGCCTTACATTAAACACCCGCAAGACAAAGGTCCTCCACCAACCCGACCCCGCCACACAGCACTGCCCCCCCGGTCATCAAAATCCATGGCGCGGCCTTGGACAACGTGAACCATTTTCCACACCTCGGGAGCTACTATCAGCAAGGGCAGACATCTACGACGAGGTCCAACATCGCCTCCAGTGTGCCAACGCAGCCTTCGGTCACCTGAGCAAGAGAGTGTTTGAAGACCAGGATCTCTAATCTGGCACCAAGCTTATGGTCTACAGGGCAGTAGTTATACCCGTCCTACTATATGGCTCAGAGACGTGGACCATATACAGGAGAAGTACCACCAGCGCTGCCTCTGCAAGATCCTGCAAATTCACTGGGAGGATAGACACACAGTCAAGAGTTCTCGCTCAAGCCAACATGCCCAGCATCGAAGAACTGACCACACTCGATCAGCTCCGTTAGGCGGGCCACATCGCCCGTATGCCCGACACGAAACTCCCAAAGCAAGCGCTCTACTCGGATATTCTACACGATAAGCGAGCCCCAGGTGGGCAGAAGAAACATTTCAAGGACACCCTCAAAGCCTCCTTGATAAATTGCAACATTCCCACCAGCACATGGGAATCCCTGGACCAAATCTCGTCGCCAAGAACATGCAGAAATCAAGTGCAGACAGCGGAAGGAGCCTGCGGCAAACCAGACTCCCCACTCACCCTTTCCTTTAAGCACTGTCTGTCCCACCTGTGATCAAGACTGTAATTCCCGTATTGGACTGTACAGTCACCTGAGAACTCACTTTTAGAGTGGAAACAAGTATTCCGCGATATCGAGGGACTGCCAATAATGATGATAGTGGGAGTTTTACTTTGCATTTAACCATGCTATAAAGGAGTACTTCATTTTTATATTAGGTGCTGGAAATTGAAACTTCACTGGAATTTAAAATGAAAGTGCAGGCAGTGATTTGATGGCACCATCTCTGTTTTGCATTTCAAACATGAAATAGAAAATTGTATTTATAAGATCAGTGGGAGGCTTCTGGAAACACACACACACAGATTATGTGTTACATTCTAAATCTTATTTTAGCTTTACTTATTTAAGTGAAGAAAAACGTCAAAAACAGTGAATAAAATATGAGCAATTTGATTAGTTCACATTTTTAGCAGCTTACCCGCTATCCTCGAACAATGCAGCACTTCCTGAGGACTGCACTGTCAGCCTAGATTTTGTGCCCATCCTGGCAGAACTTTAACCCACAATCTTCCAACTCAAGAGAGTATGTTGTCAATTGAACCAACCTGACTTTGACAAGAGTTAAGGCATATCTTTTACTTAGATAAGGAAGCTTCAAAGTCAATAGTGGGACAGTGATAGCAAAATGTCCAACTGGTGTTGTGCAGTATACACAGAACAATTTCACAATGCAATGTGTCTTTGGTTTCTTGAAGTAAAGCTGGGCTGTTGGCAGCAGGGTCGAGAATGGCTATACTAATGAGCAACGCAATTAAATACTGATTCATAAATTTGTCCCAGCAGATGTTTTGTCTATCGTGGGCAGGCAGGTTATTTCACTCCTTGCACCATTGGTAATAGATCACAGCTGGAATCTCCACTTGTCAACAGAAGAGGAGCCAGGTTCCATCCTTCAGATACTTCAAAAAAGCTTGCCAGCATTTAACTAAACATATTTATTGCGATATCTCCTATAAATTCCCTGGGAGGACAGACGCACCAACATTAGCATCCTCAACCAGGCCAATATCCCCAGCATTGAAGCACTGACGACACTGTCACATTGGGAGTCTCGTGTTTGGCATGCGGACAAAGCAAGCGCTCCACTCTGAACACCTTCACGTCAAACGAGCCAAAGGTGGGCAGAGGAAACATTACAAGGACACCCTCAAAGCCTCCCTGATAAAGTGCAACATCCCCATTGACACCTGGGAGTCCCTGGCCAAAGACCGCCCAAGTGCAGGAAGTGCATTCGGGAGGGCGCTGAGCACCGAGTCTCATCGCTGAGAGCATGCAGAAAACAAGCGCAGGCAGCGGAAAGAGCGTGCAGCAAATCTGTCCCACCTGTGACAGGGACTATGGCTCTCGTATTGGACTGTTCAGCCACCCAAGAACTCATTTTTAGAGTAGAAGCAAGTCTTCCTCAACTCCGAGGGACTGCCTATGATTACTAAAACATATTTATTCCTTCCATCATTAGTCCTTCTGGTTTGCTGTTAATTATAGTTTTATTTGACTCCGACTAACTATACTTTGTACTTTACTCAGCTAAAATTCAAAAAGGAGGTAAAAATCATTGGCGGCATTGGCCGTGAAGTGCTTTGAGACGTCCGGAGGTCTTGAAAGGCGCTATAATTGCAAGTACTTTCTTGTCTTTACCTCATTTGATAGAACAAAGCAAGTTAGTTAATATGTTTACAATTAAATTACCATTAGGTATTAACACCATGTTGCAAAGTTAAGGTGGAGTGAGAATATGGAGAGATTTGTTAAAGGGGAGAATCTTGAAATCTGTGTCAAGCAGAAATCAAGCGCAGGCAGCGGAAAGAGCGTGCGGCAAATCTGTCCCACCCTCCCTTACCCTCAACAACTATCTGTCCCACCTGTGACGGGGACTGTGGTTCTCGTATTGGACTATTCAGCCACCTAAGGACTCATGCCAAGAGTGGAAGCAAGTCTTCCGAGGGACTGCCTATGATGACGATGAGTCAACCAGGCCAGACCGGGTAAGCACAGTAGATTTCCTTCCCAGGTGGGTTTTTACAAGCCAGCCATTTCATGGTCACCATTATTGTCACTAGCTTTTTATTTAATTAACTGAATGTAGTGCCCAGCTGCTGTGGTTGGATTTGAACTCATTCTCCAGAAGCCTGGAGCAGAGAGGGAAGGAGCTCCCTGCTTTAGCTCCTGCCTGAAGGCCTGTGGAGAACTCGGAGACCAGCCCAGGAAGAGGAGGAAGGGGCTTACAACACATCATCTCTCCAGATCATTAGTCCAGGCCTCTGGAATACTGGTCCAGTAACAATCACTGTTACCATACCTTGCGTGTGTAAGTCAGTGAAAACAAGAGTGATAAGTGAGCTAGAATTGAGTCAGTGGAGTTCTGAATGATTTGGAGTTTGTGTCAGTCGGAATTAGGGTTAATGCACATTCAAAAATGTCATCACTGTTCAAGACATGGTGCTCAACAAAAACCACAGGAATTAAATTTCAAAAAATCAACAACAAATTAAAATGATTTGAGATGTACCTTAAATCTGGAACTTGATAGCTTCAATAAAATGCCTGGCTTTGCTTTCAAATCATCGGATATGATCTAAAACAACTCAATGCTGTAACACCCCTGTATCCATACAAATGGTTGGATTAAGTCTACAATTTATGACAGGAAGAGTGCCATAATCTTGAGATTCAAAATAGGATGATTTTGAGGGAGGATAATAATTTTACTGATAGAAACCTTCAGCCCAGATGATGGCATGTGAAACTATTTGGTCTGGATACAGATCGTCTCCTGTTCACTGATTACATTGAATAATGTAGTTATGATATAATTGGCTTGGTTGTGGACTAGTAACTAAAGATTAAGGGCTAAAAATTCAGTATAGCCCGGTTTGAGGCGGTAACACTACCTAGGTCGCTAACTTTAGCGCCGGACAATGTTTATTGCCTCCAAGCAGGATATTCACTTTTAGCGCCCCAAGAGGGGAGTGGTGCACTAAGAAAAGCGTTCCGCACTCCTCTCAGGGCGCTAACCCTGATTCCTGGGGCGCTATCGCGAGAGCACCGCTGAAGTTCCAGCGCTTGGAAACCGGCATCCCAGCACCTAAAGGGGAGGTCAGCTGGACCATCCGAAAAGTTAAAGAGCCAAGGCCGCTAAACAAGTGTCCAGCATCTAGGAGATGCATTAACAGGAAAAGTGTGTTATTTTTACTGCCAACCTGCTCCCCCTCGGACATATGGCTGTGGCAGCTTCTCCGGCTTTCCCGGTCGGAAGTAGTGCCAGTCGCTACAACAGGCAAAAGCAGTCAGGTTCCTGACCGCAGCACTACAGGAGGGGTACACACTCTTAACTCATCAAGTAGGTGGCGCTAGAGTGATAGCGCCACCGCTAAACCTCCACTGAAGTTCATGAGGCACTGACAACCAGAGATGGGTGCTGAGGAGTGGCGCTAAGCAAATGAATTTCTAGCCCGAAGAGTTCAAATCATACTGGTGTAAGTTGTGAAACCGAGTTCAATAAATTGGGTCATTTTATGAGCTAGCACCAGAAATATGCTTTTTTTCCATTAAAAAAAGGGGAACTTGGCACTCCTACTAAAAAAAACTTCGAATGACAGGAGCTGAAGTGTGTGTGTGTTATTTTCTACAGCCATTTTCACAGTATTCAGTACAAAGTTGTAAACAAGCCATACAAATGCTTTGACTGGCTGCCAAACTAATCCCACAAAACTACTAGGAAATTTCAACAACTCATTCATGATTACGCAGTGATGTAATGATCTTCCAATTATACATTGGGTACCCATTCTCCCCACCCACTTCTATCGCAGATTTTTTTTGGATGTAATTTTTTGGTGAATTGGCATGGTTTGTTTTAGATCTTTTAAATAATTCATGATAATTAAAGTCTTGTAACACAGTCCCAGTGATCCACACGCTCTATTAAATCACTGTGCCAGAAATGCTGTAGAAATGCAAAATCAGTAACAGTCATGGCTTGGTTGAGAGGAGGCAAGAGTGACTGGATGTGAGCAGGCAAATCCTTCAATGTCAGCATGAGCAATAAATATTGGCTGGGCCATTGGCTTTTTAAACACCTGAAAAACAAGTTAGTGACTCAAAGAACAAACTATGATCAAAGATAAAATAATAATATGAACAAGCATTGTATCAGAGGACTAAAAGACTAAACCTGCAGGATCATTGAAATAGACCCAACAGTGTACAAGTGCAGCATCGAAAATCTGGAGTTCGGGAATCTGTACAGATTACAGGGCCGTCCAGAATCCTTAAAATGTTCCGAAATCTGGACCCACCAACCCTACCCACGTCAGGATCCCACCGCTGTCCAACCTTACCTCACCCACCGCCACTGCCCTTGCCTCAGGGCCTCCTCGCCTAAACACCACCTCCATGGTGGGGGTCCCGCCCGACGACCTACTCAACTGGGCCGGCCAGCCCGAACAGCTCCTGGGCAGTGAGCCCCCCTTCCCCCCTACCCCTTTGACATTCCGAAATCGGGAAATACCCAAACCTGGGCTTGGGTGTTTCCGGATTCGTGATGTCAGAAAGATGATCGAAAGCGGAACGGCCTCTGTTCCCAGGGTTCTAGATTCTCAACGCTGCACCTGTACTAGAGATGCACATTTTAATTATACCTATTAGATCTACAGTATCGAGTGCCTGTAACACGACAAGAAAGTGCTCATTTCATTCTGAAGTCAATTAGAGATTATTTTCAGTTACTGAAGATTGACCTGAAAGAAATTTACAAACACTTGGCAATCTGCAAATCTGCAGCACCAACAATTAAACAGGCCTCACACTTGTCCTTATTCACAGCAACTAGATTTTTTCAAAGTATGGGCCATATAAAATTCAGCTCCACCCTAGAAGCAGAATTCTCATCCGCGGTGATTTCAACCCCCATCTCAATTCATTATGATCTCTCTTCTGTGTGGTCACTAGCCTCCTATCCTCCCTTAATCTCTCCCTCCATGTAAACACCCCAACCCATATTCACGGCCATCCCCTCGCCTCGCTATTCCCTTGTATCAATCATAGATAGAGCCATCTCTGACTACTTCCTCATAAATCGCTCTCCACCCATATATCACCTCCCCACCCCTCCACTTCCTTCTGTGTCTGCCCCTGGAAAAAAATCACCCCTCTCCTCAAAAAACAATCCTTGACCCCTCTGTCCTTACAAACTACTGTCCCCTCTACAAATCTCCTTTCCTCTCAAGTCCTTCAACGTGTTGTTGCCTCCCAAATGCATGCCCATCTTTCCTACAACTCCATGTTTGAGTCCCTCCAATCTGGTTTCCGCACCTGCTCAGTCACAAATGGCATCCTTTGTGACTGTGGCAAAGGCAAACTATCCCTCCTCAACCTTCTTGACTGGTCGGCAACGTTTGACCCCTCTATCTTTCTCCAACACCGCTCCACTGTTATCCAGCTGGGTGGGACCGCACTTGACTGGTTCCATTCTTATCTAATCATAACCAGAGAATCATCTGCAATGGCTTCTCTTCCCGATCCTGCATCATTGCCTCTGGTGTCCCCCAAGGATACCCTCCTATTTCTCATCTACATGTTGCCCCTTGGCAACATCATCCGAAAACAGCGGCAGTTTCTACATAGACGCTGATGACAGCAAGCTCTACCTCACTACCACTTCTTTTGACCCCTCCATGGTCTCTAAATTGTCAGACTACTTGTCCAACATCCAATTCTGGACGAGCAGAAATTTTCTCCAATTAAATATTGGGGCAATTGAAGCCAATGTTTTCGGTCCCTGCCACAAACTCCATCCTTCTCACCAACTTCTGAGAGGCTGAACCACACTGTTCACAACCTTGGGGTCATATTTGAAATGAGCTTTCGACCACATATCCGCAGTACAACTAAGACTGCCTATTTCCACCTCCGCAACCATTGCCCGTCTCCGCCCTTGCCTCAAGCTCATCCCTGCCTTTGTTACCTCTAGACTTGACTATTCAAATGCACTCCTGGCTGGCCTCCCACATTTGACCCCATGCAAACTGGAGGTGATCCAAAACTCAGCTGCCTGTGTCATAACTCGCACCAAATCCTGGTCACCCATCACCCTCGTGCTCTCTGGCCTACATTGGTGGCAGTTAAGCAATGCCTTGATTTCAAAATTCTCATCCTTGTTTTCAAGTCCCTCCATAGTTTTGCTACTCCCTATCTCTAATCTTCTTCAGCCCCACAACCGCAACGCACCCCACCCAGAGATGTGTGCCCCTCTAATTCTGCCCTCTTGAGCATCCTTGATTATAAATCACTCAACCATTGCTGGCCTCAAGCTCTAAAATTCTCTGCCTAAACCTCTGACTCTTTCCTCCTTTAAACTTACCTGTTTCGCCTGCCCTAATTTCTTATGTGGCTTGGTGTCAAACTTTTTGTCTGAATACTCCTGTGAAGCGCCTAGGGATATTTTACTATGCTAAGGGTGCTATTGTGTTGTTGTGCTACTTCGCTTCAAAACCCATCATCGTCCCACAGTTTAAAAACTGTAAATGAGCCGACACGGATACAAATTTTCATTCCTTGCTAGTGTCATCTTTATTATAAATGCTCTGATTTTGCTCAAAGCTCTGATGTTATTCAGGCTGATGTGTGGGTGGCCAGTAATCAGAACATTGCCCATTAAATGTTTGAGCCGATTACATTTTGTTACTATGCCTCTTTGAATAGCACTCATTTTCCTTTTGGCACCACAGGTCAGCTGTGATAGGCAAACTTTTAAGTGCTGCTCCCCTTTAGAATTTGATAGTGAAAGTTAGCTCCTAAGATGTGTCAACATTACAACAAGCACAATGATGTTACAGATGCACATCCAAAGATCCTCGAAAAACCAGCAAGAATGTGTGTGACCCTGAGCTTCCAGTCACCTGTCACTTTAATTCTCCACTCCATTCCCACTCTGACCTCAGGCACTTACACTGTTCCAACGAAGCTCAACACAAACTCAAGGAACAGCACCTCATCTTTCGTTTAGGCACTTTACAGCCTTCTGAACTCAACAGAGTTCAAAAATGTCAGAGCGTAACCGCTGCCTATCTTTGGCTCCCTTCCCCTCCCCCACCGAGCCCGTGTGTTTCTCTCCTTGTCTGTCAGTTGTCCCCGCCATTCACACCCTATCTGGACTGATGTTTTTTCTAACTCCTGGCATTATTATTTGAATTTGGGCCATCTACTCTTGTCTCTCTAATCTCTCCTATCTTCCAACCTATCAGACCTTCCCTTGGGTTCTTTCTTCCCCTCCTTTCAGTGCTAGTTAAGAATCTGTTCTTTCTGAACACTCTCTGGTTCTGATGAAGGGCCATCGACCCAAAACGTTAACTCTGCTTCCTCTCCACAGATGCTGCCTGACCTGTTGAGATTTCCAGCATTTTCTGTTTTTATTCCAGATTCCAGCATCCGCAGTATTTTGCTTTTGTGTTATCAGTGAAATCAGTTTTTTTTTTAAATGAAATGGTCTCTGTAAATCAGTTGTATTGACAGCTAAGAGGAGAATATAATCCACCAAAATTTCAACAATGCTGTTACAACTGCAGGATCATTCGGTGATAAGTGCAACAATAATCCTGGACAATCCATACTAATGTGTCACACACACACATGCACAGCAGGAACATTTGAATCATATATCAACATAAATCAATATCCCAAACCACCAATGCATGATCGGATTTCTTTCGTCATGTCTCAGCGGTACGCTTTAGGTGTAACCAGGGTAGGGCACCCTGATGTAGTCTTGAACATCTTCTGCCCCATCCCTCCACCCAGACTGCAGCGCTTCACCAGGAACTAGGAGGAACAGTACCTGGCATGTTTTCTTCTTCAGGGACAAAAGCAAACCAGGACCTGACCAGTTTTGACAAAAATAACCCGGAATATAGCTCCTTCTCCGAAAGTAATACAATGAGCAGCCGCAAGAGGAGGAAGGGACGTTCTGCTGAATATTAAACGGCCTTGAGGTTTGAAAGCACATCTCAGAAAATATCTTAGAAAACAGTTAAGCCAATTTCTCATTTAGTCACTATAAAACCAACTTTTATTTAATTTGCAGGATTCCCAATTAAAACTTCGGTACCACACAACTCAAGTATTTCAAAGCACTCATGAAATGTAACCAGTCTGAATAAGAGACACAATAGCTCAAGTTACCATCAACACTCGCAAAAGTTTACAATGTAGAACTAGTTTCAACACAATAAGAAACCTCAAATTTATCAAGTTTTCAAAAGGGAAGCTGATTCCAAAACATTAGTATATTTTGGAATCAAGTTGTGGATCACCCACAAATTGTGTAATTATTTGTCAATAGAAGTGTTTCAGAAGCTTGCAATCAATGAAGTATTTGCACTTAAATGTAACCCAACTTTTGAATTTTATTCTTGTCCGCACTACCACTAACAGGAAGGGGTGGGAATAGAAAGCACAAAATAAATCTAAAACTATTAAAGATTGCCAATTTATTGATACTCTGCCAATTTTTCTACATACATTGACAGGTTTAAAAATCGCTAGATTTTCTGCAATGAAAATAAACTTTGGCCAAATGTATAAACTGACTAACAATTCTCAAAATCATAAATAAAAGCGATTATAGCAAACAGATTAAAATAAAAAGTAACTTATAGGCAACATATAACATTTTTACTCTAAATAAATACATCAGTGACATATCACAAATATCACAGGAACACCATCACCCCCAAGTCTCATCCCACCCAGATTTCAATTTATATAGCCACTGGGTCAAAATCCTGGAAATCCCCAAGACAATCTCGGGAGCACCATCAGCACAAAAGCTGCAGCGGTTTAAGAAGGGCCACTATCATCAGGGCAACTAAGGATGGGTAATAAATGCTCCTGCACCAGCATCATCCAGATCCCGTGAACAAAATAAAACACAATGCTGCTTTTCAGGTCTTAAGGCATGGAGCACATAGAAACATAGAAAATAGGCGGAGTAGGCCATTCGGCCCTTCGAGCCTGCACCGCCATTCAATAAGATCATGGCTGATCATTCACCTCAGTACCCCTTTCCTGCTTTCTCGCCATACCCCTTGATCCCTTTAGCCATAAGGGCCATATTTTACTCCCTCTTGAATGTATCCAATGAATTGGCATCAACAACTCTCTGCGGTAGGGAATTCCACAGGTTAACAACTCTGAGTGAAGAAGTTTCTCCTCATCTCAGTCCTAAGTGGCTTACCCTTTATCCTTAAACTATGTCCCCTGGTTCTGGACTTCCCCAACATCGGGAACATTCTTCCTGCATCCAACCTGTCCAGTCCCATCAGGATTTTATATGTTTCTATGAGATCCCCTCTCATCCTTCTAAACTCCAGTGAATACAGGCCCAGTCGATCCAATCTCTCCTCATATAGGTCAGTCCTGCCATCCCAGGAATCAGTCTCGTGAACCTTCGCTGTACTCCCTCAATAGCAAGAACGTCCTTCCTCAGATTAGGAGACCAAAACTGAATATTCCAGGTGAGGCCTCACCAAGGCCCTGTACATCTGCAGTAAGACCTCCCTGCTCCTATGAATTCCCTAGCTATGAAGGTCAACATACCATTTGCCTTCTTCAATCTTGCTGTACCTGCATGCCAACTTTCAATGACTGATGTACCATGTACCAGGTCTCGTTGCACCTCCCCTTTTCCAAATCTGCCGCCATTCAGATAATATTCTGCCTTCGTGTTTTTGCCACCAAAGTGGATAACCTCACATTTATCCACATTATACTGCATCTGCCACGCGTTTGCCCACTCACCCAACCTGTCCAAGTCACCCTGCAGCCTTTTAGCATCCTCCTCACAGCTCACACCGCCACCCAGCTTAGTGTCATCTGCAAACTTGGAGATATTACACTCAATTCCCTCATCCAAATCGTTAATGTATATTGTAAATAGCTGGGGTCCCAGCACTGAGTCCTGCGGCACCCCACTAGTCACAAGACTTTTTGCTGAAAGTCTGTATTACAACTGGCCTTTCAAGTAATTCTCCTTTAAAAAAAATGTTAGATTTCACTAAGTAAAGCAAGCTAAATTGCAACAAATCTTCTATTGTATTGGGACAAACTATTTATAGTTTCTAGAACTGACAGTCCATGATAAACTGCTGAGTTGGCAAACAATTGATACACAGAAAGCCAACATAAACAAACAATGGTCAATATTCATAATGCATCCGTACAGTAGACAACAATCACGATCAATACACATGGTGAAACCTCTGACATCCTTTGTTAACTGAAAGCTCTGCACCACTACTTTGCAGATTCCCAAAATATCTTACGGCGACCCCATTAGTTACACATTGTTGCAAATAGAAAGTTTTTTTTGTAACATTCTGGAGGTTCATCAGAAGCATTTAGCACAAATTCCAAAATAAACTGTAATCTGGTATACTTGTAGTACTCAAGTGAAGAAAACAGAAAAATAAAAATTAGTCAATACGGGATTCAATTTTAGTTGCATTAACCCTGAAATAGTTCTGCCTTGCCCACACACTCAGAAGCTGCAACTGATGCTGGGGTACTGGTCCAGAGTGGCAAAACTTCACCAGAATCTAAACAGTAAATCACCAAGCTATTCAATAGTGGGATCAGAATCCAACCCAACATTTGTGTGTACTTTTCATATTCATCATTAAACAAATCAATCACATTTTTCATCCATTTACTGGACTGTCTAAATGAAATGTTCAATGTTATCACTAGATTTGTTCAGTACATTGCTACCAATACACTGCAAGATGATTACTCGAGCGAAGCTTTTTTTTACATCACATTGTAGCCGATTTAAGTTTCATTCAATTGTTGGCATAAATGAAAATAAAGGTGCATCATATGGAAATCTAGTAGCAATAGAGACAAACTGGGTTTGATGGATCGCAGTTTCTCAACCACGAGACACTGCCTGGTAAACACACCGAGTATAATTCAACACATCAGCATGAATAGGATTATAATGCTGTCGCCAGTTTAGCAGTAAACATGGAAAAGCAGACGGTGTAGATTACACTCCCAAGACCCAGAGCCCGCTACCATGCAAATGCATGTTATAATGCAATGCAATATACTTTGCATTCAACAATCCTAATTCATAATTCATTAGTTCTCAGTGGTGACAGACATGTGAGCAGTGCCTCCCCTCAAAAAGCTTGCATTCCAGGTATGGAAGGGTTAAATCAGTGCAAAGTGTTTTACACAAACGAATATCTTTTTTTTTAATTCACACCTCTACCACTAAACTTTACCAAAAAGCTACAAAACACATCTAAATGGAAAAACACTGGATAAACTGCAAAATAAATTTGCAGGGATAGCTGAATAAATACCAAAACAGAGAGACACACTCGAAAAAGAAACAGAAACCAAGCATTCCAATATCATGGAAAATCCCAGGTTTCTTTCGTTGTTTCACTATTAAAACATTGACACCCTGAAGTTTCCACGGAGGCAGTAATATACTGTTGATTATAATACAGTTTATACCATCCTTAAATAATTTTAGCTCCAAGATGTTCATTTATGTTTCCAACTACAAATACTGCCAATTTGACAGATCGATAGCCAGTTTCATGCATGAAAGCACAGTCAATAAAACACCATCAGATCAGCACCTCGTCCGCTGAATAAACAGGGCTAAAAGTAACGTTTGAAACTTACGACTGCCACAATTAAAAGGACTGCACTCGAGACAATTCAATTAACCTCCCATAAAAATCAAATTAAATCCACATTGATTTACGGTTGAATTTCATTTCCAAATTCCATTTACCATCAACAATACAGAAATAGATTTCCAAAGAGAAAAAAAAAACCATGTAATAGTACAAAACTAGACTGGAAAGTTGAGAACCATAAAAAATAATTTGAGAGCACCATCAAATTAACTTGTGTATACTTATATATTACACCCACGACTTTAATGATATTATTCCTGGAAATTTGCTCAAGTATTTAACAATGCTTTACATATAAAAAGGCTAATTTGCAACCAACACAAAAGTGAAATAATTAAGGGGAGGGAAAATGGATCAATGCACCGCAACAAATTAAAATAACTTGTATATATAAAAATGTACACCCATGACATTAATTACATCCCTTGATCACCAACCCTGGAATTTTGCTAAAGCATAATGCTTTATATTTCTTATTAAAAGCAAATTTGCAATCAACGTGAATTAAAATAACTTGTCAGAAAATACACTCAAGACATTACATCAATCCTGGAAGTTTGCATAAGAAATGAATAACGGTTTAATTTTTTTGTAAATCAAATTTGCAACGAACATAAAAAGTCAAAAAAAAGTTAGGGGGGTGGGGGGAAAGAAAAGAGGGAATAGATCAATGTACTTCATTGAATTAAAATAACTTCCCATAAAATACACCCAACATATTAATTTCATTAACCCTGGAAGTTTGCACAAGTAATAATGCTTTATATATTTGTTTAAGCAAATTTGCAAGTGTTAGGAGATGCAGGGTGGAAATAGAGCAACGCAAGCTAGCGAATGCAAAGAAAATTACAATTTGCCAAGACTATTTTTGGGGGAGGGTTGCAAAAACACAAGGGGAGACAGGTCCCATGCAATGCTCCCGGGGAAGGCACGTACCGACAGTAGCCACAGTCTCCAGCTCCTCCAGCTCATACTGCCTGGCATGTTGCGGAGCGGCGGCGAGAGGAAGAAGCGGCGGTGGCGGCGGCGGTAATAAATCCCCGCTGGCTTGTGGCGAGTCTGCTTCCTCCGCCATGGACGGACGGTCGGGTCCCACTCGCGGTCCCGGTCCCGGTCCCGGCGGCAATCTCAGGCCGGCCTCCGCCGAACCGCACGCCGGCACTTTGACTCTCAGCGCTGCCATTTTCTCTCACACACACACCACACATAGATAGCTGGCTCTCTTTTTTTTTCAGGACGGAGGGGGTGGTGGAATTGGTGGCTTATATATAAACATCCGGTGACATTTCTTATCCCGCAAAATAAAAACTTTATATATATTTTTTTTTAAAAGAAGAAAAAAAACCCGTATAAGTTTGTCGAGTAATGTTTTACTTCAGTCGCTCGCCATTAAGTGGCCGCCCGAGCCCGAGTCAGAGTCAGTCCCGGGAGGGGAGGGCGGTTGGGCTTTCCCATGATTGAAAGGGGGAGGGGGGGGGGGGGGAGTTTATCCACTCACGGTTAATCCCAGCTCCCGTTTCCCGTCCGCTAAAATCCCCCCTCCTTTTTCATCCCCCGGGTGTCCACGCCCCCAATCCTTTCAGCTGGGTTTAAATTTCAAACGCCTCAGCTCGCGCGCCGGATGTGCTGCCTTCTGATTGACGGAGCGGCTGTTTCGGGGGCGGGCCTGGCTTGCTTGCTTGTCACGCCCCTTCGTCCCCTTGATTGATTGCTTGTCACGCCCCCTTTCCCCACTCCCTTGATTGATTGATTGTTTGTCACGTCCCCTTTTCCCCCTCCCTTAATTGATTGATTGTTTGTCACGCCCCCTTTCCCCCCCTCCCTTAATTGATTGCTTGTCATGTCCCCTTTTTCCCCCTTGATTGATTGATTGCTTGCCACGCCCCTTCCCCTCCCTTGATTGATTGATTGTCACGACCCCTTTTTCTCCCCTCCCTTGATTGATTGATTGTTTATCACGACCCCTTTTCCCCCCTCCCTTGATTGATTGATTGTCACGCCCCTTTCCCCCCCTCCCTTGATTGATTGATTGTTTGTCACGACCCCTTTTCCCCCCTCCCTTGATTAATTGATTGTTTGTCACGACCCCTTTTCCCCCCTCCCTTGATTGATTGATTGTTTGTCACGACCCCTTTTTCTCCCCTCCCTTGATTGATTGATTGTCACGCCCCTTTTCCCCCTCCCTTGATTGATTGATTGTTTGTCACGCCCCGCCTTTTCCCCCCTCCCTTGATTGATTGATTGATTGATTGATTGAAAGGCGTTTGTCACTGTCAACCGTGAGGGTCCATGGATTGTCCTCCTCCGTTTAGGATGCCCTCAAAAGTTTGTCATCATCCTCCGCCTGCTCCACGACGACATGCAGACCGGATCCATCACAGACCCGATCCACATCCGGACCGAGGTCAAACAGGGCTGCGTCATCGCCCCAACCCTCTTCTCAATCTTCCTCGCTGCCATGCTCCACCTCACAGCCAACAAGCTCCCCGCTGGCTTGGAACTAAACTACAGAATCAGTGGGAACCTGTTCAACCTTCGCCATCTCCAGGCCAGGTCCAAGACTTCCCAACCTCTGTCGTCGAGCTACAGTACGTGGACGACGCCTGCGTCTGCGCACATACAAAGGCTGAACTCCAAGTCACAGTCAGCGTATTTACTGAGGCGTATGAACACATGGGCCTTACGATAAACATCCATAAGACAAAAGTCCTCCACTAACCTGTCCCCACCGTTCAGCACTGCCCACCAGTCATCAAGATCCACGGCGCAGCCCTGGACAAAGTGGACCATTTCCCATACCTTGAGAGCCTCCTATCAACAAGAGCAGACATTGGCGACGAGACTCAACACAGCCTCCAGTGCACCAGCACAGCCTTCGGCCGCCTGAGAAAAGAGTGTTCGAAGACCAGGCCCTCAAATCTGCCATCAAGCTCATGGTCTACAGGGCTTTGGTGATACCCGTCCTCCTGTATGGCTCAGAGACACGGACCATGTGCAGTAGACACCGTAAGTCGCTGGAGAAATACCACCAACGATGTCTCCGCAAGATCCTGCAACTCCCCTGGGAGGACAGACGCACCAAGTTTAGCGTCCTCGACCAGGCCAGCATCGCCAGCATTGAAGCACTAACCACACTTGATCAGCTCCACATTGTTCGCATGCCAGACACGAGACTCCAAAAGCAAGCGCTCTACTCGGAACTCCTTCATGGCAAACGATACAAGGACATCCTCAAAGCCTCCCTGATAAAGTGCAACATCCCCACTGACACCTGGAAGTCCCTGACCAAAGACCGCCATCAAGCTCATGGTCTACAGGGCTGTGGTGATACCCGTCCTCCTGTATGGCTCAGAGACACGGACCATGTGCAGTAGACACCGTAAGTCGCTGGAGGGAGTGCATCCGGGAGGGCGCTGAGCACCTCGAGCCTCATCGCCGAGAGCATGCAGAAATCAAGCGCAGGCAGCGGAAAGAGTGTGCGCCAAACATGTCCCACCCATCCTTACCCTCAATGGCTATCTGTCTCACATGTGACAAGGACAATGGTTCTCGTATTGGACTGTTCAGCCACCTCAGGACTCATTTTTAGAATGGAAGCAATTTTCCTCGATTCCGTGGGACTGCCTATGATGGATGGATTGATTGTCACGCCCCCTTTCCCCCCTCCCTTGATTGATTGAGCGAGTGGGCGGTGCCTTTCACCACACCACATCATCATCATAGGCAGTCCCTCGGAGTCGAGGAAGACTTGCTTCCACTCTAAAAGTGAGTTCTGAGGTGGCTGTACAGTCCAATCTGGGAATTACAATCTCTGTCGCAGGTGGGGCAGACAGTAATTGGAGGAAAAGGTGGGTGGGGAGTCTGGCTCGCTTCTTCCGCTGCCTGCGCTTGTTTCTGCATGCTCTCGCCGACGGGACTCAAGGTGCTCAGCGCCCTCCCGGATGCTCTTCCTCCACTTAGGGCGGTCTTGGGCCAGGGACTCCCTGAGGATGTTGCACTTTATCAAGGAGGCTTTGAGGGTGTCCTGGCAATGTTTCCTCTGTCCACCTGGGGCTCGCTTGCCGTGTCGGAGTTCTGAGTAGAGCGCTTGCTTAGGGAGCCTCGTGTCGGGCATGCGGACGATGTGGCCCGCCCAACGGAGCTGGTCGAGTGCGGCCAGTACTTCAATGCTGCGGATGTTGGCCTGAGCGACTCAGAGGCCGAACCCCAAGCCATCGTCAACACCTTCACCGAGGCATACGAAAACATGGGCCTTACACTAAACATCCGTAAGGCAAAGGTCCTCCACCAACTTGACCCCGCCACACAGCATTGTCCCCCAGTCATCAAAATCCACGGCGCGACCTTTGACAACATGGACCATTTTCCACAACTTAAGAGCCTACTATCAGCAAGGGCAGACATCGATGACGAGGTCCAACACTGCCTCCAGTGTGCCAGTGCAGCCTTCAGTCATCTGAGGAAGAGAGTGTTTGAAGACCAGGACCTCAAAACTGGCACCAAGCTCACCACGCCACAGCCACCCCTCCACCACCACAACCTCCCACACAGCTGGTCTCCTTTGATTGACAGATGCTCTCGAAGGGGGGCGGCGGAGCCTCCACAGGGCAAGGCATGGTTGCATAGTGCTTCTGTCACTGGACTGATAGCCCAGAGACCTGGACGTCTGATCCTAAAGGACACGGGTTCACTGCTGCCACTGAATTTAAAATTCATGTTAATTAGATAAATCAACAATTAAAAAGCTAGCATCAGTCATGAATGACCAGGAAATCAAGATATTAAGTGGATCAGATAGAGAGAAATTATTTCTGCTGGTTGGGGATTCTAGGACTAGGGGGGGGGGGGGCATAGTCTAAAAATTAGAGCCAGGACTTTCAGGAGTGAAATTAGGGAACACTTCTATACGTAAAGTGTGGTAGAAGTTTGAAACTCTGTCCCGCAAATGGCAATTGATACTAGATCATTTGTTAATTTTGAATCCAGAGATTGATAGCTTTTTGTTTACCAAAGGTATTAAGAGATATGGACCAAAGGTGCGTATATAGAATTAGATCGCAGATCAGCCATGATCTCATTGAATGGTGGAGCAGGCTCCTGTTCCTATGTTCCTATATAACTACTGCATTGTTGTAAAAACCCATCTGGTTCACTAATGCCCTTTGGAGTAGGAATTCTGCCGTCCTTACCCGGTCGGGCCTATATGTGACTCCAGACACACAGTAATGTGGTTGACTCTTAACTGCTCTCTGAAATGGCTAAGTTCACCACCATCTCCTCAAGGGCAATTAGGGATGGGCAATAAATACTGGCATTGCCAGCGACGCCCACAATGATAGAATACATTTTTTTAAATCCTTCCCCTCCAAAATGCCACGCCGCCTTCTCCCGCGTGCCGAACTGTTGCCATATGCTAATCAAACGTGAAGCCACTTAAGGTGAAGGAGAGGGATTGTATGGTTGTGTCATGGTGGATTAACCAGCTCTTTCTGTTTTGGGTGTTTTATACATATGGGAGATTGCACCCTCCACACAAAGAAAAAATATTTGCATTTGTATAGCGCCCTTCACCACCACCAGACATCCCAAACGCTTTACAGCCAATTAACTACTTTTTGAAGTGTAGTCGCTGTTACAATGTAGGATATGCAGCAGCCAATTTGCACACAGCTAATGACCAGATAATCTGTTTCAGCAGTGTTGGTTGAGGGATAAATATTGGCAATGGGGATAACAAACCTGGCTTTTCTTCAAAATAGTGCCCATCCAATAGAGCAGATTTAGTTTAACATCACATCCAAAAGAAGGCAACTCCAACAGTGCAGAACTCCCTCAGTATTGCATTGGAGAATCACTGCAGATTTTTGTGCTCAAGTCACTGGAATGAAAATTGAACCCCCAACCTTCTCACTTAAAAGCAGGAGTGTTACCAACTGAGCCACAGCTGACTCCAGGCAGGTTCTGGCGAATGGTTTTTGTTGCACAGTGTTTGTTTTGCATGTTGCTTCACCTTTCATTGAGGTAGTCAAGTGGTTTTACTGCTGGACATGTAATCCAGCAGGTTTGGAATAATAATCGACAGAATAAGAATTTTCAAATGCCCCCCACGGAAGTTTGAGCAGAATTCAGAACTACAATCAGGAACAATGACCATGAAGCTGTTATAAAACCCCAACTGGTTCATAAGAACATATCAACATAAGAAATAGGAGCAGCAGCATACCATTTGGCCCCTCGAGCCTGCTGCGCCATTTAATAAGATCATGGCTGATTTGATCATGAACTCAGCCCCTCTTCTCTGCCTGATCCCCATAACCCTTTATTCTCTTACCAATCAAAAATCTATCTATTTTCGCCTTAAATATATTCAGTGACCCAGCCTCCACAGCTCTCTGGGGCAGAGAATTCTACAAATTTACAACCCTCTAGGAGAAGAAATTTCTCCTCATCTCAGTTTTAAATGGGCGGCCCCTTATTCTGAGACTATGCCCCCTAGTTCAAGTCTCCCCTATGAAATATCCTCTCTGCATCCACCTTGTCTTATATGTCTCGATAAGATCATCTCTCATTCTTCTGAATTCCAATGAGTACAGGCCCAACCTACTCAACCTATCTTCATAAGTCAATCCCCTCATCTCCGGAATCAACCTAGTGAACTTTCTCTGAACAGCCTCCAAAGCTAGTATATCCATCCTTAAATACGGAGATCAAAACTGCATGCAGCACTCAAGGTGTAGCCTCACCAATACCCTGTACAGTTAGAGCAGGACTTCTCTGCTTCTATACTCCATCCCCCTTGCAATAAAGGCCAACTTTCCATTGGCCTTCCTGATTGCTGGCTGTACCTGCATACTAATGTTTTGTGTTTCATGCACAAGGACCACCAGGTCCCTCTGTATTGCAGCACTTTGCAATTTTTCTTCATTTAAATTACAATTTTCTTTTCTATTTTTTCTGCCAAAGCGGATAACCTCACATTTTTCCACATTATACTCCATCTGCCAAATCTTTCCCCAATCACTTAGCCTGTCTATATTCCTTTGCAGATTTTTTTGTTACCTCACAATTTGCTTTCCCACCCATCTTTGTATCATCAACAACCTTGGCTACATTACACTCACTCCCTTCATCAAGTCATTAATATAGATTGTAAATAGCTGAGGCCCCAGCACCGATCCCTGCAGCTCCCCACTAGTTACTGTTTACCAACCGGAAAATGACCCATTTATCCCGACTCTCTGTTTTCTGTTAGTTAGCTAATCCTCTATCCATGCTAATATATTATCCCCAACCCCGTAAACTTTTATCTTGTGCAGTAATCTTTTAGGTGGCACCTTATCGAATACCTTCTGGAAATCCAAATACACCACATCCACTGCTTCCCCCTTATCCACCCTACTCGTTACATCCTCAAAGTTCACTAATGTCCTTTAAGCAAGGAAACCTCCTTAGAGTGTCAGCCGTGGCCCCCTCATATAGTCGTAAATGATCCCATGGCACTTATCAAAGAAGGGCAGGGGAGTTATCCCTGGTGCCCTGGCTAATATTTATCCCTCAATCAACGTCATTAAAGCAGATTATCCGGTCACTATTGCATTGTTGTTTGTGGGAACTTGCTGTTCGCAACTTGGCTGCCACATTTCCCATGTTACAACGGTGATTACACCCCAAAAGTACTTAATTGGCTGTAAAGCGCTTTGGGACGTCCGGTGGTCGTAAAAGGTGCTATATAAATGCAAGTCTTTCTTTTATGATGTATGTGTTTAACTACCTTAAAACAAAAAATGCTGGAAACACTCAACAGGTCAGTCCCCATCTGTGCAGAGAACAGATAAATGGTCTGATAAAAGCTGAAATTTTATGTCTTCTCGCCATACATAGTGACTGACTTATTGAGTGTTTCCAGCATTCTCTGTTGTTTTATATTCCCAATGTCTGCATGTTTTGTTTTGTTTAAGTACCTACATATCCCGACTCATTAAGTCAGACCTATCTTGTTTCACTTATCTTAATGACACTAATCCTGGTGTTAAGATAAAATAAAAGAGAAAAACTATAACTATTTTAACTAAGCACAGCTCAACTCACCTGAGTAGGTTCTCGTCTCAGAAGGTCATAAGAAATAGGAGCAGGAGTAGGCCATACATCCCTTCGAGCCTGCTCCGGCATTCAATACGATCACGGCTGATTTTCTACCTCAACTCCACTTTTGCATCCTATTCCTATATCCCTTGATTCCCTTAGTGTCCAAAAATTTGTCGATTTCAGTTTTGAATATACTCACAGCTCTCTAGGGTAGAGAATTCCAAAGATTCACAACTCTCTGAGCGAAGAATTTCCTCCTCATCTCAGTCCTAAATGGCTGACCCCCTTATCCTGAAACTATGACCCCTAGTTCTCGACTCTCCAGTCATGGAAAACAGCCTGTGAAGTTGTCTAAGAATGTTCTACATTTCAAAGAGATCATCTCTTATTCTTCTACACTCCAGAGAATATCTGCCCATTCTACTCAATCTCTCCTCATAGAAAGAAAGAAAGACTTTATATAGCGCCTTTCACGACCACCGGACATCTCACAGCGCTTTACAGCCAATTAAATGTAGTCACTGTTGTAGTGGAAAATGCATAGGTCAACCCTCTCATCCCACGAATCAATCTCGTGAACCTTTGCTGTACTGTAAGTTTATTCTTCCTTAGGTAAACATAGAAACATAGAAAATAGGTGCAGGAGTAGGTCATTCGGTCCTTCGAGCCTGCACTGCCATTCAATAAGATCATGACTGATCATTCACCTCAGTACCCCTTTCCCACTTTCTCTCCATATCCCTTGATTCCTTTATCAACAACTCTCTGCGATAGAGAATTCCACGGGTTAACAACTCTCTGAGTGAAGAAGTTTCTCCTTATCTCGGTCCTAAATGGCTTATCCCTTATCCTTAGACTGTGACCCCTGGTTTTGGACTTCCCCAACATCGGGAACATTCTTCTTGCATCTAACCTGTCCAGTCCCGTAAGAATTTTATGTTTCTATGAGATCCCCTCTTATTCTTCTAAACTCCAGTGAATACAGGCCCAGTCGATCCAGTCTTTCCTCATATGTCAGTACTGCCATCCCGGGAATCAGTCTGATGAACCTTCGCTGCACTCCCTCAATAACAAGAATGTCCTTCCTCAGATTAGAGACCAAAACTGTACACAATATTCAAGGTGTGGCCTCACCAAGGCCCTGTACAACTGTAGTAAGACCTCCCTGCTCCTATACTCAAAACCCCTAGCTATGAAGGCCAACATGTCATTTGCCTTCTTCACCGCCTGCTGTACCTGCATGCCAACCTTCAATGACTGATGTACCATGACACCCAGGTCTCATTGCACCTCCCCTTTTCCTAATCTTCCACCATTCAGATAATATTCTGCCTTCATGCTTTTGCCCCCAAAGTGGATGACCTCATATTTATCCACATTATACTGCATCTGCCATGCATTTGCCCACTCACCTAACCTGTCCAAGTCACCCTGCAGCCTCTTAGCATCCTCATCAAGCTCATACTGCCACCCAGCTTAGTGTCATCTGCAAACTTGGAGATAAGGAGGCCAGTCTCAGTATGTATCTGCTCGGGGTGTCATTACTCTTGGCATTGCTCTGACTTGGCAATTGTGTGAAGTGCAAGTCAGCCACACTTTGCATATGAATGCATCAGGAGCAGATGGAATCCCCGCTGAGACACTAAACTATGTCGGGGAGGCACTATTGGCGCAGATACATGACCTCATCTCTCTTATCTGAAAGGAGGAGAGCATGCCAGGAGATCTCAGAGATGCCATAATCGTGACCATCTTTAAAAAAGGGGACGAGTCCAAATGCGGCAACTACAGAGGAATCTCTCTGTTGTCGGCCACTGGGAAAGTCATCGCTAGAATCCTACTCAGCTGCCTTCTCCCCGTGGTTGAGGAGCTCCTCCCGGGGTCACAGTGTGGATTCTGTCCACTACGGGGTACAATGGACATGATCTTCACGGCGCGACAACTGCAAGAGGAATGCAGGGAACAGCACCAACTCTTGCACATGTCCTTCTTTGGCCTCACAAAGGCCTTTGACACTGTTAACCTCGAGGGACGATGGAGTGTCCTCCTCCGTTTCGGCTGCCTTCCTCCGCCTACTCCACGACGATATGCAAGTCGTGATCCTGACCAACAGATCCTTCACAGACCCAATCCACGTCCGGACCAGGATCAAGCAGGGCTGTGTCATCGCGCCAACCCTCTTCTCGCTGCAATGCTCCACCTCACGCTCCACCTCACGCTCAACAAGCTCCCTGCTGGAGTGGAACTAATCTATAGAGACAATTGTGGCTGCGCATATTCAGAGGCCAAAGTCCAAGCCATCGTCAACATCTTCACCGAGGTGTATGCAAGCATGGGCCTTACATTAAACATCCATAAGACAAAGGTCCTCCACCAACCTGACCCCGCCACACAGCATTGCCCCCAGGTGGACAACGTAGACCACTTTCCATACCTCGGGAGCCTACTATCAGCAAGGGCAGACATTGACGACGAGGTCCAACACCGCCTCCAGTGCGCCAGCGCAGTCTTCGATCGCCTGAGGAGGAGAGTGTTCGAAGATCAGGCTCTCAAATCTGGCACCAAGCTTATAGTCTACAGGGCTGTAGTGATACCCGCCCTCCTGTATGGCTCAGAGATGTGGACCATATAGAGTAGACACCTCAAATCGCTGGAGAAATAACATCAATGATGTCTCCGCAAGATCCTGCAAATCCCCTGGGAGGATAGACACACCAACATCAGTGTTCTCAACCAGGCCAACATCCCCAAAATTGAAGCACTGGCCACACTCGACCAGCTCCGTTGGGCGGGCCACGTTGTTTGCATGCCAGACACGAGACTCCCAAAGCAAGTGCTCTACTCAGAACTCCTACAGGGCAAGCGAGCCCCAGGTGGGCAGAGGAAATGTTGCAAGGACACACTCAAAGCTTCCTTAATAAAGTGCAACATCCCCACCGACACCTGGAAGTCCCTGGCCAAAGACCGCCCTAAGTGGCTGAAGAGCATCCTGGAGGGCGCTGAGCACCTCGAGTCTTGTCGCCGAGAGCATGCAGAAATCAAGCGCAGGCAGCGGAAGGAGCTTGCAGCAAACCAGACTCCCCACCCACCCTTTCCTCCAACCACTGTCTGTCCCACCTGTGACAGAGACTGTAATTTCCGTATTGGACTGTTCAGTCACCTGAGAACTCACTTTTAGAGTGGAAGCAAGTCTGCCTCGATTTCAAGGGTCTGCCTATGATGATGATGAATCGATGATCTGTGCAGCAGCGGAAAAATAAACTGCATATTTATCCCTGCCTGTGTAGGAGTCACCTAATGACATAACCATTGGCCCAGAAACAAAAGCCAGGAAAGTGTCTCTTAAGGGGATCCATAAATCGAGAATCTAAATCTAGGAACTGAGGGAGGTGCTGCTGTGTTGGGCAAAAACACAGTTAAAACTATGCTATACCTATCAGTTATGGCTCAATTGGTAGCACACTCTTGCCTCTACAGTCAGAAGGTTGTCCCACTCCAGAGACTTGAGCACAAAAATGTAGGCTGACACTCCAGTGCAGTGCTGAGGGAGCGCCGCACTGTTGTAGGTGCTGTTTTTCGGATGAGACATTAAACCAAGGCCCCATCTGCCCTCTCAGGTGGACGTAAAAGATCCCACGGCACTATTATGAATAAGAGCAGAGGAGTTATCCCTGGTGTCCTGGCCAAAATTATCCCTCAATCAACATCACTGAAACAGATTATCTGGTCATTATCACATTGCTATTTGTGGGAGCTTGCTGTGCATAAATTGGCTGTTGCGTTTCTACAGTGACCACACTTCAAAAAGGACTTCACTGGCTGTAAAGCGCTTTGGGACGTCATGAGGCTGTGATAGGCGCTATATAAATGCAAGTCTTTCTTTCTGCCACTACTGTTAAACTAATTATATCATTTCTCATGTATCTAAACTGTTTTCCGAGGGGGGAAGAGGGGTGGCTAGTGTCCTTTTATTGGTACTGAGAATGTGACTTATATCCGAGCAGTATATCTAACTGGTTATTTATGTTGTCAATCTGCTTTGTCAGACTCCCATCCACCTTTGGCTCACAAGCAAAGCCGGAGGTGTCAAGAACTGGAGTCGATTGGCTCAAGGGTCATATTCTGGACTGACTTGGGACCGATTCAACACTCCTCTATGTTTGGCTCATAAAACCAACAAAGGATTAATATCAGATGAAACTGGCTTCTGTTTGCTGACTTCATAGGGGGACAGCAACGATTTATTTCAAAAGCGTTGATAAACCACAATCATTTGATATACAGTATCTGATGTCGAGGATTGGGGCCGGGGAGGATAAGTGAGCCATGCGAATCCACTAAGACTCGCTTCATTAGGGCTAGTAAACCAATATCAGTGCCAATATCAGATGTCTCTGATTCTTGGTACACATCACTACATACTGAAAGGCCGTAGTCAAACATATAAAATAAAATACGCAGTCAATAGAGGTCCGAGCAGCTCACATATCGACGAGATGCACCTCTGTATAACACTATTCCTTCTCGATAAAATCCCCTACAATATGAATAATCATCATAATATCATAAAACCCCCAACTGAAGTGACAAGTCATAAGCCTTAGTGATCAGAGGTTAGCCACAAGATACAAATTTGATTCAAAAATGTCCAATATTGCAATGCAAATAAATTTCAAGGGAAAAAAGCTAATGAGATATGTACGCCTGCAAAAGAGTGTTCAAGGAAATTATCCATTCTCGTGATTTGGATTACTGTGTAAACCGTTCAACCTTTACTCCACTTGTTTCTGAATATCATCCAGAGCCCTTCAGCGTGTCAGCCGCCACACCATGTGCTTCTGTGTTCTCATGTGAGGTTCCACATCTGCACGTTGACTTGCCTCCACAGATGCTGCTGAGTATTTCGAGCATTCTCTGCTTTTCTTGTGCATCTACTGATGGTGGTTTCTGCTATTTGCCCACGTGCAAAGTCTTTTTCATCGGGGCTAATGCAAGGTTTGCTTCCTTGGTGTGAACAACTGATCTGCATGACTACCGAGAAACGCAGCTAGGAAAGAGACATGATACTGGATAGATCCTCGCTGTGCCTGCACTTTGAGTGACCCAGAACGCCATTTCCCCCCTCTTCAAGTCAATATAAACCCACAACATAAATAACTTATGCCTGCTGACAAATTGATCAGTGTGATGATTAAACTGCATAATTTATCTCCTTGCATTATTTTTATTAAAGTAGAACATATTTTGGGGGGGAGAGGCATGCAATTCTAATGCTATTTAAGTTGACAGAGATGGATCCCATAACGAACATAAGAAGAGGTAATTTAGCAAATTCAGCTCAACCTTTCAGTTAGTCCCTCATTCAGTATTCATAAAGGAACGGAGAGTTTTCTTAGAGACTGCCAGTACTTTTATACCACGCTGCGAGTATCGGTGACAGTGAGTGCCACCAGATAAGCTGTAAAATAAAAATAGAGTTCATTTTGCAGATAGGTATCAGCCGCGGTTCAGTGGGAAGCACTCTCGCCTCTGAGTCAGAAAGTTGTGGGTTCATAGTACCATCGCAGAGATTTGAGCACAAAAATCTAGGCTGATACTCCAGTGCAGTACTGAGGGAGATACCGTCTTTCGGGTGAGATATTAAACCAAGGCCATGTCTGCCCTGTCAGGGGATGTGAAAGATGCCTTGGCACTATTTCGAAGAAGAGCTGGGATGTTCTCCCCAGTGGCCTGCCAAATATTTATCCCTCAACCAACATCACTTAAAAAAGATTATCTGGTCATTATTTCATTGCTCTTGTGGGACCCCAGCTATTTACAATATACATTAATGATTTAGACAAAGGAATTGAATGTAATATCTCCAAGTTTGCAGATGACACTACCCCGCTAGTGATAGTGATTATCTCAAGGTCCTCCCTTCCCACATTCCCGTGACCAGCAATTTTTGGCATGGTTTTTGTGTCTTCCACTGTGAAGACCGAAGCAAAATAATTGTTTAAGGTCTCAGCCATTTCCACATTTCCCATTACTAAATCCCCCTTCTCATCTTCTAAGGGACCAACATTTACTTTATTCACTCTTTTCCGGTGTCTATATCAGTAAAAGCTTTTACTATCTGTTTTTATGTTTGGCGCAAGTTTACTTTCGTAATCTATCTTTCCTTTCTTTATTGCTTTCTTAGTCATTCTTTGCTGTCGTTTAAAATGTTCCCAATCTTCTAGTTTCCCACTAACCTTGGCCACCTTATATGCATTGCTTTTTAATTTGATACTCTCCTTTATTTCCTTGGTTATCCATGGCTGGTTATCCCTTCTCTTACCGCCCTTCTTTTTCACTGGAATATATTTTTGTTGAGCACTATGAAAGAGCTCCTTAAAAGTCCTCCACTGTTCCTCAATTGTGCCACCTGTGTTCCCAGTCTACTTTAGCCAACTCTGCCCTCATCCCACTGTAGTTCCCTTTGTTTAAGCATAGTACGCTCGTTTGAGACACTACTTCCTCACCCTCAATCTGTATACAAATTCAACAATACTGTGATCACTCATTCCGAGAGGATCTTTTACTAAGAGATCATTTATTATTCCTGTCTCATTACACAGGAACAGATCTAAGATAGCTTGCTCCCTTGTAGGTTCTGTAACATACTGTTCTAAGAAATAATCCCGTATGCATTTTATGAATTCCTCCTCAAGGCTACCCCGTGCGATTTGATTTGACCAATCGATATGTAGGTTAAAATCCCCCATGATTACTGCCGTTCCTTTTTCACATGCCTCTATTATTCCCTTGATTATTGCCCGCCCCACCATGAAGTTATTATTTGGGGGCCTATAAACTACGCCCACCAATGACTTTTTCCCCTTACTATTTTTAATCTCCACCCACAATGATTCAACATTTTGTTCATTAGAGCCAACATCGTCTCTTACAACTGCCCTGATATCATCCTTTATTAACAGAGCTACCCCACCTCCTTTCCCTTCTTGTCTATCTTTCCGAATTGTCAGATACCCCTGTATGTTTAATTCCCAGTCTTGGCCACCCTGCAACCACGTTTCTGTAATGACCACTAAATCATACCCATTTGTAATGATTTGTGCCGTCAACTCATTTACTCTGTTTCGAATGCTGCGTGCGTTTAGGTAAAGTGCTTTAAGACTATTTTTTAAACCATGATTTTTAGTTTTGACCCCTCCTGCAGCCCCTTTATATTCATACATATTGTCCCTTCCTATCACCTCTAGGGCACTAAGCCCGCTGAGCAAGGGAAAATCCCGAGATAAAGAGCCGGCCTCAAAATGCCATAATAGAGGCCTGGAGGGTAGGAATCCCCGGAAAAAACCCACCAAAAACATTCCCAGTACATAGCTCACACCACCACAACATAGATCGCAAAAAAAAATTAAAATCCAATCGCACTTACCTGAGGTCGGCATCTTAGCTCACTGCAGCCGCTGCAGCTCGGACTGCCTGCTTTCTCAGGCGGCCCCATCAGAGCGCTATGGAGTGCTAAGGGTTGGGCGTCAACCAAAAATTGAGCCTGTGTTGCAAGCAGGGGCCATTGCACACCGGTTCGCCTTTCCTGGGCGGTGCTGCTCCTCGACCCGTCGATACCGGCACTGAATGTACCGGTGGGGCGCTGGAAGCTGGCTGGCCGGGTGCAAGTGATTTCCGCCGACATGCCCGCCACTCCGGGGCACTAAGCGGGGTGACAGAAGAGCGAATTTCCACCCCAATCTCTTTGCACCTGCAGAAGATAATGTGCCATTTGAACGATAGGTTCGGGACCATCTGCCCATCAGATCTAATGAATGATAGTTAATGCCTCAGGCAGATCCTCATAGAAACATAGAAACATAGAAAATAGGTGCAGGAGTAGGCCATTCGGCCCTTCGAGCCTGCACCACCATTCAATGAGTTCATGGCTGAACACGCAACTTCAGTACCCCATTCCTGCTTTCTCGTCATACCCCTTGACCCCCCCCCTAGTAGTAAGGACGACATCTAACTCCTTTTTGAATCGGGACTCCAGAACGGTGCCGGCCGGCATCTCCAGCACAACAACACGCACGCCCGTTGTCGTCCTCAAGACCAACCCGACGTGGCTGGCCTAGCCGCCGAGTTGAATCCTCCGGGCAGACTGCGTGGACCCCACCCGTTTACCTCTTCATGGTTTCACGCCCGCTTGAACAATTGGAAAGCCCGTTTATAGGCATGACCCAAAGCTGGAAACAGGAAACCGACAGGAAAACATTGCCCATCAAAAATACTAAATATTAAGACAAAAAGAAACTGCTAATGCATTCACTAATCTTGAAATGAATTATTTTAAAAAAAAAATCTATATTAATGACTTCGATGAAGGGACTGAGCGCAATGCCTCCAAGTTTGCTGCTGACACAAAGCTAGGTGGGAAAGTAAGCATTGAAGAGGTCACAAAGGGCTAAAAATTCTGCATAGCCCGGTTTGAGGCGGTGATACCGCCTGCTCGCTAACTTTAGCACCGGGCGATGTTTACCGCCTCCAACCGGGATATTCACTTTTAACGCCCCAAGAGGGGAGTGGAAGGCTAACTGAAGCATACCACAATCCTCTTAGGGCACAAACGGGGCAGTAGCGTGGCAGCATAACTGAAGTTGAGGCGCTAGGATGCTGTCATCCTATCGTGTAAAGACGAGGTGAGGTGGACCAGGCAAAAACTGCAAGGAAATGGAGGAAACGTTAGCAACAGTCTTCTAGGTGTCAGAAAGGTAAGTAACTGTAAATAAAGTGCAATCTAAACAATTACCTGGTCAGTCCTTCAGGACTTGCCCTTTTCGATGGACTGAGAACTCTGACCTGATCACCCTCCTGAACGCACTGCTCTTTATTACCGGAACGATAATGACGTTTCTGCACCGATTATGCCTTCTCTACCTTATCAGACAAGTTCGGTTGCAATAAACTGAGACGCGTCCTCAGCCTTTGCTTCATCAATAATTCAGCAGGTGTATATCCTGTTGTAGACTGAGGCATAGTCCGAGATTTGAAAAGAAAATTTGTTAACCTGTGCTTCATGCTCATCGATGATCCAGTCTGTAGAATTTGTCAAGCCCCCTTGACAATCCTGACCGACCTTTCAGCTGTACCATTTGAATCAGGATGATATGATGCTATCATCATCATAGGCAATCTCTCAAAATTGAGGAAGACCTGCTTCCACTCTAAAAGTGAGTTCTCAGGTGACTGAATAGTCCAATATGGGAATTACAGTCTCCATCACAGGTGGGGCAGACAATGGTTGGAGGAAAGGATGGGTGGGGAGTCTGGTTTGCCGCATGCTGCTTCCGCTAGCTACCTGCGCTTGTTTTCTGCATACTCTCGGCGACGAGATTCGAGGTGCTCTGCGACCTCTCGGATGCTCTTCCTCCACTTAGAGCGGTCTTTGGCCAGGGACTCCCAGGTGTCGGTGGGGATGTTGCACTTTATCAAGGAGGTTTTGAGGGTGTCCTTGAAAAGTTCCCTTTGCCCACCTGGGGCTCGCTTACCAATGTGTGTGTTGATACCGTTGTCTATGGCAAAATTCTCAAATTTGATGGACCAAAATTGCAGCCCATTATCTGACACAATTGTTCGGACAGGCCATAGCATGCAAAAATGTCCCATAATTCATCCAATGTACGCTCTGTAGTCATAGATGACCCCATTTGC
This sequence comes from Pristiophorus japonicus, assembly GCF_044704955.1. Lineage (NCBI taxonomy): Eukaryota > Metazoa > Chordata > Chondrichthyes > Pristiophoridae > Pristiophorus > Pristiophorus japonicus. Next base: position 207,235,178 of record NC_091986.1, read on the forward strand.
TGTACCTCCAGCCATTTCGAATGGCTATCGATTCGAACCAGAACATTTTCGCTGACCCTCTTGCAAAAATCAACATGTATTCTTTGGAATGGGCTCATTGGCCAAGTCCCTGTTTGCAGCGACGTTTTAGCTGACATGATCCTGCAGTCTTGACAGATAGTGCACTTACTCACTAATACTTCTAAGTCTTTATCCAACCCAGGTCAATAAACAAAACTTCGGGTTACCACTTTCATGCCCATGATGCCAGTATGCTCACCGTGAAGTTCCATCAACACTTTGGCCCATAGTGCACTGGGAATGACTACTCTCAGGCCCCATTTTAGACATCCCTGCTCACATGATAATTCGTGCTGACGATGATAAAAGGGCTTTATTCCCTCGTCTAAATGCGTCTGATTTTCAGACCACCCTCGCAGGGTGTGCTCATAGGCCCACTGTAACGTGGCATCTTTCTGTGTGTGCTCATCAATGACATCTAGAGTGAAGACTGATTGTTCGTGGCCAATTTCAGAATCTTCATGAGGCAACCTTGAAAGTGCATCCACCACTGCATCTCCTTCAACATATGATACTCGATTCTGTAATCATACTAAGACAATAAAATAGCTCATCTTTGCATCCTGGGCCTCCATAGATAGAATTGCCACCTTTGGGCCTATGATAGCTACTAAAGGTTTGTGATCGGTTACCAGTGTGAATTGGTGTCCCAAAAGAAACTGATGAAACTTGTTAATACCAAATATAATCGCCAAATTCTCTAAATAAGAACATAAGAACATAAGAATTAGGAACAGGAGTGGGCCATCTAGCCCCTCGAGCCTGCTCCGCCATTCAACAAGATCATGGCTGATTTGGCCGTGGACTCAGCTCCACTTACCCGCCCGCTCCCCGCTCCCCGCTCCCCGCTCTGGGCATAATTTTGTTCGCTTTTGTTGAGCGTATGCGATGCAAAGGCAACCGTTTTTTCCTGCCCATCAATCATAACATGGCTGATCACTGCTCCCACACCATACCCAGAGGCTGATCACTGCTCCCGCACCATACCCAGAGACTGATCACTGCTCCCACACCATACCCAGAGGCTGATCACTGCTCCCACACCATACCCAGAGGCTGATCACTGCTCCCACACTATACCCAGAGGCTGATCACTGCTCCCATACCATACCCAGAGACTGATCACTGCTCCCACACCATACCCAGAGGCTGATCACTGCTCCCACACCATACCCAGAGGCTGATCACTGCTCCCACACCATACCCAGAGGCTGATCACTGCTCCCACACCATACCCAGAGGCTGATCACTGCTCCCACACCATACCCAGAGGCTGATCACTGCTCCCACACTATACCCAGAGGCTGATCACTGTTCCCACACCATACCCAGAGGCTGATCACTGCTCCCACACCATACCCAGAGGCTGATCACTGCTCCCACACTATACCCAGAGGCTGATCACAGCTCACACACCATACCCAGAGACTGATCACTGCTCCTACACCATGAGGCTGATCACTGCTCCCACACCATACCCAGAGACTGATCACTGCTCCCACACCATACCCAGAGGCTGATCACTGCTCCCACACCATACCCAGAGGCTGATCACTGCTCCCACATCATACTCAGAGGCTGATCACTGTTCCCACATCATACCCAGAGGCTGATCACTGCTCACAAACCATACCCAGAGGCTGATCACTGCTCCCACACCATACCCAGAGGCTGATCACTGTTCCCACACCATACCCAGAGACTGATCACTGCTCCCACATCATACCCAGAGGCTGATCACTGCTCCCACACCATACCCAGAGACTGATCACTGTTCCCACACCATACCCAGAGGCTGATCACTGCTCCCACACCATACCCAGAGGCTGATCACTGCTCCCACACCATACCCAGAGACTGATCACTGTTCCCACACCATACCCAGATGCTGATCACTGTTCCCACACCATACCCAGAGGCTGATCACTGCTCCCACACCATACCCAGAGGCTGATCACTGCTCCCACACTATACCCAGAGGCTGATCACAGCTCACACACCATACCCAGAGACTGATCACTGCTCCTACACCATGAGGCTGATCACTGCTCCCACACCATACCCAGAGACTGATCACTGCTCCCACACCATACCCAGAGGCTGATCACTGCTCCCACACCATACCCAGGGGCTGATCACTGCTCCCACACTATACCCAGAGGCTGATCACAGCTCACACACCATACCCAGAGACTGATCACTGCTCCTACACCATGAGGCTGATCACTGCTCCCACACCATACCCAGAGACTGATCACTGCTCCCACACCATACCCAGAGGCTGATCACTGCTCCCACACCATACCCAGAGGCTGATCACTGCTCCCACATCATACTCAGAGGCTGATCACTGTTCCCACATCATACCCAGAGGCTGATCACTGCTCACAAACCATACCCAGAGGCTGATCACTGCTCCCACACCATACCCAGAGGCTGATCACTGTTCCCACACCATACCCAGAGACTGATCACTGCTCCCACATCATACCCAGAGGCTGATCACTGCTCCCACACCATACCCAGAGACTGATCACTGTTCCCACACCATACCCAGAGGCTGATCACTGCTCCCACACCATACCCAGAGGCTGATCACTGCTCCCACACCATACCCAGAGACTGATCACTGTTCCCACACCATACCCAGATGCTGATCACTGTTCCCACACCATACCCAGAGGCTGATCACTGCTCCCACACCATACCCAGAGGCTGATCACTGCTCCCACACTATACCCAGAGGCTGATCACAGCTCACACACCATACCCAGAGACTGATCACTGCTCCTACACCATGAGGCTGATCACTGCTCCCACACCATACCCAGAGACTGATCACTGCTCCCACACCATACCCAGAGGCTGATCACTGCTCCCACACCATACCCAGAGGCTGATCACTGCTCCCACATCATACTCAGAGGCTGATCACTGTTCCCACATCATACCCAGAGGCTGATCACTGCTCACAAACCATACCCAGAGGCTGATCACTGCTCCCACACCATACCCAGAGGCTGATCACTGTTCCCACACCATACCCAGAGGCTGATCACTGTTCCCACACCATATCCAGAGACTGATCACTGCTCCCACACCATGCCCAGAGGCTGATCACTGCTCCCACATCATACCCAGAGGCTGATCACTGTTCCCACACCATACCCAGAGACTGATCACTGCTCCCACACCATACCCAGAGGCTGATCACTGCTCCCACACCATACCCAGAGACTGATCACTGTTCCCACACCATACCCAGAGACTGATCACTGTTCCCACACCATACCCAGATGCTGATCACTGTTCCCACACCATACCCAGATGCTGATCACTGCTCCCACACCATACCCAGAGGCTGATCACTGCTCCCACACCATACCCAGAGGCTGATCACTGCTCCCACACCATACCCAGAGGCTGATCACTGTTCCCACACCATACCCAGAGGCTGATCACTGTTCCCACACCATACCCAGAGGCTGATCACTGTTCCCACACCATACCCAGAGGCTGATCACTGTTCCCACACCATACCCAGAGACTGATCACTGCTCCCACATCATACCCAGAGGCTGATCACTGTTCCCACACCATACCCAGAGGCTGATCACTGTTCCCACACCATACCCAGAGACTGATCACTGCTCCCACATCATACCCAGAGGCTGATCACTGTTCCCACACCATACCCAGAGGCTGATCACTGTTCCCACACCATACCCAGAGGCTGATCACTGTTCCCACACCATACCCAGAGGCTAATCACTGTTCCCACACCATACCCAGAGGCTGATCACTGTTCCCACACCATACCCAGAGGCTGATCACTGTTCCCACACCATACCCAGGGACTGATCACTGCTCACAAACCATACCCAGAGGCTGATCACTGTTCCCACACCATACCCAGGGACTGTCACTGCTCACAAACCATACCCAGAGGCTGATCACTGCTCCCACACCGTACCCAGAGACTGATCACTGCTCCCACACCATACCCAGAGACTGATCACTGCTCCCTCACCATACCCAGAGGCTGATCACTGCTCCCACACCATACCCAGAGGCTGATCACTGCTCCCACATCATACCTAGAGACTGATCACTGCTCCCTCACCATACCCAGAGACTGATCACTGCTCCCTCACCATACCCAGAGGCTGATCACTGCTCCCACACCATGCCCAGAGACTGATCACTGCTCCTACACCATGAGGCTGATCACTGCTCCCACACCATACCCAGAGACTGATCACTGCTCCCACATCATACCCAGAGACTGATCACTGCTCCCACACCATACCCAGAGACTGATCACTGCTCCCACACCATACCCAGAGACTGATCACTGCTCCCTCACCATACCCAGAGACTGATCACTGCTCCCACACCATACCCAGAGACTGATCACTGCTCCCACATCATACCCAGAGGCTGATCACTGCTCCCACACCATACCCAGAGACTGATCACTGCTCCCTCACCATACCCAGAGGCTGATCACTGCTCCCACACCATACCCAGAGACTGATCACTGCTCCCTCACCATACCCAGAGACTGATCACTGCTCCCACACCATACCCAGAGACTGATCACTGCTCCCACACCAATAACCAGATGCATCACATGCTAGTCCTAGTTCATGAGTCAGACCATAATGGACGAGAAGAGCACTACTACTCAAGCGTCGCTTGAATGTGTCGTATGCATTCTGTTGCACTTTGTCCCATATCCAACTTTCTTTAATAAATAATGGAGCGGTGTGAGCATTGTTGCTAGTTGAGGAAGTAAACAAGCATAATATTGGACAATGCATAAAAGGAATCGTAATTCAGTAACGCTTTTTGGTTCCGGAGCCATCATGATGGCTTGCACTTTTTTTTAACTGTCTGAAGACCATTTTCATCTACCCGCAATCCAATATAAACCACCTCACGCTGTATGAATGCACATTTATTCCTCCTCAGCTTCAGATTATGGTCATTGAACCGTTTGAATATTCTTCTAAGATTTCCAGGTTTTCCCTCTCTGTGCCGGTGGCTATCAACACATCATCTTGATTGCACAAACAGTGATTCATTCCCTGTAAGATCTGATCCATGGAAGCTTGAAATATTTTTGGTGAGGATTTAATACCATAGGGCAACTTAGTGTATGAATATAAACCTTTTGTGTGTGTTGACTGTCAGATATTACTGACTTTCCTTGTCAACGTGGAGTTGAGCATAGGCGTGGGAGAGATCCAGTCTTGTGAAGACTTTGGCTCCCACCAGTTCTGCACACAGGTCCTGTGATGTTGGTAAAGAGTACTGTTCATCATCAACTGCTCAATTCAGGATCATTTTATAATCCCCACAGAGTCGGAACTAAACTAGCAGCATGGCCCAGTCACTCCTATCAGTCTTCACTAAAACTCTGTTTTCCTCCAACATCTTGTTCAACCCGCGATTTTAGTGCATATGGTATCGGCCTTAGTCTACAAAAAATAGATTTGGCATCCGACCTAATCTGAATATATGCATTGTATCCCTGATGCCCTCATATGAGTCCTCAAACATGTTAGCATATTTCTCCAGCAGAGTATCTAGCCGACACTTAACTATTTCTGTACTACAGACGCTGTACCAATCCAAATGAAGCACTCTTTGCCAAGCTTTACCCATGAGTGTCAACCGATTGACGTATTTCGCTTTCATAATAGGTAATCTTGCTTGTTGCCCCTGGTATTGTACTGTACACTCCATTTGTCCAAGTGTCTGCAGTTTTTCCCCTGATTATGTTTTCAGTTCTTGAGTGGTATTCCCCCGAAATTCTTGTAATGCACATCCTGACTCATTATTGAGCAATCAGCTGTTGTATCTATTGTCATAATTCGCATGCCAGACACGAGGCTCCCAAAGCAAGCGCTCTACTCAGAACTCCTTCACAGAAAGCGAGTCAAAGGTGGGCAGAGGAAACGTTTCAAGGACACCCTCAAAGCCTCCCTGATAAAGTGCAACATCCTCACTGACACCTGGGAGTCCCTGGCCAAAGACTGCCCTAAGTGGAGAAAGTGCATCCGGGAGGGTGCTGGGCACCTTGAGTCTCATCGCTGAGAGCATACAGAAATCAAGCGCAGGCAGCTGAAAGAGCGTGCAGCAAACCAGTCCCATCCACCCTTTCCCTCAACGAGTATCTGTCCCACCTGTGACAGGGACTGTGGTTCTCATATTGGACTGTTCAGCCACCTGACAACTCATTTTAAGAGTGGAAGTCAGTCTTCCTCGATTCCGAGGGACTGCCTGTGATGATGCTGAATCCATCGATTATTAATCAGTGTTAACGTTCCGAAATCCTGACATAAGTAATGTGCTGCCTTGCCCTTCACTGCATATACACCAAAACCTACACTGTTCTGATCGGTTTCCACCCAGTGAAGTCTTTGATTATCGTTGGGCCTGTCCTTGGATTTACATGCAGCTGCAATGTGGTCCTTTACCTGGCACCGGTAGCATCTTGCCGACTTGAACTGACACTGTTGTGCGGTTTGGTTGCCATTGCACTTATGACATCTATCCATGTTGGTTTCATAACTCTCCCTGCGACTAGGGCTCACCCTCTTCTGTGTTTCTACAGCCCTGTGACTGTAAACTGCTACTACTGCTGGTAATGGGTAAAATTCCTTAATATTTTTCTCTGCCATCTCCATGGCTATCACAGCAAGCTTTCTCAAAAGAGAGATCTTCCATACCTAACAACTTTGATTGGCTACGTTCATCCGTTAGTCCACATACAAATTTATCTCGAAGAGCCCGATCTAGGAATCCGCCAAAATTGCAGTACAGAGATAATTTTCTTATGGCAACAATGTATTCACTGATGGTTTCATCAGGTCTTTGGTTTCTCATTGCGAACTTATAGCTCGCCGCTATTTCGAAAAGCTGTGGTTCAAAATGATTCTCCAATATCTGCAGTATGTCTGAGAATGAAGCATCCTTAATCTTTCTCGGGGTTAAAAAAATTCATTAAGATACCATAACTCTCTGCACCAATCATGACTGACAGAATAGCTTTCACCTTCTCGTGCACTGCTTGATTCCTTATTTGGGAATTTGCCACACCTGCTGGGACTTTACTGACATCATTAGCTCTAGGAAAACATTGGCAATCTTTCACTGTAGGATCTAAATGATTCCTTATTGCTGTTAAAGGTTCCCAAATTACTGACACAACTCGTTGTCACATCCATATTGCCTTCTCATCACAGGAAATTCCACCGACATTTCTTCATAAAGATACTTTCATCCCCGTCGCCATTTTGTAATGTATTTGCTTCATGAGTTCTTTGCTTAAGAATTCATAGCAACACATTGCTACTAAGACTTAGTTGGTTTATTACACTACACATTACCAGTTTATCCACCAGGCTCACAACCACCTGCCTAATCGTGAATCCCCTGAATCCAACTGGCTGGGGTTTTATTGAGTCTCGTGAACATCACGTGACTGGCTAAGCCACTCCCAACTCAACAGCTCCACCGTGTATACATTACACACACCTGGAGTACTGTGCACAGTTCTGGTGTCCTTATTTGAGGAAGGACATACTTGCCTTAGAGGCAGTGCAACAAAGGTTCACTAGATTGATCCCTGGGCTGAGAGGCTCGTCCTATGAGAAGAGGTTGAGTAGATTGGAATTTAGAAAAATGAAAGCTAATCTCATTGAAACATATAAGAAACTGAGGGGGATTGACAAGGTAGATGCTGAGAGGCTGTTTCCCCTGGCTGGAGATTCTGGAACTATGGGGCAAAATCTCAGGATAAGGGGTCGGCCATTTAAGACTGAGATGAGGAGGAATTTCTTCACTCAGGGGGTTGTGAATCTTTGGAATTCTCTACCCCAAAGGGCTGTGGATGCTGAGTCTTTGAGTATATTCAAGGCTGAGATAGATAGATTTTTGGACTTTAGGGGAATCAAGGGATATGGAGATCGGATGGGAAAGTGGAGTTGAGGTTGATGATCAGCTATGATCTTATTGAATGGCAGAGCAGGCTCGAGGGACTACATGGCCTACTCCTGCTCCTGTTTCTTAAGTTCTTATACATTGGAAAAAGGTTAAGCAGTGCTAGGTTTTATATAAAGAATGTCTCAGTTAGGCTGTGAAAGGGCACGAGAAAGGCAAAAGATGAATAAAACAACTCCATAAAGGAAATGAGTAAGGTTTGATGTGATGGAGAGAAATCGGCAGAGAAATAGAGGGTAAAGATGCTAATTTTTTGGTTATTAAGGTGCTTAATAATGATTCTCACAGCTCCACATGAATTCACTGAACTTCATGATCAGTACAGTGCATAGTACGGCTTGGACCTTGAGTGCTTGGCCCTAGGTGGTCTTGACCACTTTCCATACCTCAGGAGCCTACTATAAGCAAGGACAGGCATCGATGATGAAGTCCAACAGCGCCTTCAATGTGCCAGTGCAGCCTTTGGTCGCCTGAGGAAAAGAATGTTTGAAGACCTGGATCTCAAACCCGGCACCAAGCTCATGGTCTGCAGAGCAGTAGTGATACCCATCCTCCTATATGCTTCAGAGACATGGACAATGTACAGTAGGCACCTCAAAGCACTGGAGATATATCACCAACGCTGCCTCTGCAAAATTCTGCAAATCCATTGGCAGGATAGGCACACCAACGTCAGTGTTCTCTCTCAGGCCAACATCCCCAGCATCGAGGCATTGACCATGCTTGATCAGCTCTGATGGATGGGCCTCATTTCCCGCAAGCCCGATACTAGACTCCCGAAACAAGCACTCTACTCCGAGTTACATCACGGCAAGCGAGTCCCAAGAGGGCAGAGAAAACACTTCAAGGGCAACCTCAAAACCTCCTTGAAAAAATCCCCACTGACATCCCCACCGACTCTTGGGAATCCCTGGCCCAAGACCGCTCAAAGAAGTATCCGAGAAAGCAGCGGACACTTGGAGTCTCTTCACCGGGAGCATGCGGAAGCCGAAACAGCGGAAGGAGCGTACGACAAATCAAGCACCCCACCCACCCGTCCCTCCAACCACCATTTGCCCCACTTGTGACAGAGACTGTAGATCCCGCATTGGTCTCATCAGTCAACTTAGAACTTATTTTAGTGTGGAAGCAAGTCATCCTCAACTCCGGGGGGCTGCCTAAGAAGAAGAGTGCGGCTTGGAGGAGTTTCTCACGTCTCCATAAATGTTTGCCTTGAGCACAACCAGTTGCTATATCTCTCACTCTGACAGCCGGACCTGCAGAATCACCTCAAGGTGATTACTTTACTGTCATTTGAATATATCATATAGATCAGTGAGTAGACAAAGCCTGTTGTATACACCAAGCTCATGGTCTACAGGGCTGTAGTAATATCTGCCCTCCTGTATGGCTCAGAGACATGGACCATGTACAGTAGACACCTCAAGCTGCTGGAGAAATATCACTAACGATGTCTCCGCAAGATCCTACAAATCCCCTGGGAGGACAGGCGCACCAACATCAGTTATAATGGGTGACTTTAATATGCACATAGATTGGGTTAACCAAACTGGAAGCAATACGGTGGAGGAGGATTTTCTGGAGTGCATAAGGGATGGTTTTTTAGACCAATATGTCGAGGAACCAACTAGGGGGGAGGCCATCTTAGACTGGGTGTTATGTAATGAGAAAGGATTAATTAGCAATCTCGTTGTGCGAGGCCCCTTGGGGAAGAGTGACCATAATATGGTGGAATTCTGCATTAGGATGGAGAATGAAACAGTTAATTCAGAGACCATGGTCCAGAACTTAAAGAAGGCTAACTTTGAAGGTATGAGGCGTGAATTGGCTGAGATGGATTGGCGAATGATACTTAAGGGGTTGACTGTGGATGGGCAATGGCAGACATTTAGAGACCGCATGGATGAACTACAACAATTGTACATTCCTGTCTGGCATAGAAATAAAAAAGGGAAGGTGGCTCAACCGTGGCTATCAAGGGAAATCAGGGATAGTATTAAAGCCAAGGAAGTGGCATACAAATTGGCCAGAAATAGCAGCGAACCTGGGGACTGGGAGAAATTTAGAACTCAGCAGAGAAGGACAAAGGGTTTGATTAGGGCAGGGAAAATGGAGTATGAGAAGAAGCTTGCAGGGAACATTAAGACGGATTGCAAAAGTTTCTATAGATATGTAAAGAGAAAAAGGTTAGTAAAGACAAATGTAGGTCCCCTGCAGTCAGAATCAGGGGAAGTCATAACGGGGAACAAAGAAATGGCGGACCAATTGAACAAGTACTTTGGTTCGGTATTCACGAAGGAGGACACGAACAACCTTCCGGTTATAAAAGGGGTCGGGGGGTCTAGTAAGGAGGAGGAACTGAGGGAAATCCTTATTAGCCGGGAAATTGTGTTGGGGAAATTGATGGGATTGAAGGCCGATAAATCCCCAGGGCCTGATGGACTGCATCCCAGAGTACTTAAGGAGGTGGCCTTGGAAATGGTGGATGCGTTGACAGTCATTTTCCAACATTCCATTGACTCTGGATCAGTTCCTATGGAGTGGAGGGTAGCCAATGTAACCCCACTTTTTAAAAAAGGAGGGAGAGAGAAAACAGGGAATTATAGACCGGTTAGCCTGACATCGGTAGTGGGTAAAATGATGGAATCAATTATTAAGGATTTCATAGCAGTGCATTTGGAAAGAGGTGACATGATAGGTCCAAGTCAGCATGGATTTGTGAAAGGGAAATCATGCTTGACAAATCTTCTGGAATTTTTTGAGGATGTTTCCAGTAGAGTGGATAAGGGAGAACCAGTTGATGTGGTATATTTGGACTTTCAGAAGGCGTTCGACAAGGTCCCACACAAGAGATTGATGTGCAAAGTTAGAGCACATGGGATTGGGGGTAGTGTACTGACATGGATTGAGAACTGGTTGTCAGACAGGAAGCAAAGAGTAGGAGTAAATGGGTACTTTTCAGAATGGCAGGCAGTGACTAGTGGGGTACCGCAAGGTTCTGTGCTGGGGCCCCAGCTGTTTACACTGTACATTAATGATTTAGATGAGGGGATTAAATGTAGTGTCTCCAAATTTGCGGATGACACTAAGTTGGGTGGCAGTGTGAGCTGCGAGGAGGATGCTGTGAGGCTGCAGAGCGACTTGGATAGGTTAGGTGAGTGGGCAAATGCATGGCAGATGAAGTATAATGTGGATAAATGTGAGGTTATCCACTTTGGTGGTAAAAACAGAGAGACAGACTATTATCTGAATGGTGACAGATTAGGAAAAGGGGAGGTGCAAAGAGACCTGGGTGTCATGGTACATCAGTCATTGAAGGTTGGCATGCAGGTGCAGCAGGCGGTTAAGAAAGCAAATGGCATGTTGGCCTTCATAGCAAGGGGATTTGAGTACAGGGGCAGGGAGGTGTTGCTACAGTTGTACAGGGCATTGGTGAGGCCACACCTGGAGTATTGTGTACAGTTTTGGTCTCCTAACCTGAGGAAGGACATTCTTGCTATTGAGGGAGTGCAGCGAAGGTTCACCAGACTGATTCCCGGGATGGCGGGACTGACCTATCAAGAAAGACTGGATCAACTGGGCTTGTATTCACTGGAGTTCAGAAGAATGAGAGGGGACCTCATAGAAACATATAAAATTCTGACGGGGTTAGACAGGTTAGATGCAGGAAGAATGTTCCCAATGTTGGGGAAGTCCAGAACCAGGGGTCACAGTCTAAGGATAAGGGGTAAGCCATTTAGGACCGAGATGCGGAGGAACTTCTTCACCCAGAGAGTGGTGAACCTGTGGAATTCTCTACCACAGAAAGTTGTTGAGGCCAATTCACTAACTATATTCAAAAAGGAGTTAGATGAGGTCCTTACTGCTAGGGGGATCAAGGGGTATGGCGAGAAAGCAGGAATGGGGTACTGAAGTTGAATGTTCAGCCATGAACTCATTGAATGGCGGTGCAGGCTAGAAGGGCCGAATGGCCTACTCCTGCACCTATTTTCTATGTTTCTATGTTTCTATGTTTCCTCATTCAGGCTAACATCCCCAGCATTGAAGCACTGACCACACTCGATCAGCTCCGCTGGGCAGGCCACGAGACTCCCAAAGCAAGTGCTCTACTCAGAGCTCCTTCATGGCAAACGAGTCAAAGGTGGGCAGCGGGAATGCTACAAGGACACCCTCAAAGCTTCCCTGATAAAGTGAAACATCCCCACTGACACCTGGGAGTCCCTGGCCCAAGACCGCCCGAAATGGAGGAAGTGCATCCGAGAGGGCGCTGAGCACCTCGAGTCTTAACGGAAGAGCATGCAGAAATCAAGCGCAGACAGCGGAAAGAGCGTGCGGCAAACCAGTCCCACCCACTCCTTCCCTCAACGACTATCTGTCCCACCTGTGACAGGGTCTGTGGCTCTGATATTGGACTGTTCAGCCACCAAAGAACTCACTTCAGGAGTGGAAGCAAGTCTTCCTCGATTCCGAGGAACTGCCTGTGATGATGACACTGCAGTTCTACCATGCAGGATGGCAAGCTAAACTTTTGGCCTGTCTCCAAACATGAAAATCCTACATGTTACTTGGCAATAACCGCCCTACAGAGTGAGGAAAAATAATACAAGCTGCTAAGAGGGAGGACAAGTCCAGGGTTCCTATTAATAGCTCATTAGCAGTTCGTAGTCATTATAAAACAGTAGCATTACAGATTAGCTGAAATCGGAAAGACAGGATATGTGCATTGCCTAGGGGGATTCAGCTACTAAAAACAAAACTAGCAATTTGCAATGCATGGCGCCCATTATGGAAGTAGCACTTTAGTCTTCTGGATTAATTCCAGTCAAAACAAAACACAACTATAGTATTCTTTTTTAGTTAACAAAGTCAACTTGCAAAGTAAATGGTAAATGAAGTTCAACACAGATAAATGCGAGCTGTTACATTTTGATAGGAAGAAAAGGGAGGGCACTTGAAGGGTGCAGGTCTAGGTGGGGTAGAGGAACAAAGGGATCTCAGAGTACAAATACATCACTAAAAGTTGTGACACAGGTTAAGGCCATAAAAAGGGCAAACCAAGCACTAGGGTTTATTTCTAGAGGAATAGAATTGAAAAATAGGGAAGTTCTGCTAAACATAGAAACATAGAAACATAGAAAATAGGTGCAGGAGTAGGCCATTCAGCCCTTCGAGCCTGCAACACCATTCAATAAGATCATGGCTGATCATTCACCTCAGTAACCCTTTCCTGCTTTCTCTCCATACCCCTTGATCCCTTTAGCCGTAAGGACCATATCTAACTCCCTCTTGAATATATCCAACCAACTGGCATCAACAACTCTCTGCAGTAGGGAATGCCACAGATTAACAACTGTCTGAGTGAAGAAGTTTCTCCTCATCTCAGTCCTAAATGGCTTACCCCTTACCCTTCGACTGTGTCCCCTGGTTCTGGACTTCCCCAACATCGGGAATATTCTTCCTGCATTTAACCTGTCCAGTTCCATCAGAATTTTAGATGTTTCTATGAGATCCCCTCTCATTCTTCTAAACACCAGTGAATAAAGGCCCAGTCGATCCAGCCTCTCCTCATATGTCAGTCCAGCCATCCCGGGAATCAGTCTGGTGAACCTTCGCTGCACTCCTTCAATAGCAAGAACGTCCTTCCTCAGACCTGTTTCGAACCTTGGCTAGACCACACTTCGAGTACTGCGTACAGTTCTGGTCGCCCTATTATAAAAAGGATATGGAGGCTCTGGAGAGGTTGCAGAGAAGATTTACATGGATGACACTGGAAACGCGAGGGTATACATATCAGGAAAGTATGAACAGGCTGGGTCTCGTTTCTCTTGAAAAAAGAAGACTGAGGGGTGACCTAATAGAGTTCTTTAAAATTAGGTAAGGGGTTCTGATAGAGTGGATACAGAGAGAATGTTTCCACTTGTGGGGAAGACCATAACCAGAAGCAATCAATATAAGATAGTCACCAAGAAATCCAATAGTGAATTCAGAAGAAAATTCTTTAGCCAGAGAGTGATGAGAATGTGGAACTCGCTACACAGGGAGTGGTTGAAGTGAACAGTATAGATGCATTTAAGGGGAGACTAGACAACCATATGAGGGAGAAGGGAATCGAGGGTTATGATGATAGATTTAGATGAGGAAAGACGGGTGGAGGCTCGAGTGGAGCATAAACATCGGCATGGACTGGTTGGGCCGAATGACCTGTTTCTGTGCCAAATATCCGATGTAATCCTATGTAAAATATCCTAAAATCTTATTTCTGACCTCTTGTGCACCAATCACTTCCTTAGCCCTACCATTCGCAGCCCTGTCTTCAGCTGCCAAGGCCATAACCTCTGGAATTCCCTCCCTATACCTCTTCACCTCCCTACCTCTCTCTACTCCTTAAAAACCTACCCGTTTGACCAAGCTTTTGGTCACCTGTCCTAATATCTCATTATGTGGCTCGGTCTCAAATTCTATCTGTTAGCATTCCTGTGCCTTGGGATGTTTTACTAGGTTGAAGCCGCGATATAAATGCAAGTTGTTGTTCTATTCCCCTAGTTATGTTTTCAATGAAAGAAATAGAAAGACGGAAAGAAAGACTTGCATTTATATAGCACCTTTCATGACCACCGGGCGTCCCAAAGCACTTTACAGCCAATGAAGTACTTTTGTAGTGCAGGACATAAGAACATAAGAATTAGGAGCAGGCGTAGGCCATTCGGCCCCTCGAGTCTGCTCCGCCATTCAATGAGATCATGGCTGACCTTCCTGCACTATCCCTAGATTCCCTCAATATCCAAAAATCTATCGATCTCTGTCTTGAATATACTCAAAGACTGAGCCTCCCTCCACAGCCCTCTGGGGTAGAGAATTCCAAAGATTCATCACCCTCTGAGTGAAGATGATTCTCCTCCTCAGCCAGAGGAAACATCCTCCCTGCATCTACCCTGTCAAAGCCCTGTAAGAATTTTGTACGTTTCAATGAGATCACCTCTCATTCACTAGTAGTCACTAGAAAAGCAAATGCAGTCAGTGGTGGCGCCTTAATCTGGGAACACTGGATTAACACAGGGAATGCTGGAAATACACAGTCGGTCAGTCAACATCCCAACGTGAAAGACAGGCTGGCACCAATGTTCCCGTTAAGTAGCACGGCTGTGCAGTGGTCTGGAGCTCCCGCCCATGCTGCTCGCCGGCTTTTCAATGGGAATAGTCGCACATGCGCAGAAATCTGAATGGGCCGGGCAGCCACTTAAAGGGGCCGTGTACCCAAAAATAATTACAGGGATCATTTTTTGGGACTCATCACTAAAACTGTCCCGATGAAAGATGTTATCCAAAGTACAAACTTATCTTTCTCTTTTAGCTGCTGAACGACCCTCCCCTGTGCATTTTCTGCTTTTAGCTCAGCGTTCCAACATTTGCATTTCATTTACTCACTTCCACTTTTCATTTTTAAGAAATTCATATATATATATATATATATATATATTTTAAAAAGCTTGTTTCCAACTTAGGCAGGAGCTATATCCTACAAGTATCTCACCTTGCTGAGTCTTGCAAGGCAGTTATTACAGTCCTGTCACAGTGGCGGGGGTGGGGGGGTGTTGGTGGGGGGGCGGGGGGGGGGGCGGTTCAATCTTGTTCCATACAGTGCATGTTTTACGCCATTTGCCTTGACTCTAATGTAATGTAATGTAATGCACCAACATTAGTGTCCTTGAGCAGGCCAACATCCCCAGCATTGAAGCATTGACCACACTTGATCAGCTCCGCTCGGCAGGCCACATTGTCCGCATACCAGACACGAGACTCCCAAAGCAAGCGCTCTACTCGGAACTCCTTCACGGCAAACGAGCCAAAGGTGGGCAGAGGTGGACAAGGACACCCTCAAAGCCTCCCTGATAAAGTGCGACATCCCCACTAACACCTGGAAGTCCCTGGCCAAAGACCGCCCCCAGTGGAGGAAGTGCATCCGGGAGGGCGCTGAGCACCTCGAGTCTCAAGCAGAAACCAAGCGCAGGCAGCGGAAAGAGCGTGCGGCAAACCTGTCCCACCCACCCTTTCCCTCAACGACTATCTGTCCCACCTGTGACAGAGACTGTGGTCCTCGTATTGGACTGTTCAGCCACCTAAGGACTCATTTTAAGAGTGGAAGCAAGTCTTCCTCGATTCCGAGGGACTGCCTATGATGAATGCAAGAGGGCATTTAATTGGTGTCCCTTATCGCAGAATAAGGTTAGTGGAGAGTCCTGTACCAGAGAACCATACAGCCTCAACACACACGCCCCAGCATTCTGTATTCCGACAATGTCCGTCTGGCAGGGAAACACAAGCTGTCACTGTTTCACATGACACGACAGGGAGGTTCACAAAGAACTCGAACAAGTACATTTATAAAAAAAATGTTTTCCAGTCAGCTGCCTGCTTAATCTGTTGACTAACATATTTCTGAGAAAAATCTTGCATATTCCTTCCCATTAAGTGTTTCTATTTTTAAAACCTAGCTCTTTTGCAAACACGAAACAATGCCATGAATCATAATCAGCAATTTTTTTGCTGTTTGTAACATGTATAATCAGACATAAATCTAGGTCTGCCCAGACAAAGAGCAATTTGTTACTGTACCGTGACACATTCATTACTAATATTTCCACAGTAACTGTAAAATACATTTCACAGCAAAATTCCATGTGGATGTATCACCCACAATCCATTATTACTGATGATACCAGCCACTCATTCTTCACTACCAGTGCAGTAGCCTCTATTTTAAAACAAACATGTGTTTGGTAAACCAATGGTTTACATACAGTTATCTGTCAAGGGAGTCAAGGGTTATGGGGACCGGGCAGGGAAGTGGAGTCGGGGCCAGGATCAGATCAATCATAGTCTTATTGAATGGCGGAGCAGGTTCGAGGGGCCAAATGGCCTACTCCTGCTTCTATTTCTTATGCATGTCACAAACTTTCTGATATTTATTTTATCCATAATTCTGCTCCTCTGAAATTTTCTGTCTTGTTCCTCCCCGCAAGACAGTCACAGACAAGGAATGTGGTCATCCCATCCGGAGAGATCCGAATGTCCTTCGATTGTGGCATCCAATTTTCTCCTAAATGACTCCAAGGGTCTTTTTTACATCTTTTTCCTTGGGCCCGGATTTGATCAAGGCCTCCGCCCGCCCGAGTGCTGCCCAAAGGACCGCCGATGGCCGCCGAGGTACCGGACGGTACTTTGGGCGGGATATTCATCGCCGAGGTCCCGCGAAGGTCGGCGGGTGGCAAATGGACAACGTACGCCGCCAATCTGGGCGGCAGCGAGCGGGAGGTCTCATTCTCGGCGGCGGAGGAGCTTGCCGCCCAAGTGCCGCCTAGGATGGAGTCGGGCCCCACGGAGGGGCGAAGAGCTGAAAAGCAAAAGCATTAAAAAAAACATCTGAAGACCTTCAGGGGACCCCCCCCCCCCCCCATCCAGGTAAGTACCTGTAAAAGAAGTAAATGACAAAAAGTATACTAACCTTTTTTTCACCATCTTCCTGCCTACCGTCGGGAATTCGGGGATAGACCAGCCTCCAGCCAGCGGCCCACCCCCGTTCTGCCGCCGACTCCCGCCCGCTTCAATATCGCAGCTCGGTGGGCGGGAGGTCAGTTACACCACTCGGCCATCCGCTGATGTCAGCGGGCACTTCCCGGAGGCTCTCCCCTCCCGCCCGCTCCCGGCCACGTCGAAAGTGGCACTGGGCGCTTCGACGAGAGGAATTCCGGCGGCAGTGCACGGCAAGTTCTTCAATTTTGGGCCCCTTGTATTTTGCTACTTCTATGGGGAGCATCCCCGGTGGCTGCAACATCGGAGCTGAAGGGCTGCTGATGTTGAGATGAGGGCTCTTGGGATGCTTGAGGACCTTGGACCACGGGAGGGCCCAGTTGTGGATCGCAGCCTCTCGCCTGTGGCGGGGCTGCCTAGCTCAGCTGGCTTTCTGGCACCGTTGGTCGAGGGGATGGCAGGGAGCAGGCATGCCCTGCCATCCTGAGAGTGAGGGTGGCATTGTGCCACTGCCATTACCACGCGTCACTGTGTGAAAGTAAGAACTGTGATGCGATTGAAGTGTCAGTGCGTCCCTCTAACCTTTCGATCAGGCATCGTAGTCAAATCATAGAATCGTAGAAAAATTCCAACACAGAAGGAGGCCATTCGGCCCATTGTGTCCGTGCCAGTCGTAAGATAGTTACCCAGCCTCATCCCACCTTCCAGCACTAGGTCTGTAGCCCTGTAGGTTATGGCTCTTTAAATGCACATCCAAGTACTTTTTTAATGTGGTGAGGGTTTCTGCCTCTACAACCCTTCCAGGCAGTGAGTTCCAGATCCTCACCATCCTCTGGGTGAAGATATTTTTCCTCATCTCCCCTTTAATCCTTCTACCGACTACTTAAAATCTGGTTATTGACCCCTCTGCTAAGGGAAATAGGTCCTTCCTATCCACTCTATCTAGGCTCCTCATAATTATATACACCTCAATTAAATCTCCCCTCAGCCTCCTCTGTTCCAAGAAAACAACCCCAGCCTATCTAACCTTTCCTCATAGCTAAAGCTATCCAGTCCTGGCAACATCCTCGTAAATCTCCTCTGTACCCTCTCTAGTGCGATCACATCCTTCCTGTAATGTGGTGACTGGAACTGCACGCAGTACTCAAGCAGTGCCCTAACTAGTGTTGTATGTAGTTCTAGAATAACTTCCCTGCTCTTGTGTTATATGCTTCAGCTAATAAAAGAAAGCATTCCTTATGCCTTTTTAACTACCTTATCAACCTGTCCTGTTACCTTTAAAGGATCTGTGGACATATACTCCAAGGTCACTCTGTTCCTCCACACCTCTCAGTATCCTTCCATTTATTGCATATTCCCTTACCTTGTTGCCCCTCCCCAAATGCATTACCTCACACTTTTCTGGATTGAATTCCATTTGCCACTTTCTGCCCAACTGACCAGTTTAGCGATATCTTCCTGCATTCTACAGTTCTCCTCACTGCCAACATCACGGCCAATTTTTGTATCATCTGCAAATTTATCATGCCCCTACATTTAAGTCTCAATCGTTGATATATAATACAAAAAGCAAGGGACCGAGTACTGAGCCCTGTGGAACCCCACTGGAAACAGCCTTCCAGTCTCAAAAACTCCCCTCAACCGTTACCCTTTGCTTCCTGCCACTGGGATGCTACTACTGGTGACAAAGGGCCCAGCTGCAGCATATATAGAGGTCTATGCTCCACGGGAGACTGTGGAATGTTGATAGTGTGCAGCAGAGCTCCACACAAGTTGGAATATATGGTGTGGAAGCTCTTAGGCAGGCTGTCCAAAGCCTTGAACAGTTGCTGGTGCACATACAAGACCTATCTTCTGAATGCTGGGCTGCTAAGCCTGCATCTTTCAGATGAGACGTTAAACCGAGGCCCCGTCTGCCCTCTCAGGTGGACGTAAAAGATCCCATGGCAGTATTTCGAAGAAGAGCAGGGGAGTTATCTTCGGTGTCCTGGGGTCAATATTTATCCCTTAATCAATATAACAACAATGGATTATCTGGCCATTATCATATTGCTGTTTGTGGGAGCTTTCTCTGTGCAAATTGGCTGCCGCGTTTCCTACATTACAACAGTGACTACACTCCAAAAGTACTTCATTGGCTGTAAAGAGCTTTGCGATGCCCGGTGGTCGTGAAAGGCGCTATATAAATGCAAGCCTTTCTTTCTTTCTCTTCAGCAGAACTAGGACCCGAGCTTACCTTCAGCCCATACCTCTCCTGGTCCATCAGTCCAATTATCGCCAGCTCGTGCTTATTAGTGCCAAGGGTTTCATCCTGTGCAGACCCCTCTGACTCATTATCTATCGCACCTTGCTTAGTTCCTCTCCCAGTTGTGAGACAGCTTGTCTTGGTGGAAGAGTGGGAATGGGCTAGTGTGTGCTTCCTGTAAAGGCTGACGCAGATGTGTGAAGCCGCAAGTTGTGAGCAAGCTGGGCCAGTGTGAAATCTGAACGCGGTTAGCATAAAAGTCAAAAACTATCCAGTTGTTAGAAGACATAAGCAGAATGGTGTCTGTGGTTATACTGAGGTCAGCAGCATCTGGCAAATGTGTGCTTATAATGAGAAGGAGGTTTGGTGCAGTGCCACATTGCGATGGGAGGGGAATCATGTAGAGCGGGGGCGTGAAGTGTTTGGAGTATGTTGCGGCAAGGCAAGATCCTGAGAAAAAGAGATAGCGAAATATCTTCTCACCTTCGCTGGCCAAGTAAGGTCATTGCACTTCTTCCAGCACTGCAATCATGTCCTTGGGATAATGCTTCTGCCATTCATAGAAACACAGAAACATAGAAATTAGGTGCAGGAGTAGGCCATTCGGCCCTTCAAGCCTGCACCACCATTCAATAAGATCATGGCTAATCATTCACCTCAGTACCCCTTTCCTGCTTTCTCTCCATACCTTTTGATCCCTTTAGCCATGCTTTCAGGCATCTCTTTCTGAGTCTGCTGCAGCATTTACTTGGACATCGGTCTAACATCTGACAGGTAGAGGACCTGTCTCCTGGTTCAGCAGGTCATCAACCACTGTATGACTAAATCTTGAAGCCTTCAAAGGCGATATCTCTGACCCAAAGTTGAAAAATTCTGCTAGAAACTACTAACGAATTAATGGAAACCTTCCTTTAAGAGATTAACAAAACAGAAAAATGCTGGAAATACTCATCAGGTTGAGTATTAAGAGATAGAAGTTCATTTTTAAAGTAGCGCAAGAAATCCTACCCATCAGATTGCTGAGTTGCCAATCAACGGTGCCAATGCGTAGACAGTTAGCTTGTGAGATTCAAGTGAAGCCCAACCGACAAAGTGGTTCGATCTTCGCTGGTTTTATTGGGCGAGTGTCCGGATCGATCCACCCACTGCACAGCCCACATGAAACTTAATCTCCTCGACCTTATTCACTTTGGTAGGAAGAATGGAAAAACAGAATTTTTCTCAAATGGTGAGAATCTATTAAATGTTGGTTTTCAGAGAGACTGAGGTATCATTGTACAGGAAACACAGAGAGTTAGCAGGCAGGTACAGCAAGCAAATGGCATGTTGACCTCTATTGTCAGCTGTGGCTCAGTGGCTAGCACTCTTGCCTATGAATCAAGAGACTGGGTTCAAGACTCACTCCAGGGACTAGAGTGCATAAATCTAGGCTGACGCTCCAGTGCAGTGCTGATGGAATGCTGCACTGTCGGAAGTGCTATCTTTTGGATAAGACGTTAAACCGAGGCCCCGTCTGCTCTCTCAACTTGACGTAAAAGATCCCAGGGCACTATTTTGAAGAAGAACAGGGAAGTTATCCCCAGTGTCCTGGCCAATATTTATCTCTCAATCAACATCACTAAAACTGATTATTTGGTCATTATCACATTGCTACTTATGGGAGCTTACTGTGTGCAAATTGACTGTCACGTTTCCCACATTACAACAGTGACTACACTCCAAAAGTACTTCATTGGCTCTAAAGCATTTGGAGATGCCTGGTGGTTGTGAAAGGCACTATATAAATGCAAGTCTTTCTTTCTTTCTTATTGCAAGGGGGTTGGAGTACAAGAATAAGGAAGTCTTACTGCAATTGTACAGGGCCTTGGTGAGACCACACCTGGAGTGCTGTGCACAATTTTGTTCTCCTTATCGAATGAAGGATGTACTTGCCTTAAAGGTGGTTTAACGAAGATTCACCAGACTGATCCCTGGGGTGAGAGGGTTGTCCTATGAGAAAAGATTGAGGGCATTAGGCCTACACTCTCTGGAGTTTAGAAGAATGAGAGGTGATCTAATTGAAACATATACGATTCTGAGCAGGGTAGATGCTGAGAGGTTGTTTCCCCTGGCTGGTGAGGCCAGAACTTGGGAGCATAGGCTCAGGATAAGGGGTCGGCCATTTAAGACTGAAACGAGGAGGAACTTCTTCACTCGTTGGTTTGGGATTCTCCGCCCCAAAGGGATGCTCAGTCATTGAGTATATTCAAGGCTGAGATTGATAAATTTTTGTATTCTAGGAGAATCAAGGGACATGGAGATCGGGTGGGAAAGTGGTGTTGAGGTCGATGATCAGCCATGATCATATTAAATAGCGGGACAGGATCGAGGCACCATATGGCCTATTCCTGCTCCTAATTCTTATGTTCTTATGTTCTTATGACCGTCCATCCGAAGCTAATCGATATTGATCCTTGGCTGACCTTTCGCTTCCCATAATTCAAGAGCACTAAGGCCCTCTTGTAGCAGCCCTGCTACTATCTTGGCTGAGATCGGTGAAGTCAGTGTGGTCTGGGAATTGAGCCTGTACTCTTCCACGTCTGTATGAAATAGTTTTTTAATTACTATTATCTGATCTGTATCATCAACACAAAAGCACGCTGTAGAAATGCAACCTACTGAAAACACTGATGATGTTTATATTTATATCGTGCCTTTAACGTAATAAAATAATGAAATAAAAATAAAGACTTGACTATACCAACGCACTCCTGGCCGGTCTCCCTAGTTCTACCCTCCATAAACCTGAGCTCATCCAAAACTGTGCCCCCCCCCCATGTCCTAACTCGCACCGAGTCCCGTTCACCCATCACCCCCTGTGCTCGCTGACCTACATTGGCTCCCAGTTAAGAAACGCCTCGATTTTAAAATCCCTCTATGGCCTCGCCCTTCCTTATCTCTGTAATCTCCACCAGCCCTATAATCCCTGTATAGCTCTGCCCTCCGCCTATTCTGGCCTTTTGAGCATCCCCTGATATTAAATGCTCCACCATTGGCGGTCATGCCTTCAGCTGCCAAGGCCCTAAGCTCTGGAATTTCCTCCCTAAACCTCTCCGCCTCTCCACTTCTCTTTCCTCCTTTAAGACGCACCTTAAAACCTACCTCTCCGACCGAGCTTTTGGTCACCTGCCCTAACATCTCCTTATGTGGCTCGGTGTGAATATGTTCTTTTGATATCACTCCTGTGAAGCGCCTTGGGATGTTTTTATTATGTCAAAGGTGCTATATAATTATAAGTTGTTGTTATTGACGCAGCACTTGGAAAGTCAACTCGCATTTGTTTTTGTATAATATCCGTGTGACATTCAAAAGCTATAATCCCTCCAAGTAACCGTCATGTTTAAGGTGATCAGGAACTGAGACATCCCCAGGGGCAACATCCATGGTGGGAGAGAGCTTGAATAGGAGGAAGTTCATGAACACAACTACCCAAGGTGAACTCGGCCAGCTCTCTCTATTTGCTGCATTGATCTGACAAGTGTTGTGGGTAAGTGAATGGACATCAACGCAATCCATGCATCCAGCATTAATTCTGGAATCAGCTATTTGTAAAAGCTATTGATTAAGCTGACTAAAACCTTGGGCTGGATTTTTGTATTGATTGCAACGAGACTTGGGTGTCATGGTACATCAATCACTGAAAGTTGGCATGCAGGTACAGCAGGCCGTGAAGAAGGCAAATGGCATGTTGGCCTTCATAGCGAGAGGATTTGAGTATAGGAGCAGGGAGGTCTTGCTGTAGTTGTACAGGGTCTTGGTGAGTCCACATCTTGAATATTGTGTACAGTTTTGGTCTCCTAATCTGAGGAAGGACATTATTGCTATTGAGGGGGTACACCTAAGGTTCACCAGACTGATTCCTGGGATGGCAGGACTGACATATGAAGAAAGATTGGATCGACTAGGCTGATATTCACTGGAATTTAGAAGAATGAGAGGGGATCTCATAGAAACATATAAAATTCTGATGGGATTGCACAGGTTAGATGCAAAAAGAATGTTCCCGATGTTGGGGAAGTCCAGAACCAGGGGTCACAGTCTAAGGATACAGGGTAAACCATTTAGGACCGATATGAGGAGGAACGTCTTCACTCAGAGAATTGTGAACCTCTGGAATTCTCTACCACAGAAAGTTGTTGAGGCCAGTTCGTTAGCTATATTCAAAAGGGAGTTAGATGTGGCCCTTACGGCTAAAGGGATCAAGGGGTATGAAGAGAAAGCAGGAATGGGGTACTGAAGTGCATGATCAGTCATGATTATATTAAATGGTGGTGCAGGCTCGAAGGGCCGAATGGCCTGCTCCTGCACCTATTTTCTATGTTTCTATGATTGTGCTCCAGAGAGGCAGTATTGGCTCTGGAAATGGTTACCGCCCAGATGGCTAGCTTCCAGCGCACCGCCGGGAAATTTGGTGCCAACTTTGCGGCGATGTGGAGCAGTACCGCCCGGGATCATCGTACCGGTTTTGCAACGTCCCTGGTTCCGACAACGATGTGAAATTTGCTTGGAGCGGCACGCGTAGCGCCCCCTAGTGACCCCGTCAGGAATAACAGGTGGTCCGAGCTGTACCAGTAGCAGTGTGGAAAATGAATGACTGCATGATGTAAGTGTGATTGTTTTTTTTTTCGTTTTCCTTTTGCGCTTTATCTTTATTTCGGGGTCAGTAATTATGGGCCCAAGTTTCCACACGATAAAAAACGGGCGCCCCTCCGAGCTGGGCTCCCGTTTTTCGCGCCTAAAATGGCGCCTAAAAAAAAACTCGCGATTCTGGAGCGCCCTGCAGCTCCTTGTCTCCCTGGCGCGGCGCCCAGGGGGGCGGAGCCTACACTCGCGCCGATTTTGTAAGTGGGAGGGGCCGGGTACTATTTAAATTAGTTTTTTTTCCTGCCGGCAACGCTGCGCGTGCGCGTTGGAGCGTTCGCGCACGCGCAGTGTGAAAAAAACATTGGCACTCGGCCATTTTAGAAAGTGCTGCAGAAAACGTGAAGATTTGTTCTTGGACCCCTGCAAAGGCTTGTATTTTAATTTTATTGATATTTCTGTGTGTGAGGGAGTGCTTTTAGCAGCACTGCTGAAGAAATCACCTGCTGAAATCAGTGAGTTCAGCTTTTCACTGCTAAACTTGCAGTACCTGTACCTGCAAATTAAGGACTGTGTTTGGAGAAAAAAAAGTGCCAATTCAACTTTGCAATGGATCAACGTCTACCAAGAAAAAAGAATTTCTTACATGAGGAAGAGGAGATATTAGTGAATGTAATTGAGCAGAGATGGCAGGAGCTGGATACCAGCACAGAGGTCGCATAAAAGTGCCACCAAAAGAAATGAAGAAACGCTGGAACCAAGTTGCAGAAGATTACTGCGCAGTGGTGCATACCAGGAGATCTGGAAGTCAGTGTAAAAAGAAATGGCACGACCTTGGTCAAGTAGTTAGTGTAAGTAATATTTCCCATTTTTAATTTAATCGTAATTGTAACCTGGCTATCTGTATGTTCCACCTTGCAGACTGACGCACTCTGTAAAAAGTTATATTTTACTCTTTGCAGAAGAAATTAGCCCACAACAAAAGGGAAGCAACTCGATCAGGAGGAGGCATGCCCAATCTGCATCCACTGACACCCTTGGAACAAAGGGTAGCTGCTATGATGAGTCGGACATGGAGTAAAGCAATTGGTACAGCACAAGCTGGGCCCGCACGCGAGGAAGAGGGTAAGTCCTGAAAATGCATCGTGGCCTGCTGCCTGGCCTGCTATGTGTGAGAGTACTCATGCCACCCACCCAGCCCCCTCCCTTGCTGTTAAGCATTTGACTGTTCTGAGGTATTTTGCAGAACATGATGATGATGATGATGATGATGATGACGATGCTGCTGCTGCCAACCCTGAGGATCCTGAGGGTACAGAACAAGAACCAGTACAACCAGCTGTGGACGATCCAGACTGGATGATGACAGCGATGACTGAAATGTCTGCAGGGGGGAGCTTCCAATTTAATGTTTATGAGCCCCCATCAAGGGGCATCAGAGTTTCAACCCCTAGCATAGGTCTTGGTCCCACCATCCATGGTTTTGCTTCTGATGTTGCGGGTCCCAGTGGTGCTGCTGGTATCATGGAGCTTTCTACGTCAGTGCACTACCGTCCAAGCCTACGCCTCCCTCTCGCATAGGTTCTGGTTCCACCGACTATGGTTTCGATTCCGACGCTTCGGGTCCCAGTGTTGCTGCTGATATCATCGAGCAGCTTACACTCATTCGTCCAACATCCCAGCCCATGGCTCGCACTCGAGTGCTGCCGTCTGCAACACAGAGCATCCCACCATTCCAGCCCGAGCCTCTCCCTCCAGTTCAGCCGTCTGGAACACAGAGCGTCCCACAGTCGCAGCCTGTGCCTCCCTGTGTAGTGGTGCCGCTCGCAACACTGAGCATCCCACCGTCCGTGCCCGCGCCTCCCAGTGTAGTGGTGCTACAAGGCAGACCCAGGCAGAGGAGAAGGAGATTGGAGACACTCTCTCCTGAGATGCAGCGTGCAACAGATGTGGCTCAGGTTGTGGCATTGGCTATGGAGACCAATGAGCTTACCCGATCACTCATCGGTGGCGTCAATGCAGTAGGTGAAGAGTTGACGGGCCTGACGGGAGAAATAGCAGTAATGACACGGGAACTTAGGGAGGGAATGTCCGAGGGAGTGCAATCGACGGCACAGGCCGTCAGGGAGGGCCTGGTTGAGGTAGCTGCTGCAATAAGGGCACACAGCCCAGCCAATCAAATGACACCCCCATGAGGAAGTGAACGTTCACTGAGATGTGGATGAGACATGGTTGCAGCCTTTCTTTGCTGCTTTTGTTCTTGTTCTTGATGTAGCTGTAGTAGCGTTTTTCACATTGAAATTGTTTTGTAAGTTTTGTTACGTTACAACTTATAAGGGATCTTATGGTTTTTAAGTGATCTTATAGTGTAAATGCTCTCACTTTTTTGTATCTTATTTAATTTTGCACCTAAAAAGTGATCCTGAAGTTTAAAAGTGTTCTTCAGAGTGTAAGATTTTTCAAATTGAAATTGTTTGTAAGTTTTGTAACTTTACAACTTATAAGTGATCTCAGGGTTTTCAAGTGATCTTATAGTGTAAATGCTCGCACATTCTGTAAATTATTTAATTTTGCATCTAAAAAGCGATCTTGAAGTTTAAGTGATCTTAGAGTGTAAAATTTTTCACATAGAAAGTGTTTTGTAACTTTTGTAACTTTACAAGTTTATAAGTGATCTTAAAGTTTTTAAGTGATCTTCAAGAGTCATATTAAAAAGTATAGTTTGATACAACAAATATTTTATTGGAGTGACGTTAACTTTTCAATAAAATATTTTTTCATTAAAACTGTTTCATGCTCCATTAACACAACACAACGTAGGAACAACTGCAAAGAATAAACATGTCCATGTGCAAAAGTGTTCGCAGAGCCCTCAGGCATCAGTAATTGAAGCATTCACGGATGAGCTGCTGGCGCAAGGCTCGAGCAATCATGAAAGGGGCACGATGGACGGCCCTCCTCCGACCTCGTGCTCCAGCATCAGGCACTTGCATGCTTTCCTGATTGTCGTTATCATCCACGTCCTGGTCTTCCGTAATACTATCATCATGCACTGGACCCTCACGTGGGTCTTCGGGTTCCACTACCAGCTCCTGCTGCCTCATGATGGCTAAGTTATGAAGCATGCACCACACAACAGTGAAGTGACCGACCATCTCAGGAGAGTATTGCAACTGTCCTCCGGAATGGTCCAGGCATCGGAATCGCTGTTTCAATATGCCAATGGCCCTCTCAATGATGCTGCGCGTCGCAATGTGCGCCATGTTGTATTGACGGTCAGTTTCTGTCCGTGTCACGCGTATGGGTGTCATGAGCCAGGTGGCCAGGCCGTACCCTTTGTCTCCCAGTAGCCAGCTCTGCCCTTCTGGCTGCTGCTCAAACATGTCAGATAGAACGCTGTCGCGTCGGATGAACGCATCATGGGTGCTGCCAGGGTATCTCGCATCGACTGACATGATGCGCTGCTTGTCGTCACACACGAGCAGCACATTGATAGAGTGGAAACCTTTCCTATTTCGGTACTGCTCAGAATCCTCCACGGGTGCTCGCAAGGCTATGTGGGTACAATCAATGCAGTCCTGTACCCTTGGGAAGCCGGCAATCCTGAAGAAGCCCACAGCCCTCTCATGGATCGCTTGTGCGGTCATTGGGAAATTGATGAAGTCATTCCTTCGTGCATAAAGTGCAGCCGTGACCTGGTAAATGCAGGCATGTATTGCATGTTGAGAGATGGCACACAGATCTCCAGTTGTAGCCTGAAACGATCCCGAGGCATAGAAAGAAAGTGCAGCTGTTACCTTCACTTCAACAGACAAGGCAGTTGTCCTTCTGCTTCTGGGCTGCAAATCTGCTCTCACCATATCACAGATCTCAGTGACAACTTCTCTGCGAAAACGCAGCCTTTTCACACAATCAGCCTCGCTCATGTCCAGGTACGAGCGCCTGGTTCGATATTGTCGACGTGGGTAAGGTCTCCTGCCCATCAACCGACGGGCTATGACGTTCCTGGTGCGGTGAGCTCTAATCAATTCTCTCCTATGCAGTGAATTGATGGCGAACCGTTGCATAATATGTGGTGTTGACAATGCAGCACCCATTCTGCAAATGTAAATATAAAACTGTCGATGTGGCTGCCTCTCCCTGTCCAAATGGCCTCAGTCCCCCTCACAGCTCGAAGCCTGCTGCTGTATCTTTGGCTGCCTGCCTGCCTGCCCCTCCCTCCCCTCCCTCCCGTTCGCGGGAACATCGCTGAGCTGACTGTAAGGCATCCAGCTCAAGTGGAAGGCTGCTTGCTGCCTGGCTACTGCCTGCCTCTCCCTTCCCTCCCCCTCCCTCCCCTCCCCCTCTCGTTCGCGGGAACATCGCTGAGCTGACTAAGGCTTCCACCTCAAGTAGAAGGTTGCTTGCTGCCTCGTTACTGCCTGCTTGTCTGCCCCTCCCTCCCGTTCGCGGGAACACCGCTGAGCTGACTGAAGCACTTTCACACGGGTCGGAAGATGGTTTATTTAATCTTTTCTTTGCTTATAAATGTTTATTCAGGTTGGATTTATTTGTATAATATTTGTAGAAGTATAAATAAGGATTTATTGTAGAATTTAATGACTTCTCTTCCCCCCACCCCCCCTCCCCCCCACCTCGTTCTGGACGCCTAATTTGTAACCTGTGCCTGATTTTTTAATGTGTAGAACAGGTTTTTTCAGTTCTACAAAAATCTTCACTTGCTCCATTCTAAGTTAGTTTGGAGTACGTTTTCACTGTGGAAACTTTGAAATCAGGCGTCAGTGGCCGGACACGCCCCCTTTTGAAGAAAAAATTCTGTTCCAAAGTAGAACTTTTCTACCTGACTAGAACTGCAGAAAAAAAAAATGTGGAGAATTGCGATTTCTAAGATAGTCCGTTCTCCACCAGTTGCTCCTAAAAATCAGGCGCAAATCATGTGGAAACTTGGGCCCATAGTGTGAATGTTTTCTGTGTTTTGTGTCCCGATTTTTTTTGTCGAGAGGCTTCTCTTTTGGGGCGCTCCGTAGCCGGCACTTTAGCAACGGATTTCCACTTGCTCACCCGGCCGAGTGCCCTAAGAGAGGTGTGGAACGCTTCCCTTAGCGCTCCGCTCCACGCTCAGGGCCCAGCTGGTGAATTTTGCGGATGCTGACGCAAACCATTTCCCGGCGCAAAGTTTACCGCCCTACCAAGCCGCCAACTGAAAATCTGTCAGAACAAACTATTGCAAGTAAAACTATAACGCTACTTTCATGTGCGTTCAGAAGATAAGAGAATCTGACCTGGACTTTTTGTCATTTCTTCTCCCGACCAGAAGATTTACTTCCAAACACACCCACTTGATATGGTCTGGCTCCCTTTACTGGCCTAATGTGTGTTTGGGCTACTCTTCCCCTCTCCGTGCACCTCACGTTCTCACAATGAGCATCTATGTGGACAGCTTCTTCCTACTGTGCTTTTGGCATGGCAGTGTGTTCAACCCATCAGCGCCCCATTAATGAGTCAGTAGAATGGGCAATGCTCAGCGATTCCATGTTGCATTGATATTCCAGCAGAAAGAACATGACATTCTTTTTCCACCGTTCAAAAATCTGAAGTAAATAAGCATCTGCACAGTGCACTCGAGAAGACCCGAGTAAAGCCCCGTCAGCCCAAAAGACTGGATGCATCAAACATGGGGCTGCATTATATAAATAGTGAATGTGTTTGAAGGATAAAGTGGTCGACGGTTTCAGAAGTGTTGTACAGCCTGAAACCAAAGTATAGGACAGTAATCACCAGTGTCCAGAATAGCTTTGCCCAATATAGATAGCAGCTCCTTTTAGTTACAGTGCACTCAGATTTCGCCAGACATTATTCAAAGCACTGTGATTAATCCATAAAAAGTCTGACCCTAGTGAATATAAAAGTTTACTTCTGTGTCTAAAAATGTACATGAAGCTAGCTTCCTTTTGGAAAGACAAAGAGGAAGCGGCTGAGGCCAAATGTGGTGAAATGTCACTTTCTGTTCCTTAATAACTTCACTTTAAAATAAAATTGAGCAAAAATAAAGTGAAGGCCGAGGCCTATGGTTGCAGGACACTACCAAGTAAAAGAGATGAGATAAATCAGAAAGTGGTGGCTTTTAAAACTGGATGAGAAGAGGACAGTCAGGAGTTCCACAAACTTGGGGGTCTAAGAAGCAATGTGGTTTGAATGCATTTTTGATTTCACTAGCAACGCTGATAGGAGGAAATTGCCATCAACGTATGTACGATGCCGCAACACGGATTGAAAACACCAATTCTTACCTCGTGTGGAGCAGCGTGCCTTTTTGCACACGAGCAAGCTCTCACAAACAGCCATGTGATATTCACCAGATAATCTGTTTTTTTTGTTGTGTTGATTGAGGGATAAATATTGGCCCCGTGTGGTGGCTGGTGTACAACGGTGTGCATTTCCACCCCGCGGACGACACCACATCCGCCCCGCTGCAAAAAAAATAAAGAGCTGAATTTCGCCGGATTCGCTGAAAACACTGAAAAAACGGTAACTGCACCCCGTGTGGGGTGGAGGCCAATTCTGGCCCCCCCTGTGCTCTTGGTATTTTTCTGTTCCTGGAAAATATGCTTGGCCAAAACACCCATCGTGAGGCTGGGTGGAAGGGGCATGGTGTGTATTGACAACATTGCCCTCCTAAGTGTGCAAAAGGGAAATTAGAACCACCTTGTAAGTAAGCAAATCAAGAGGAATGTCCTGTGGTACTTGCACTACTTATAGGCTACTAATAGCACCTCCCAAACCCACAGCCTCTACCACCTCATCATCATCATAGGTGGTCCCTCGAATGAGGATGACTTGCTTCCACGAGAGTTCACAGATGTTTCAATGAAGGTCCCGATGTTCCAGTCCTGAACTCCAGTTGAGGGGGTGGAAGATGCCCGTGTGGTGACCGTTGCACATCAGCCACCACACGGGTTCGACAGAGCTCGGCCTTTATCCAGTGGCAGGGATTGAACCAGGATGACTGGAGACCTGCTCTGCTGCATGGACCAGGTCCGCACACATATCGCAGTGTGGGCTGGCACCGTGCTGCCCCTGGGTCCTCGGCTCTTCTGGGCCCCGTATTCTCATTCGCCGCACCTCCACCACGGTGTTCCAGGGCCCGCAGTGCCAGCTCGATTTATAGCCCCGACCTGCGGTGTTGTTCTCACACAAGCCGGAGCGGCCCACGATGTCCCAGGGCCCGGCGTTCCTGATCTATTTATAGCTCCGACCTGCGGTGGTTTTCTCACACAGGTCGGGGCAGCCCACGACATTCCACCTCGAAGGACAAGGGCAGCAGGCGCATGGGAACACCATCAACCTGCAAGTTCCTCTTCCAAATCACACAGCATCCTGAATTGGAAATATATCGTTGTTCTTTCATCGTCGCTGGGTCAAAATCCTGGAACTCCCTCCCTAACAGCAGTGTGGGAGTTCCTTCACCACATGGGACTGCAGCGGTTCAAGAAGGCGGCTCACCACCATCTTCTCAAGGGGCAATTAGGGATGGGCAATAAATGCCGGCCTTGCCAGTGACGCCCACACCCCACGAGATGAATTAAAGAAAGTAAGCTAAAGGGGGTGAATTTCATCTTGGGAGATCGTACAAAATGGTAACGGTGCTGTGGCAGCCCCTCTGTTCGATTTTCTTTCCCGCTGCTCTCAATGGGGAGGAAAATCAGACGGAGTGCTAAAAGGGCAGCCAACGCACTCACGCCCAAATGATGAAGAGGCTGGATATCTTTGCTCTTGAAAAAAGAAGGCTGAGGGGTGACCTAATGGAGGTCTTTAAAATTATTAAAGGTTTCGATAGAGTGGGGAAGGGCAAAAGAACATTGAGCTAGCAATTAGCTGGCCTAATGTGATTTTTTTCGCGTTGAAAGTCCTTTTTTGTCATTAAAAGAAACCTCACAAAATTCCCCAAAGGTTAAGAATGGCGGCTTTAAAATACAGGCAACTCTCGATTATCCGCACACGGATCTAACAGAGAACCCGCTGTAACGGCGTTTTTAAAAACTGTCGCACACGTGAATATCTCGATCACCTCAAGTGTCAATCACACAAAAGTATGAAGCTGGCAGAAGTATGAAGCTAACATAATAAAATAATTTACAATTTCGAGACGATATGAATCCAGTGTCATGTATTTTATTATGTTCACGCTATGATAACATGAACTAAGTCTTTGTGGTTGGTTCTATCACCGTCAAATTTCAGCTCTGAGACGTGCACTCGCCCTAGCGGCAAAATGTTTACCCGGAATAGCCCACTCCCCGAGGGATCCCGATAATCGAGAGTTCCTTGTATCAGCAAAAAGAAGATCGCCATACGCAAAAAAAACGCATCGCCTAAATTTGGCCGTTTGGCGAAGAGTGAAAAATCAACGCATGAGAAAAGCAGGTGTAGCAGCCTCAGATATGTCGGTAAACAGGAAGATTTAAAAAAAAAGGTAAGTTGAAATTAAAAAAAAAAATCTTTTTCAGCGATTGATTACTTAAGGGTATTGTTAATGTTTTCTCATTTTAAATTTTTTTATTTTTGGAAATTTTTTTTGTGTTTCCTCCTCTGTATTTTTGGCGATATCGGCCTGGAGGTAAAGTTAACAAGGACGAAGTATTCAAACACCAATCCTCCAGCAAATCTAATTATTATCCACAAGTGTATTTTTTGGCCAAATTTACCCTGTTAAAAAATGGGGACATTTTATTCTTATTTTTTAACAAAAATTATGTTAAATAACAAATATCGACAGGCTGATAAGAACATAAAAAATAGGAGCATTTGGCCCCCCGAGCCTACTCCGCCATTTAATAAGATCCTAACCTGAGGAAGGACATTCCTGCTATTGAGGGAATGCAGCGAAGATTCACCAGACTGATTCTCGGGATGGCAGGACTGACCTATGAAGAAACACTGGATTGACTAGGCTTATATTCACTGGAATTTAGAAGAATGAGAGGGGACCTCATAGAAACATATAACATTTTGACGGGATTGGACAGGTTAGATGCAGGAAGAATGTTCCCGATGTTGGGGAAGTCCAGAACCAGGGGTCACAGTCTAAGGCTAAGGGGTAAGCCATTTAGGACCGAGATGAGGAAAAACTTCTTCACTCAGAGAATTGTGAACCTGTGGAAATCTCTACCACAGAAAGTTGTTGAGGCCAGTTCATTAGATATATTCAAAAGGGAGTTAGATGTGGCACTTACGGCTAAAGGGATCAAGGGGTATGGAGAAAAAGCAGGAATGGGGTACTGAAGTTGATCATGATCATATTGAATGGTGGTGCAGGCTCGAAGGGCCGAATGGCCTACTCCTGCACCTAGTTTCTATGTTTCTATGTTTCTATCGCTGATCTGATCATGGGCTCAGCTCCACTTCCCTGCCCGCTCCCCATAACCCTTTACTCCCTTATCGGTCAAAAATCTATCTATCTCCACCTTAAATATATTCAATGACCCAGTCTCCACAGCTCTCTGGTGGTTTTCAGACTGTGATTGCTCGCATGCAGTCTAAGCTGAATGCCCCCTGAGACCTCAGTGTTGCTTTCGTGGCTGGGTCCACCACGGGCCACGGGGCACCTTCCGGTGTGGTGCCACAGCACTGACCTGAGCACCCGCGGTGAGTTACTCAGGCTCCTCAGACCAGGATACGGATGATGCGCTCCCTCCGGCTCGCAGCATTCCCGGCTCCAGACTTGTCGCTCCATCAGTGCCTCCACGTATGGCCTCGCCTGAGCCAAGTCAGACAGAACCCTCCCAGGAGGGTGTTCACCAGTCTCCAGCCAGCCCTTCCAGGCCCAAAGCTGCTCGAGGGACATCTGCAGCTTCCACACAGGGAACACAGCAGCCTTTCCAGACCCATGAGGCAGCCACAGGGGAGACACTGAGGTGAAGTCACAGGTCAGCCACGCGTAAGATCATCATAGGTAGTCGCTCGAAGTCGAGGAAGACTTGCTTCCACTCTAAAAGTGAGTTCTCAGGTTCACAGTCCAATGTGGGACCTACAGTCTCTGTCACAGGTGGGACAGACAGTGGTTGAAGGAAAGGGTGGGTGGGGAGTCTGGTTTTCTGCACGCTCCTTCTGTTGTCTGCACTTGTTTTCTGCATGCTCTTGGCGTGAGACTCGAGATGCTCAGCGCCCTCCCCCAGGATTCCCACGTGCCGGTGGGGATGTTGCACTTTATCAGGGAGGCTTTGAGGGTGTCCTTGAAGCGTTTCCTCTGGCCACCTAGATCTCGCTTGCTGTGTCGAGGTTCCGAGAGGAGCGCTTGCTTTGGAAGTCTCGTGTCGGTCATGTGGACGATGTGGCCCGCCCAGCGGAGCTGATTGAGCATGGTTAGTGCTTCGATGCGGGGGATGTTGGCCTAAGTGCGAACACTGATGTTTGTGCATCTGTCCTTCCAATGGATTTGCAGGATCTTGCGGAGGCAGCATTGGTGGTACTTCTCCAGTGCTTTGAGGTGTCTGGTGGAAATAGTCCACGTCGCTGAGCCATATAGGAGGGCGAGTATCACTACTCCACTGTAGATCATAAGCTTGGTGCCAGATTTCAGGTCTTGGTTTTCAAATACTCTCTTCCTCAGGTGACCGAAGGCTGCGCTGGCACATTGAAGGGAGTGTTGGACATCGTCATCGATGTCTGCCCTTACTGATAGTAGGCTCCTGAGGTATGGAAAATGGTCCACATTGTCCAAGGCCTCACCATGGTTTTTGATAACTGGGGGGCAGGTTGGTGGAGGACCCTTGTCTGTTGGATGTTTAGTGTAAGGCCTATGCTTTCATACGCCTCGGTGAAGGTGTTGACGATGGCTTGGAGTTTGGCCTCCGAGTGTGCGTCCGGGTACTGT
Source organism: Pristiophorus japonicus (assembly GCF_044704955.1). NCBI lineage: Eukaryota > Metazoa > Chordata > Chondrichthyes > Pristiophoridae > Pristiophorus > Pristiophorus japonicus. The sequence goes on from NC_091986.1 coordinate 207,270,514, forward strand.
AGTTCGATGACGGAGGATGGGACGACCTTGGATCTAGCCTGGAGGCGGCGGAGGTGGAACAGATTCCCATTTGTTACTGCTCGGAATGCTGAGCTGGGGCAACAGTTCCAGTCTGAGCCCTTGGATTGAGATTTCAGTTTTCTCTCTGCGAATCTCGGGATCTTTATTTCTCTCTCTCTCTCTCTCTAGATTTTTCCCCCTTTTGTATTTCTCTATTTTTCTCTCTCTCCCAATCAACTTTTCTCATTCTGTTTCTCATTCCCTTTCCTCACTTCTATCTCTTTTTCCTTTTTCTTTTGTTCCCTTCCCTCTCTCTCTCTCTCCCCCTCTCCCTCACCCTCTGTCTTTCTCTTTCCTCTCCCTCCCTCCCTCTCTCTCTTTCCCTCCCCCTCTCCCCCTCTCTCTCTCGCTCTCTCTCTCTCTCTCCCTCCCCATGAGTGCGGATTCTGTGCAACATCCTCAGGTTTGGATCTTACCTTCTTGTCTCTCGGCCCTAACAACTGGCGGGGGCACCGTGGGCTGAAGGGCCGGCTTTTTCACGCTGAAAATGGGTCTGGGGGTGAAGCGGCAGCGGTGCGCACTTTTAGCGCGTCGCTACTGCCGGAAGCCCCACACCGCCATGAGAGTCAGCGGTGGCCCACACCGCTGCAAGACCTCCCGGGCCCAATCTATGTCGGGGCGGCCAGTTGACCCCAAAATGGCAGCCATTCGATTTTGACGAATGGTCGCCGCAAACAGGCAGTAACGGTCCTTCCCGTGACTGTGAATTTCGGGGCCGTGCTCTTTCTGAACATTCGGCAGTTCTGACGAAGGGTCGTCGACCTGAAACGTTAATTTTGTTTTCCTCTCCACAGATGCTGCCTGACCTGCTAGGATTTCCAGCATTCTTTGTTTTTATTTCAGATTCCAGCATCCGCAGTATTTTGCTGTCGTGTTGTTGTAATATGGACAAGCACATGAGGGAGAAGGGAACAGAGGGTTATGCTGATAGATTTAGACAAGGTTCAAGTGGAGCACGGACTGGTTGGGCCGAATGGTCAGTTTCTGTGCCGTATATCCGATGTAATATAATCCGATGTAAATTTCCCCCCTAAAGACCCTGCAAATTTGTTAATCAAAACTTAATTTAAAGGTGTGTAGGTGTACGCTTCCATGAAATACTTACTATTGCTAACTGCTGTATTTCCCATGTCTCTATCTCCTTTAGCATAGTTAATGTCAACATTCAGTAAACATGCAGCAGTATCACAGTTGAACACAAATTGGCAGCTGTTTAAGACTTGCAAAAACATGAATCTGGAAATGACTGAGTGCGATATCACAGTGCGAAGTCGAAACATGCTGATAGCAACTTCACCCCTCCGTTATTTGACTGGAGGCACTACCTTTTTATTTAAAAAATGCCACTTTGTCCAAAGAGCGAAGAGGGTACTTTGATAAACCTGTGCTAACCGTTCTTAGTGATTGCCAGACCCGAGTGAGTAGAGGTCCAGGGAAGGCATTGCGTTCACGGGAAGGTTGCAAAATGCGCCTCCTGGTGTGCTTTTGGTTGAATGCCAGTGAAGTGAGATAGGCTCGCGAAGGTCGGCTTGCTAATGCTGTAAGCTGCTTCGAATTTTCGATAACGGGGATGTCAAAGTTTGGGAGAAGCCACACTCAGCTTCGAATATCACCCAGCAAATTCTTTCCATTCCTCAGCTTTGTAATGTATTCAACTATCATTGAAACCCATGTATAAGCTGAGCTAAGTTGTGCACCTTGAGAACATTGACCACAAGGGGGTGAACTTGTGGGAGACACTCCTAACCTGGACTTTCAGGTATAAAAGGGGAAGCTCCACCCACCTTCATCACTTGAGGTCTTGGTAATAAAGGTAACTGGTCACAGAGTGGCCTTCTCTCAAGTATGGGCCTCGTGTGCATTTATACTGTATAGTAAGGACATATCATTGGCGACGAGAAACTGGGATTTAAACCATGCGAGCATGGCCACTAGCAGCACAGACGAGAGGTACTGTGTTGGTGATGATTGGGACGACTTTATTGAGAGACTACAGCAAAGTTTTTTCACTAAGGAATGGTTGGGACAGGATTCAGCCGACAAACGCAGGGCTCATCTCCTGACGGTTTGTGGATCCGGAACGTACTCCCTGATGAAGGACCTCCTAGCGCCAGAGAAGCCGGCGGACAAGACGTTCAAAGAGATCAGTAGGTTGATCGGGGAACACCTTAAACCGGCGAGCAGCATGCACATGGCGAGACACCGGTTTTACACGTACCAGCGGCGAGAAGAGCAAAGTGTTCCAGACTTCGTGGCAGATCTCCGGTGACTGGCGAGCCTATGTAAGTTCCCAGATGCATGCAGAGCGGAGATGCTGCGAGACTTTTTTATTGAGGGCATCGGGTACGCTGGGGTTTTCAGGAAACTGATTGAGACCAAAGACTTGACCTTGGAAGCGGCGGCTCTGATAGCCCAGACATTTATCTCAGGGGAGGAAGAGACCAGAATGATGTATGACAAAAATCTTGGCTCAAATGCGGCAAACGTCCAGGGAGTCAACATTGTTAACACGGCACACAGTTCGCTAGGCAGGCAAGGGCAATCGGACATGCCCCAGCATGTAGTCAAACTCAAAGGGGGAATTCAACAGAGACAATGGCTAGCTGAATGGCGATTCATGCCATCGCAATGGACAATGCGGCAAGTAATGGGGCCATCAACACCTGTTAATGGTGCGCGTAAGGACAGTTACAGAGACAGTCAGAGACGATCGACTGGTAATGGACCTTTTGTTTCCACCAACGGGGCCTCCAGCTCATGCTGGAGGTGTGGAGACAAACACCAAGCCAGAGCTTGCAGGTATCAGCAATATACCTGCAGAAACATCAACGTCAGCGGTCATTTGGCGCGTATGTGCAGGAAGCCTGCAGCTAGGTTGATGTACGAGGAAGACGGGCCCGATGTAAGCCCTACGAGGACAAATGAATACTGGGGGAAATCGCTGGAAGCTGAAGTTCAGCGAGTTCATGTGGAGCACATATACAGTTCATATACCAGGACGTCACCGATAATGATGAAAGTGCCCCTCAATGGCATCCCAGTATTAATGGAGCTAGACATGGGGGCCAGCCAGTCCCTGATGATTTTCCATCAGTTCGAAAGGTTGTGGGTGTCCAAGGCCAGGAGGCCAAAATTATTGCTGATTGACGCACAGCTACGGACATATACAAAAGAGATCATTCCGGTGCTATGCAGCGCCACGGTAGTCGTGACCCACAAAGATTCGGAGAACAGGTTGCCACTCTGGATTGTCCCAGGGACAGTCCCGCACTGCTGGGGAGGAGTTGGCTTGCTGTCATGAACTGGAAATGGGGCGATGTCAATGCAATTTCCTCTGTGGAGCGAGTATCATGCTCACAGGTCCTGGAAAAATTTGACTCACTATTTCAACCCGGCATTGGCACTTTCATGGGGGCCAAGGTAATAATTCACATAAACCCGGACGCCAGGCCAGTACACCACAAGGCCAGAGCGGTGCCGTACATGATGTGGGAAAAGATAGAATGCGAATTGGACCGCCTGCTGAGGGAAGGCATCATCTCGCCAGTCGAATTCAGTGACTGGGCGAGCCTGATTGTGCCGGTGCTCAAGGCGGATGGGTCGGTCAGGATATGTGGCGATTACAAGGCCACCCTCAATCGGGTGTCACTCCAAGGCCAGTACCCGCTATCGAGAGCAGAGGACCTCTTTGCGACGCTATCCGGTGGCAAACTTTTTTCAAAATTGGACCTGACCTCAGCTTACATGACCCAGGAGCTGGCGAGTGAGTCGAAGAAGCTGACCACCATCATGACACACAAGGGGTTGTTTGCGTATAACAGATGTCCGTTCGGGATTTGTTCGGCCGCTGCGATCTTTCAACGAAACATGGAAAGCCTCCTCAAGTCGATTCCAAGGACGGTGGTTTTTCAAGTCGACATCCTCATCACGGGTTGCGATACTGAAGAACACCTCCACAACCTGGAGGAGGTGCTACGCAGACTGGACCGGTTAGGTCTGCGACTGAAAAAGGTGACGTGCGTCTCCCTAGCTCCAGAGGTAGAATTCCTGGGGATGAGGGTAGCAGCAGACGGGATCAGCCCTACTGTGTCCAAAACGGAAGCGATCCAGAGAGCACCCAGACCCTATAACACGATGGAGCTGCGTTCGTTCCTGGGGCTCCTGGACTATTTTGGTAACTTTCTTCCCAAATTGAGCACGCTGTTCGAGCCGCTACACGTGCTCCTACGCAAAGGTCGCGAATGGGTCTGGGGGGACAGCCAGGAAAGGGCTTTTGATAGAGCACGCAATTTTTTATGCTCCAATAACCTGTTAGCGCTATATGACCCGTGTAAGAAACTTGTTTTAACGTGTGATGCTTCGTCCTATGAGGTTGGGTCTGTGTTGCAGCATGTTAATGCCAAGGGTCAGTTATAGACGGTAGCTTATGCCTCTAGAAGTCTGTCCCAGGCAGAAAGCGGCTATGGGATGGTAGAAAAGGAAGCGCTTGCATGTGTATATGCAGTAAAAAAAATGCACCAGTACCTGTTTGGCAGGAAATTTGAGCTGGAGACAGATCACAATCCCCTAATGTCCCTTTTGGCCGACAACATGGCCATAAATGCAAATGCGTCAGCCCGCATACAGAGGTGGGCACTCACTATTAGCCACCTATTACTACACAATTCGGCACAGACCGGGCACTGAAAACTGCACCGATGCACTCAGCAGGCTCCCATTAGCCACCACTGAGGGAACAACTGAGCATGATGCTGAGATGGTCATGGCTGTTGAAGCTTTCGAAAGCCCGTCAGATTAAAGTCTGGACAAATAAAGACCTGCTACTGTCTTTAGTTAAGAAATGTGTCCTGAATGGGGTCTGGGCAGCCACGTACGGGGCATGCCCTGAGGAGTTTAAACCGTTTCATAGGCGCAAGGATGAACTCTCGATTCAGGCCGATTGCCTACTGTGGGGAAACCGAGTAGTCATGCTCCAGATGGGCAGAGAGATGTTTGTCAGAGAACTTCACAGTGAGCACCCGGGCATTGTCATGATGAAGGCAATTGCCAGGTCACACGTTTGGTGGCCAGGGATAGATGCAGACCTGGAACTTTGTGTTCGCAGGTGCAACACGTGTGCTCAGCTGGGCAACGCACCAAGGGAAGTCCCCCCTTAGCCCCTGGTCCTGGCCCACCAAGCCATGGTCACGCATCCATGTGGACTATGGAGGTCCTTTCATGGGAAAAATGTTTTTGGTTGTAGTCGACGCCTACTCCAAATGGATTGAGTGTGCCATTTTAAATTCAAGCACATCCTCTGCCACGGTAGAAAGTCTACGGGCAATGTTCGCCGCCCATGGTCTACCGGATGTCTTGTTCAGCGACAATGGCCTGCGCTTCACAAGCACTGAATTCCAGGACATCATGGCAGGCAATGGTATCAACCATGTCAGAACGGCACCATTCAAGCCGGCCTAAAACGGCCAGGCGGAACGAGCACTGCAGATAATCAAACAGGGGACGCTCAGAATCCAAGGGGGTTATCACGCTTCCTGTTGGCCAATAGATCCCGACCACACTCGTTCACAGGGGTTCCACCCGCAGAGCTGCTAATGAAAAGGACGCTCAAAACCAGGTTATCCGTTATACACCCTACTATGAAAGAAATTGTTGAGAGCAGGCGTCAGTCACAATGTGACTACCATGACAGGAATGCGAGGGCGCGATGTATTGATGTCAATGACCCTGTTTTTGTCCTTTATTACGCTGCAGGGCCCAAATGGCTTGCAGGTACTGTGATTGCCAAAGAGGGGAATAAGGTTTTGGTAGTTAAATTTACCAATGGACAAATCTGCCACAAACTCGTGGATCAAACTAAAAGGAGGTTCAGCCACCCCATAGAAGAAGCAGAGGACGAACACGACGTAGAGTTTACTCCACCACAGGTGACCGAACACCGGAACCAAGAGGAGGAGAGCCCAGTTACTGTGGGTAGTCCGGACAGGCCTGAGGCACCGCAAACAGCAGACACTCAGGCCAGCGCCCAACAACTGGAGCCCCAACTCAGGCGCTCTACAAGGGAGCGTAAACCATCAGAGAGACTTAACCTGTGATCCCAATAAGACTTTGCGGGGAGAGGTGATGTCTTGTATTCAACTATCATTGTAACCCATGTATAAGCTGACCTAAGTTGTACACCTTGAGAACATTGACCACAAGGGTGTGAACTTGTGGGAGACACTCCTAACCTGGATTTTCAGGTATAAAAAGGGAAGCTCCACCCACCTTCATCACTTGAGGTTTTGGTAATAAAGGTAACTGGTCACAGAGTGACCTTCTCTCAAGTATGGGCCTCGTGTGCATTTATACTGTATAGTAAGGGCATATCAAGTTTTCCTTCTTGCAGTTGTAAAAACAGAAAATGGAGCTGAATATAGACACGCAATAGGCACGAGCTCGAGACTCAAGTTCACATAGCGTGCTTATGTAAACATTCAAATTTTTACAAAATATTCATTCGTGGAATGTGGGCGTCGCCGGCAAGGCCAGCATTTATTGCCCATCCCTAATCGCTCTTGAGAAGGAGGTGGTGAGCTTCCATTTCAGAGGACAGTTAAGAGTCAACCGCATTGTGGGTCTGGAATCACATATCAGCCAGACCGGGTAAGGGCGGCAGATTTCCTTCCCTAAAGGACATTCGTGAACCAGATGGGTTCTTACAGCAATAGTTTCATGGTCACCATTGTAAAGTCCTTACACGATGCCACAAATCCACACGAGGCACATTCTATGGACAAGGTCACTCCATGACCTGAACCTTTATTCACAGGACCAAGAAGTGATGACCCTGCGTGGGACCTCCCTTTATATACCTGGATGACCAGGTGAGGAGTGTCTCCCACAATTTCACCCCTTGTGGTCAAGGTGTGCATTTCTTACATATATACAGTATTGCAGTGTTGTTACATAAAGGTTATATACATGACATCACCTCCCCCTCAACATCTTATTGGGATCATAGGTTAAGTCTCGGGTGGTCTGCGCTCCCTCGTGGAGCGCCACAGTTGAGGCTCTGGTTGTTGAGCCTTGGCCTGCGTGTCTGTCACTTGTGGTGATTCCGGCCTGTCCGGGCTGACCGCAGGGACTGTGCATTCTGCTGAATGTTCTTGTTGCTCGTTCACTGGTGGTGGTGTGAATACCATCTCATGATCTTCCTCACGTTCCTCAGTGTCCATGCTGAACCTTTTTTTTACTTGGTCCAGATGCTTGCGGCATATCTGCCTATTGTTAAGTTTAACCTCTATGACCCGATTCCCCTCTTTGTCTATAACAGTACCCTCAAGCCATTTGGGCCACAAAGCGTGATTGAGAACAAATACGGGGACATCAATTTCTATACATCTCCCCCTTGAATTTCAGTCATGGTACTCGTTTTGGGACTGGCGCTTGCCCTCAACAATGTCGGACAAGACTGGATGAATGAGGGACAGCCGAGTTTTGAGTGTTCGTTTCATGAGTAGCTCCGCAGGCAGGACCCCCATGAGCAAGTGCGGTCGGGACCTATAGGCCAGCAGGAGGCGTGATAGGCGGCATTGAAGGGAGGGTCCTTGAATCCAGAGCATGCCTTGTTTTATGATTTGGACCGCACGTTCCACCTGGCCATTAGAGGCCAGCTTGAACAGTGCTGTCCTGACATGGTTAATGCCATTACCCAACATGAACTCCCAGAATTTGTAGCTTGTCCTTGAAACGTTTCCTTTGCCCACCTGGGGCTCACTTTCTGTGTAAGAGTTCCGAGTAGAGCGCTTGCTTTGGGAGTCTTGTGTCAGGCTTGCGAATAATGTGACCCGCCCAATGGAGCTGGTCGAGTATGGTCAGTGCTTTGATGCTGGGGATGTTGGCCTGATCGAGGACGCTAACGTTGGTGAGGCTGTCCTCCCAGGGGATTTGCAGGATCTTGCAGAGACATCATTGGTGGTATTTCTCCAGCGATTTGAGGTGTCTATTGTATATGGTCCACGTTATGATACTGAACAGATTCAGAGACGGAACTCCAAGTCATCGTCAACATCTTCTGGATTACTAGTCCAGTAACATAACCACTATGCTACCATAGCCCCGTAGCACTGTAAAGGATCGGTGCATTATAAATGTGGCTTAATAACACAAGATGACATGAGTTGCGGAAAGCCATTGAGCTCATTAAATTCATTCTTTCATCAGCTGTGGGTCGGGTGCTGTAGTGTAGTGGTTATGCTACTGGACTAGTAATCCAGTGACCTTGGCCTAATAAGGACCCACATGAACGTCGTGAGTTCAACTTCCACCATTGTTTGAAAAATCTGTAAATGAAAAAATGCTGGAACCAGTGCAAGTGATTCTTGAAGCTGTTGGAATCCCAACTGGGCTCATTAATGGCCTTCATGAACGGAAACCTGCCATCCCTACCTGGTTTGCATGTGACTCCAATCCCACAATAATGTGGTTGACTCTTAACTGCTTTCCAAAGTAGCCTACTAGCAAGTCACTCAGTGACCACCACTTTCTGAGGGAAACTAGTCTTGGGCAATAAACGCTGGCTTTGCCGGAGGATCCCACGTGGTGAGAATGAATTAAGAAAAATAAAGCATTCGCAAAGCTTCTTATTATTCACTCTGCCGCACCTATTTAGGCCCCTGAGAGAAGGATTTGCATGAATAATTCCTAGTCCCAAGGATGATGAAGCAAGATCCCAGAACAGTCATCCATCACGATGTCTTCATGACTCACCTCTCTTCTCTTGTGCGCTGGACAGTATGGCCCCCTCCAGCAGCCCTTGCAAACACGAGCAATACCAGCCAAGAAATTCAAGAAACCAGTGCTAAATGGGTGTGCCTAGAGACATCGGCCCAAGGCCCGCTTGTAAATGGGTCATGAGCTTCATCCGCACCAAATAGGCAAAGCTGTGGACTCACCGGTCGGGGCCTCAGGAAAGTCGGCCTACTCGACATTGAGCTGGCCCGCAGGTGGGCCCAGAGAGGGGCAGAGAGGCAAACCGGAGTCAGGTAGCGGGCTGTGCCCGACCAGGCAGAGGCCTGCAGTATTCTCATAAAGCCAGGAAGAGTAAAACTATGCAATAAGTTCACTTAAACTTTAAGGGCGGCTGAAGACCCGGATCAACTGGTTGACAGTACAAATTGTGTTAAGACCCCGATTGGCATATTCGAGGGGCCTATCGCCTGATTCAGGTGGGCACTTGAACGTTGCAGTTTAGCAATTTGTGCATTTCCGTGAGAGGTCACACGCAAGACTTCATGACCCGAATTTTAAAAAGAAAGACTTGCATTTACTTGCCCCCTAGTTTTAGTTTCCCCTATGAGTGGAAATATCCTCTCTGCATCCACCTCATTATCTTCTATGTAAGATATATATGTATATGTATGTATATATATATATATATGTATATATATATGACCAAACTGTACGCAGTATTCCAGGTGTGGCCTCACCAATACCCTGTACAGTTGTAGCAAGACTTCTCTGCTTTTATACTCTATCCCCTTGCAATAAAGACCAGCATTCCATTTGCCTTCCTGATTACTTGCTGTACCTGCATACTAACTTTTTGTGTTTCATGCACAAGGACCCCAGGTCCCTTTGTACTGCAACACTTTGCAATTTTTCTCTATTTAAATTATAATTTGCTTTTCTATTTTTTCTGCCAAAGTGCAGAAAGTTTTGGTCTCCGTATTTAAGGAAGGATATACTTGCATTGGAGGCTGTTCAGAGAAGGTTCACGAGGTTGATTCTGGAGATGAAGGGGTTGACTTATGAAGATAGGTTGAGTAGGTTGGGTCTATACTCAACCTCACATTTTCCTACATTATAGTCCATCTTCCAAATATTTGCCCACTCACTTAGCATCTCTTTATCTCTTTGCAGATTTCTTGTGTCCTCCTCACAATTTGCTTTCCCACCCATCTTTGTACCATCAGCAAACTCGGCTACATTACACTCGGTCCCTTCATCCAAGTCATTAATATAGATTGTAAATAGTTGAGGCCCCAGCACCGATCGCTGCGGCACTCCACTAATTACTGTTTGCCAACTGGAAAATGACCCATTTATCCCGACTCTCTGTTTTCTGTTACTTAGCCAATCCTCTATCCATGCTGATAAATGACCCCCAACCCCGTGAACCTTTATCTTGTTCAGTAACCTTTAATGTGGCACTTTATCGAATGCCTTCTGGAAATCCAAATACACCATGTCTACTGGTTCCCCCTTATCCACCCTGCTCGTTACATCTTCAAAGAACTCCAGCAAATTTGTCAAGAAGCTGTCCAAGTTCTTCCCCATTGTGTCCACTGGAGTATTTTCCCTCATCTCTGTCTATACTGAGTCCTAAACCCACCAATGCTATTCCTAGATAATCAGTTCCTTTCAGAAGGAGTGGTTCGATGTGGTCACAATTGCTTTTCCTATGTATCTGCTCCACTACTCTGTAGGGAAAGATGTCTCTCTAGCCTTTAATTTCACTTACAGTTCATTTTAAATCTTTAATTCTCTGCTCACAGTCACAGTCAGAAAGCTTGCTTTGATGAACAACATCCATGCATCACAGAATTTTAAAATTAAAGCCTCTTTAACCTAATGATTCAAAAGCATTTTCCAGCAGAGCGCTTCATTTAGATTTATTTGAACAAATCCATCAATCACAATTTATTTTTTGTGCACTGAATAATTTGAGCTTTTCCAGAGGCTTAATTCTAAATTGACATAAGAGCTTCCAGGGCCTGGACATCAAGGGTAACTTACACCTGCGAGTCCCTGGCCAAAGACCGCCCTAAGTGGAGGAAGTGCATCTGGGTGGGCGCTGAACACCTCGAGTCTTGTCGCCGAGAGCATGCAGAAAACAAGCGCAGGCAGCGGAAGGAGCGTGCGCCACACCAGACTCCCCACCCACCCTTTCCTTCAACAATTGTCTGTCCCACCTGTGACAGAGACTGTAATTCCCGCATTGGACTGTACAGTCACCTGAGAACTTACTTTTAGAGTGGAAGCAAGTCTTCCTCGATATTGAGGGTCTGCCTATGACGATAATGATCTAGGATAACAGGCTGGATACAAAATCTTCAGCCGACGATGTCAGCTGTGGTTCAATGGATAGTGTTGTGTATCTGTAAAGCATGCACTCCCATGCAAAAGACAGAAAGGAGATGAGTAAAAGTGGAGGGTAGAGAAACCCAAGGCAAAAAACAAAAAGGGCCACTGAATATAAAGGGGCTGCAGGAGGGGTCAAAACTAGAAATCATGGTTTAAAAACTAGTATTAAAATACTCTACCTAAATGCACGCAGCATTCGAAATAAAGTAAATGAGTTGACGGCACAAATCATTACAAATGGGTATGATTTGGTGGCCATTACAGAAACGTGGTTGCAGGGTGGCCAAGACTGGGAATTAAACATACAGTGTATCTGACGATTCGGAAAGATAGACAAGAAGGGAAAGGAGGTGGGGTAGCTCTATTAATAAAGGATGATATCAGGGCAGTTGTGAGAGACAATATTGGCTCTAATGAACAAAATGTTGAATCATTGTGGGTGGAGATTAGAGATAGTAAGGGGAAAAAGTCATTGGTGGGCGTAGTTTATAGGCCCCCAAATAATAACTTCACGGTGGGGCGGGCAATAATCAAGGGAATAATGGAGACATGTGAAAAAGGAACGGCAGTAATCATGGGGGATTTTAACCTACATATCGATTGGTCAAATCAAATCGCACGGGGTAGCTTGGAGGAGGAATTCATAGAATGCATACGGGATTGTTTCTTAGAACAGTATGTTACAGAACCTACAAGGGAGCAAGCTATCTTAGATCTGGTCCTGTGTAATGAGACAGGAAAAATAAATGATCTCCTGGTAAAAGATCCTCTCGGAATGAGTGATCACAATATGGTTGAGTTTGTAATACAGATTGAGGGTGAGGAAGTTGTGTCAGAAACGAGCATACTATACTTAAACAAAGGGGACTACAGTGGGATGAGGGCAGAGTTGGCTAAAGTAGACTGGAAACACAGACTAAACGGTGGCACAATTGAGGAACAGTGGAGGACTTTTAAGGAGCTCTTTCATAGTGCGCAGTAAAAATATATTCCAGTGAAAAAGAAAGATGGTAAGAGAAAGGATAACCAGCCGTGGATAACCAAGGAAATAAAGGAGAGTATCAAATCAAAGACCAATGCATATAAGGTGGCCAAGGTTAGTGGGAAACTAGAAGATTGGGAAAATTTTAAACAACAGCAAAGAATGACTAAAAAAGCAATAAAGAAAGGAAAGGTAAGTTACGAAGGTAAACTTGCGCAAAACATAAAAACAGATAGTAAAAGCTTTTACCGATATATAAAATGGAAAAGAGTGACTAAAGTAAATGTTGGTCCCTTAGAAGATGAGAAGGGGGAAGATAATAATGGGAAATGTGGAAATGGCTGAGACTTTAAACAATTATTTTGCTTCGGTCTTCACAGTGGAAGACACAAAAACCATGCCAAAAATTGCTGGTCACAGGAATGTGGGAAGGGAGGACCTTGAGACAATCACTATCACTAAGGGGGTAGTGCTGGACAGGCTAATGGGACTCAAGGTAGACAAGTCCCCTGGTCCTGATGAAATGTATCCCAGGGTATTAAAAGAAATGGCGGAAGTTATAGCAGATGCATTCGTTATAATCTATCAAAATTCTCTGGACTCTGGGGAGGTACCAGCGGATTGGAAAGCAGCTAATGTAACGCCTCTGTTTAAAAAAGGGGGCAGACAAAAGGCAGGTATATATAGGCCGGTTAGTTTAACATCTGTAGTGGGGAAAATGCTTGAAACTATCATTAAGGAAGAAATAGCGGGACACCGAGATAGGAATAGTGCAATCAAGCAGACGCAACATGGATTCATGAAGGGGAAATCATGTTTAACTAATTACTGGAATTCTTTGAGGACATAACGAGCATGGTGGATAGAAGTGTACCGATGGATGTGGTGTGTTTAGATTTCCAAAAGGCATTCGATAAGGTGCCACACAAAAGGTTACTGCAGAAGATAAAGGTATGCGGAGTCAGAGGAAATGTATTAGCATGGATAGAGAATTGGCTGGTGAACAGAAAGCAGAGAGTCGGGATAAATGGGTCCTTTTCGGGTTGGAAATCGGTGGTTAGTGGTGTGCCACAGGGATCGGTGCTGGGACCACAACTGTTTACAATATACATAGATGACCTGGAAGAGGGGACAGAGTGTAGTGTAACAAAATTTGCAGATGACACAAAGATTAGTGAGAAAGCGGGTTGTGTAGAGGACACAGAGAGGCTGCAAAGAGATTTGGATAGGTTAAGCGAATGGGCTGAGATTTGGCAGATGGAATACAATGTCGGAAAGTGTGAGGTCATCCACCTTGGGAAAAAAAACAGTAAAAGGGAATATTATTTGAATGGGGAAAAATTACAACATGCTGAGGTGCAGAGGGACCTGGGGTTCCTTGTGCATGAAACTCTTTTAGTCCTTGTGCATGAATCCCAAAAAGTTAGTTTGCAGGTGCAGCAGGTAATCAGGAAGGCGAATGGAATGTTGGCCTTCATTGTGAGAGGGACGGAGTACAAAAGCAGCGAGGTCCTGCTGCAACTGTGTAGGGTATTGGTAAGGCCGCACCTGGAGTACTGCGTGCAGTTTTGGTCATCTTACTTAAGGAAGGATATACTGGCTTTGGAGGGGGTACAGAGACAATTCACTAGGCTGATTTCGGAGATGAGGGGGTTACCTTATGATGATAGATTGAGTAGACTGGGTCTTTACTCATTGGAGTTCAGAAGGGTGAGGGGTGATCTTATAGAAACATTTAAAATCATGAAAGGGATAGACAAGATAGAGGCAGAGAGGTTGTTTCCACTAGTCGGGGAGACTAGAACTAGGGGGCACAGCCTCAAAATATGGGGGAGCCAATTTAAAATTTCTTCTCCCTGAGGGTTGTGAATCTGTGGAATTCTCTGCCCAAGGAAGCAGTTGAGGCTAGCTCATTGAATGTATTCAAGACGCAGATAGATAGATTTTTAAGCAATAAGGAAATTAAGGGTTACGGGGAGCGGGCGGGTAAGTGGAGCTGAGCCCACGGCCAGATCAGCCATGATCTTATTGAATGGCGGAGCAGGCTCGAGGGGCTAGATGGCCTACTCCTGTTCCTAATTCTTATGTTCTTATGTTCTTATGTATGTTTCGCCATCAGGGAGCGCATCCCCTGAAGTCCCAAGGGATCCCAGCATCCCATGGGAGCACTGTATATAAGCCGGCCCCTAAAGCCTGTTACTCACTCTGGAGTGTCTTAATAAAGACTGAGTTCACTGTTACTATAACCTCCCTGTCTGCAGTCTCATCTGTGTTAGGAACACAACAACTGGCGACGAGTACACGAATCCAATGCAAAGATGCAGCAAAGTTTGGGCATCCTGGAGAAGCGCTCGGAGGGTGAGGACTGGGAAGCATATGTCAAACGGTTAGACTAGTACTTTGTAGCCAGCGAGCTGGATGACGAAGGAAGCGCTGTAAAAAGGAGAGCGGTCCTCCTCACGGTCTGCGGGGCACCGACCTACAGCCTCATGAAGAATCTTCTAGCTCCAGTGAAACCCACAGATAAGTCGTATGAGGAGCTGTGTACACTGGTTCAGGAGCATCTTAACCCGAGGTAGAGTGTGCTGATGGCGAGGTATCGGTTCTATACGTACCAGCGATCTGAAGGTCAGGAAGTGGTGAGCTACGTTGTCGAGCTAAGGCGACTTGCAGGACAATGTGAGTTTGATGGCTACCTGGAGTAAATGCTCAGAGACATTTTTGTACTGGGCATTGACCAGGAGACCATCCCATGAAAAGTTTTGACTGTAGAGACACCGACCCTCAGTAAGCCGATTGAGATAGCACAGGCGTTTATGTCCACCATGATAACACCAAACAAATCTCTCAGCACACAAATGCTTGCAATGTTCATAAATTAACTGGAACTGTGTTTGCGAGCAGAAATGTACAGGGCAGAAACCACGAGTCTACAACTGCCAACAGGCCACAGGTGACCCAGATGACTCAAAGTCCGCAACAAAGGATGAATGCAAGGCAATTCACACCTTGTTGGCATTGTGGAGGCTTCCATTCAGCCTATTCATGCCGCTTCAACGGATATGTTTGTTAGAGCTGTGGAACAATGGGGCAACTCCAACGAGCTTACAGTGGAGCTGAAACTCTGCAAAACCTGCTAACCACCACGTGGCAGAGGAAGATCAGTCCATGGTGGACAAAAGCAATTTTGAGCCTCAGAGAGAAGAGGCAGATGCTGAAGTACACGGGGTGCACACATTTTCGACGAAATGTACACCGATAATGTTAAATGTAAAATTGAATGGCTTACCCGTAGCCATGGAACTGGACACTGGCGCTAGCCAATCCATCATGAGTAAAAAGATGTTTGAGAGACTGTGGTGCAACAAGGCACTCAGACCAGCCCTGAGCCCCATCCAAATGAAACTGAGAACATACACCAAAGAGCTTATCAAATTCCTGGGCAGCGCCATTGTCAAGGTCACCTACGAGGGCACGGTGCTCGAACTGCCACTCTGGATTGTCCCGGGCGATGGTCCCACACTGCTTGGAAGGAGTTGACTGGGCAAAATCTGCTGGAACTGGGATGACATCCAAGCGCTACCACATGTCGATGAGTCCTCATGTACTCAGGTTTTAACAACTTTCCTTCCCTTTTTGAGCCAGGCATTGAAAACTTTTCCGGGACAAAGGTGCGGATCTACTTGGTCCCAGAGGCACGACCCATTCACCACAAGGCGCAAGCGGTACCTCACATGATGAGGGAGAGAGTGGAAATCGAGCTGGACAAGCTGCAACGCGAGATCATCATCTCCCCAGTGGAATTCAGCGAGTTGGCCAGCCCAATTGTTCCAGTACTTAAAAGTGATGGCACGGTCAGGATTTGCAGCGATTATAAAGTAACTATTAATCTTTTCTCGTTACAGGACCAATACCCGCTACCTAAGGCAGACGACCTATTTGTGACACTGGCAGGTGGCAAGATGTTCACCAAGCTTGACCTGACGTCAGCCTACATGACGAAGGAGCTGGAGGAGTCTTCGAAGGGCCTCACCTGCATCAACACGCACAAGGGACTGTTCATCTACAACATTCGGTCGGCTGCAACGATCTTCCAAAGAAACATGGAGAGCCTACTCAAGTCGGTACCACGCACGGTGGTTTTTCAGGATGACATATTGGTCACAGGTCGGGACACCGTCAAGCACCTACAAAACCTGGAGGAGGTCCTCCAGCGACTGGATCGCTTAGGGCTGCGGCTGAAGAGGTTGAAATGCGTCATCATGGCAACAGAAGTGGAGTTTTTGGGGAGAAAGATCGCGGCGGATGGCATTCGGCCCACAGATGCCAAGGCAGAGGCTATCAGGAATGCCTCCAGGCCACAGAACGTCACGGAGCTGCGGTCGTTCCTGGGACTCCTCAACTATTTTGTTAACTTCCTACCAGTGTTAAGCACCCTCTTGCATAAAGGTGAGAACTGGCTATGGGGAAAAAAACAAGTAATTGCTTTTGAGAAAGCCAGAAACATTTTATGCTCCAACAAGCTGCTTGTATTGTATTACCCATGTAAAAGACTCGTGCTAGCATGTGATGCGTCGTTGTACGGAGTTGGGTGTGTATTACAACAAGCTAACATCGCGGGGAAGTTGCAACCTATCACCTATGCCCCCAGGAGCTTGTCCAAGGCCGAGAGGGCCTACAGCATGATTGAGAAAGAGGCATTAGCGTGTGTGTTCGGGGTAAAGAAAATGCATCAGTACCTGTTGGGCCTCAAATTTGAGCTGGAAACCGATCACAAGCCCCTCATATCCCTGTTCACTGAAAACAAGGAGATAAATACAAATGCCTCAGCCCGCATACAAAGGTGGGCTATCAGCGTATAACTATACCATCCGCCACAGGCCAGGCAACGAGAACTGTGTGGATGCTCTCAGTCGGCTACCATTGCCCACCACGGTGGTGGAAATAGCGCAGCCTACAACTTGTTGATGATGGCGCAGCCTGAAAACTTGTTGATGGTCATGGAAGCATTTGAAAATGATAAATCACCTGTCACGGCCCGCCAGATTAGGACTTGGACCAGCCAAGATCCTCTGCTGTCCCTAGTAAAAAACTGTACTGCATGGGAGCTGGGCCAGCATCCCCGGTGAAATGCAAGAGCTAATCAAACCGTTCCAGCGGCGAAAGGACGAGCTGTCCATTCAGGCAGACTGCCTGTTGTGGAGTAACCACGTTCATCTCAGATCTCCACAGCACACACCCGGATATAGTAATGATGACAGCGATAGCCAGGTCCCACGTGTGGTGGCCCAGTATCGATTCCGACTTAGAGTTCAGTGTACGGCAATGCAGCATGTGTGCTCAGTTGAGCAACGTGCCCAGAGAGGCACCACTAAGTCTGTAGTCCTGGCCCTCCTGGCCATTGTCGAGGATCCATGTCGACTATATGGGCCCGTTTCTCAGTAAAATGTTCCTGGTGGTGGTGGATGCTTTTTCAAAATGGATTGAATGTGAAATAATGTCGGGAAGCACCGCCACCGCCACCATTGAAAGCCTGAGGGCCATGTTTGCCACCCACGGCCTGCCTGACATACTGGTCAGTGACAACGGGCCATGTTTCACCAGTGCTGAATTTAAAGAATTCATGACCCGCAATGGGATCAAACACGTCACCTCGGCCCCATTTAAACCAGCCTCCAATGGGCAGGCAGAGCGGGCAGCACAAACCATCAAACAGAGCCTCAAACGAGTCACAGAAGGCTCACTCCAAACCCACCTGTCCCGAGTACTGGTCAGCTACTGCACGAGACCCCACTTGCTCACAGGGGTGCCCCCGGCTGAGCTACTCATGAAAAGGTCACTTAAAACCAGATTCTCGCTGGTTCACCTCAACCTGCATGATCAGGTAGAGAGCAGGCGGCAACAACAAAATGTAAACGATGGTTGTGCCACTGTGTCACGTGAAATTGATCTGAATGACCCTGTGTATGTGCTAAACTATGGACATGGTCCCAAGTGGATCGCGGGCACGGTGATAGCTAAAGAAGGGAGTAGGGTGTTTGTAATCAAACTGGACAATGGACAATTTTGCAGAAAGCACCTGGACCAAACAAGGCTGTGATTCACAGACTGCCCTGAACAACCCACAGCAGACACCATCTTTTTCGAGCCCACAACACACACTCAAATGATCAACGACACCACCCCAGACCAGGAAATCAAACCCATCATGCCCAACAGCCCAGCAAGGCCAGGCTCACGCAGCAGTCCTGCAGGGCCAACAATATGCCAGCCCAGCGAGGGCACAGCCAGCACACCAGAACAGACATTTGTACCGAGGTGGTCCACCAGGGAAAGAAAGGCTCCCGACCGCCTCACCTTGTAAATAGTTTTCACTTTGACTTTGAGGAGGAGTGATGTTGTGTATCTGTAAAGCATATACTCCCATGTTCTGTCACCAGGGAGCTCATCCCCTGAAGTCCCAAGGGATCCCAGCATCCCTTGGGAGCACTGTATATAAGCCAGCCCCTGAGGCCTGTTACTCACTCTGAAGTGTCTTAATAAAGACTGAGGTCACTGTTACTTTAACCTTCCTGTGTGCAGTCGCATCTGTGTTGGGAACACAACAGGTAGACTCTCGTGTCGAAATCTCGACCTCCGAAAAGAATGACTCCGACACTTACAGCTCTGGCAGAAGTTTCTTTAATTCACTTGCTAGCAAGGGGTAGGTCACACTCAGTCAAGGGCTAAGTGAACACCTCCGAAATGGTACAGCTTCACAAGATATTTATACAGTAAAACCCAAGTTCTGGCCTCTCCCTGTGTATTGCTCTGTCTCACAGTCAGTGAATACAGATAAAGAGTTAATTACTATATCCTGGTCCTGACATGGTTTACAGATATTTCCTTTTGTCAGGGTTATCAGTTGGCCAGTCGGCCATTACTCCATGAATCATATGTAATGGGCTATCACCTGTCTTGTATTGTGTCAGGATTGTTCAATTTCCTGGTCAGTTTATCGTTTACATCAAAAGGATGAGGTCTCTACAGGAGATAGTGGCTGGTGGAATGGAGTACATAGGAAAGGTGGGGTGACATGGAACTGATGTCGTGTAGACAATAGGAGAGCACCATGGGGGGGTACTTGTCTCAGCATGACTTGTCTCCTAGCTGTCTGATGGCCATCAGCCATCTCAAACCAGGTTTAGCTGTTTATGCAAGCTGACTGCTAAAAAGCAGAAAGTTCTGGAAAGACCAGGACTCCATTTTGATATATATTGCAATGGGCACACAAATACCGTATGGTATCAGCTTATATAAAAATACATTTCCACACTCGCCTCTGAGTCAGAAGGTTGTGGGTTTAAGTCCCACTCCAGAAACTTGAGCACATAAATCTAAGCTGACATTCCAGTGCCAGTGCTGAGGGAGCGCTGCACTGTCGGAGATGCCGTCTTTCCGATGAGACATTAAACCGAGGCCCTTTCTGCTCTCTCAAGTGGATGTAAAAGATTCCATGGCATTATTTCGAAGAAGAGCAGGGGAGTTATCCCCGGTCTCCTGGCCAATATTTATCCCTCAACTAAGATCACTAAAACAGATTATCTGCTTCATCATATTACTGTTTGTGGGAGCTCGCTGTGCGCAAATTGGTTGTCGCATTGCAACAGTGACAACTGTTAGATCTCTTAATTTCCAATGAAATACGAACTCCGATGGTAGTTTTAACTTTTTAATCTTGGCAGAGAGTAACAAGCTGCTGGCTGATTGCCAGTTTCTTTGTCTTACTGAGACACTTGGTCAAAATGGCTGTATTTTATACCTGGATCAATTTACAGAAAAGAACTTGCCTTCTTTGACCTTATTGGCTCAATTGAAAGTCTTTTAACGTTTTAATTGGCTCGCCACCCAAGGTCCGAAAATGTCAAGTTGATTGATGAGTTAATGCAACATGCTGAACTGCATGTAGCAGCCTTGACTTGGGGGTCTGTGAATTTTCACAGTCTGTCTAAATGAGCCTGTTTGAATACTCTATCAATCCCCCCTTTGATTCTTTCACAAACTGAATCATAAAACATCAGGTATCACTGGTTAAACATTTAATCCAAATCAATATCTTAATTCAACCAGTAAACAACCTTCCCTTAAGCATAACATACTCCTGTGCCACGTACAGACGGTCTGCTGGGACCTGCAAGGTGTCTCACCTGCGGGACAGCAGCTACAGCCGCCTGGTTGCAACAACATTTAATCAACATCAACAAACAATATAAAAGTAAAACAATTACAACAAATAGAATTAAACCTTCCACCAATGAAGTTCCTATTGAAACTAGCCATTCAGTGGCTCCGCTCCACAAAGTGAATGATGGGGGTTGCTTAAGTTTTTCTACCTCCTTTTGGATATGCTCCGCTAAGTGGGTAATTTCTTCAGAGCTATTTGGGATATATGTGCAACACTCAGTTCCAAGTAGGGCGCAAGTACCTCCCTTTTCAGCCAGGATGTAATCAAGGGCCAGTCTATTCTGTAGGGCTACTGTGCAGATTGCTACCATTTCTGCATTGATTTTAACTAGGGCCTCTGAGGTATCATTGGCTACTCGTTCCACAATGAATGCCATGTTAATGGATTCCCTTGCCAGTTTGGCGGTCCCATATCCAGGGATCAGGATGGCAATGAACTTCTCTGTTTCTGTGATAGCGCTCTTAGGATGGTGTAAATGTTCCGACAGTGACTTTATATGATACATATAAGGCACAATGTCGGCTAAATAGCAGGATCCCATCCAATTCTGGGGCAGCCAAGGGTAGGCCTTGTGGCCACACACCCAATAGGTGCCATTATATGCAATGAATGTTAGCTGTTTCTTTGTCAGCAACACTCCGGGGCCTGTCCAGGCTTTTCCATCTGTTTTATTCAGAATCCCTGTTACGTTAAAAATTCCCACATCGGCCCAGTTTGGACGGTTCCGTGGCTTGATTATATTATAATTCCGGGAGCAGTTACTATACACCATATTTTGGCCTCCTTTGATGTTTCTAATCAGACAGACCGATTTCCCCGGTCTTCCTATTCCCGTTATATTAGTGATAACAAAAAATGGGAGCCGTTTGGAATTATTGTAGCACGGTTGGTATCCCCCTTCAAAGGTAGTCAGATTGTAACCTGCTGACTTCCATTTACGTGCCCAGTTTTCCGTATCCTGAAACGCATTGCCTGTTTTATTTTGATTAATTATCCACTCAGCCATTTCCGAGATATTCAAAGGAACTGGCCTCAAGGGAATCCCTCCCTTTGAGTGAATAGGAATATGCGCACACACCCAACAACTAGAAATGTTACCTTGTTTGACATAAATGTATGACATATATAAAAAGGTATTTACATATAATTCCCTTGCTACCCTACTATTTTCCTTTGGTGCAGAGGGTCGGCTAGTAAGAAGTAGGCCTATGCCTATAATACCTACAATCAATAATACAGTAAATTTATACATTTTCGCAAAAAATAATTGTCCTTATTAGATTTCAGCTTCAGTTACGGGTGCTCGTTTAACGTGTGAAGCGTGGATCCAGGCTTTCCTTCCTTGGACTTTAACAGCTGCCTGGGTGGTCAATAACACTTGATAAGGTCCCTCCCACTTGGCATCCAAAGGTTTTTTATGCAACTTTTTCACATACACCCAGACTCCCGGGATGATGTCGTGTCCTCCTTCGGGTGGATTACCCCAAGCTGCCGATACCTGTCGGGAAACAGAACTAATAGCATTGGTTAAGTTCTGACAGTATGATAACAAAGTGTCACTCATTAAGTGAACATCAGCTTTCCGTAAATCGACAGTTCCTGGCAGCGACATGGGTCTTCCTGTTATAATTTCAAATGGGCTTAGACCTGTAGTTCTGTTCGGGGTTGCCCTAATGCTACATAGCACTATTGGTAGTGCCTGGGGCCATGGTGTTCCTTCTTGGTGATTTGTGCTTTGTCGATGCTGGCTTTATGTCCTTTCAGCCGAAGGTGATCCAGCAAAGCTCGTAAATCTTGTTCATGCTGTTCTTCCGTGTTTGAAGCTAGCAGGATATCGTCTACATATTGTTGGGATAAGCATGTTAATTCCGCCCCTGTGTCTAAAAGACAGTCCACATCCTTATCGCCCATCCTCACAGTTATATATATCCCATCTCCTCTCTGTTGTATTAGTGCGAGGAGGGGGGCCAGGGTGTGCTCTAATCGTTTTTTGCTATCCCAAGTAACTCCTTCTGTTGTTGTATTGTCAGTCGCTTAAATGCTTCTATGAGGTCGTTATCTTGTGACAAGCCTGGTTTGTTGGCTGAATTGTATCCCTGGCTGCGTTCTCTTCCCCAGCCACGACCTTGCTGTTTTGCCCTGCACGTCTTGGCCCAGTGACCTTCTTTCCCACAATAATGACATTTTCCGGGTAATTTTCCTAATAACTGTTTATCGGAATCCTGGGATTTCCATCCCATAGCCTGTACAGCTCGGACTTTAGCTTCCATATCCCAATCTAATTGGTTACATCGATCCACCAATGCTGCAAAGGTAGTTCCTCTACCTTCCCAGTCCGGTAACACTACCTTAAGCATTTTGGACAGTTCTGGCTTTAGACCTGCCACGAAAGCTGCTTTCAGGGGTCCAAACGCTTGTTCATCCATTTCCTCATCCGTATTATTCATACCCGAATGTTCTAGCCACGTGCATCTAAACCGCTTGTCATACTCCAGGGCCTCCTCTGTTCCTTTCTGTTGGCAGGCTGCAATTTTTCCCCAGTCTGTCTTAGCTGGACTGAAGGCTTGCAGCCAGTGTTTAATCGCCTCCCATCCTGCGTCTAATTCTTGCTCATTCTGCCCCAAAGCTTCATCTACCTTGTCCTGCAATTTTCTTCCCTGTGTTTTTGGCACCATTATGGTCAAAATTTGCACTCCGTCCCAGGGATGAAGTTGATACATATTTCTCAAGCGGTCCAATTGGTCCCACGTTTTTACTCCCCCTTTCTTTGGATTGGGCAATTCTTTGGACCATTTATCAATTTTCTCTGGGTCTGCCGGAGCATGAACTAAGTATTCTGCATACACCCTTCTCTTTGTTTTTTTGGTTCCGCCCTCATCCGCAGTCTCTTCTGATTTGACTACAACTCGTCTTTTTTTAAACGGGGCAAAGCACACCCCTAATTCTTCATCATCCTCCGACACTGTATTGTCGGAGGATTCAGAAACCGCAACTATTCCTCGGTCGTGTCTTCGGGTTTGCGCTTTTAATTTATCCAAACATGGGTACCCTGGGAATTGATCAATACATTTTCCTTTTCCTATTACTGTCTCTTGACCTAATGATTTTTTCCATTCTTTAATTTCACCTTGAAGATCTTTAACTTCCGCTTCCAGCTTTTCAAGTTCAAGCTTTTTCTGTCGCAGCTGTGCACAAACTGCTTGCAATTGATCCTTTGTACTGGTCAGTTCTCGATCATGTTGGGAACGCATTATAATTTCATTCCGCTTTCGAATCTGGCCCATAACCGCTAGGGACCATCTAGTTCGCTCTTTATTTTTCATACGGGTCGTTTTTCCCCAGACCCTTTTAATCTCGTCCAAGGGCCATTGTCCTTTGGAGGTTCTTTACTTTTGTTCGATCTTAATACAGGTTTTAGATAAGTTGAATTGTTGCTCTATGTATTCTTTCAACTGTTCGAGAATTAAAGCTACCGAAACTTGAGGTGGTGCCTGCCCACCTTTAACAGTTGTAGGCAATTCTTTGCCCTTATCTCCTGCCGCCATTTCTTTATTGAGTTCTTTACTGGGGTCTCGAGTCGTAGGCTTTCCAGCCGATCAATAGGTCGGTGATTAATTAACTAACACACCGCCGAAGTTTAGACGTCTATGGGACCTCGAGCCAACTCCCAACCAGAGGGTTCGCAAACCGGAGGCTTTCGGAATCGCGTAGAAGGAGAGGCGAATTTAGACTTTTGACCGAGGACTTTTTTTTAAAAAGAGGAGTCCTTACCTCAAAATGTAGGTCTGATGTCCAAAATTCAGTTTCTTTCCTCAGCGATCCTGTTTGCAGCGCCAAAATTGTTAGATCTCTTAATTTCCAATGAAATACGAACTCCGATGGTAGTTTTAACTTTTTCATTTTGGCAGAGAGTAACAAGCTGCTGGCTGATTGCCAGTTTCTTTGTTCTTACTGAGACACATGGTCAAAATGGCTGTATTTTATACCTGGATCAAGTTACAGAAAAGAACTCGCCTTCTTTGACCTTATTGGCTCAATTGAAAGTCTTTTAACGTTTTAATTGGCTCGCTACCCAAGGTCCGAAAATGTCAAGTTGATTGATGAGTTAATGCAACATGCCGAACTGCATGCAGCAGCCTTGACTTGGGGGTCTGTGAATTTTCACAGTCTGTCTAAATGAGCCTGTTTTAATACTCTATCAACGACACTGCAAAAATACTTCCTTGACTGTAAAGTGCTTTGAGACGTCCGGTGGTTGTGAAAGGCGCAATATAAATGCAACTTTCTTTCAATTATCCCTAAAAGTATTAGTGATTTTAACTTGTGAATCTTGACAAGAAACCATTTTTTTGGAACATATGGGGGCCGATTTTGAGCACCTCACCGCCCGCTGCCGCCGACTGCTGCTGACATTCCTGCTGAAGATCCGCACAGTGCCACTTTTGAGGTGGGCTGGAGCGGGCCGGAGGGGAGAACCACCGGGAACCGCCCGCTGATGTCAGCAGATGGCTGAGTAGCGCAACTGAGCTCCCGCCCGCCGAGCTCCCAGATTCCTGCAGGCGGGAGTCGGCGGGAGAACGGGGGTGGACCACTGGTTGCAGGCTGGTCTGGCCCCGACGGTAAGTACGAAGAATCTGAAAAAAAAGTTTCGCGAACATTTTAATACTTTTTTTCAACAGCGACTTACCTGGATGGGGTCCCCTGAAGGTCTTTGGATACTTTTTAAAATTTTTTCCCGATGATTTTTATTTTCAGCTCTTCGACCCTCCGTGGGCCCGACTCCATCCTCGGCGGCACTTGGGCGGCAAGCGCCTCCACCGTTAGAGAATGAGACTTCCCGCCCGCTGCCGCCCAGATTTCTGGTGCACGCCTTCCATTTGCCGGCCGCCGACCTTCGAGGGACCTCGGCCATGAATATCCCGCCCAAGGACAGTCCGGTGCCTCGGCGGCCATTGGCGGCACTTTGGGCGGCACTTGGATGGGCGGGGGCCTTGCTGAAAATCGGCCCCATTCATGCTGAACTCAAACAAGGATCCAACCTGTCGCAGAACAATGACTCAATGCACAGCACGAGGTTGTTTGAAAAAAAAAGAAAGGGTTGCATTTATATAGCGCCTTTCACATCCTCAGGAAGTCCCAAAGCATTTTACAGCCAATGAAGTACGTTTTGAAGTGTAGTCACTGTTGTAATGCAGGAAACACAGGAGGCAATTTGCGCACAGCAAGCTCCCACAAGGAATGTGATGTTGACCTGATAAGCAGTTTTTTAGTGTTGTTGATTGAGGGATAAATATTGGCCATGTCATCGGGGATAACTCCCCTGCTCTTCTTCAAAATAGCACCATGGGAGCTTTTACATCCACCTGAGAGGGCAGACAGGGCTTCGGTTTAACGTCTCATCCAAAAAAACAGCACCTCTGACAATGCAACACTCCCTCAGTCTTGCACTGGAGTGTCAGCCTAGATTTCTGTGCTCAAGTCTCTAAGATGAGACTTGAACCCACAGCCTTCTGACTCAGAAGCGAGCGTGCCACCCACTGAGCCACAGCTGGCACAGTAAAGCTTGGCCAACTTGTATTTAAGGAAGTAACCAGAGCCCAATGCTCTCGTATGTTGACGAGTGGAGGGTAGCCAATGTAACCCCACTTTTTAAAAAAGGAGGGAGAGAGAAAACAGGGAATTATAGACAGGTCAGCCTGACCTCAGTAGTGGGTAAAATGATGGAATCAATCATTAAGGATGTCATAGCAGCACATTTGGAAAGAGGTGACATGATAGGTCCAAGTCAGCATGGATTTGTGAAAGGTAAATCATGCTTGACAAATCTTCTGGAATTTTTTGAGGATGTTTCCAGTAGAGTGGACAAAGGAGAACCAGTTGATGTGGTATATTTGGACTTTCAGAAGGCTTTCGACAAGGTCCCACACAAGAGATTAATGTGCAAAGTTAAAGCACATGGGATTGGGGGTAGTGTGCTGACATGGATTGAGAACTGGTTGTCAGACAGGAAGCAAAGAGTAGGAGTATATGGGTACTTTTCAGAATGGCAGGCAGTGACTAGTGGGGTACCGCAAGGTTCTGTGCTGGGGCCCCAGCTGTTTACACTGTACATTAATGATTTAGACGAGTGGATTAAATGTAGTATCTCCAAATTTGCGGATGACACTAAGTTGGGTGGCAGTGTGAGCTGCGAGGAAGATGCTATGAGGCTGCAGAGTGACTTGGATAGGTTAGGTGAGTGGGCAAATGCATGGCAGATGAAGTATAATATGGATAAATGTGAGGTTACCCACTTTGGTGGTAAAAACAGAGAAACAGACTATTATCTGAATGGTGACAGATTAGGAAAAGGGAAGGTGCAACGAGACCTGGGTGTCATGGTACATCAGTCATTGAAGGTTGGCATGCAGGTACAGCAAGCGGTTAAGAAAGCAAATGGCATGTTGGCCTTCATAGTGAGGGGATTTGAGTACAGGGGCAGGGAGGTGTTGCTACAATTGTACAGGGCCTTGGTGAGGCCACACCTGGAGTATTGTGTACAGTTTTGGTCTCCTAACTTGAGGAAGGACATTCTTGCTATTGAGGGAGTGCAGCGAAGATTCACCAGACTGATTCCCGGGATGGCGGGACTGACCTATCAAGAAAGACTGGATCAACTGGGCTTGTATTCACTGGAGTTCAGAAGAATGAGAGGGGACCTCATAGAAACGTTTAAAATTCTGATGGGTTCAGACAGGTTAGATGCAGGAAGAATGTTCCCAATGTTGGGGAAGTCCAGAACCAGGGGTCACAGTCTAAGGATAAGGGGTAAGCCATTTAGGACCAAGATGAGGAGAAACTTCTTCACCCAGAGTGTGGTGAACCTGTGGAATTCTCTACCACAGAAAGTTGTTGAGGCCAATTCACTAAATATATTCAAAAAGGAGTTAGATGAAGTCCTTACTTCTAAGGGGATCAAGGGGTATGGCGAGAAAGCAGGAATGGGGTACTGAAGTTGCATGTTCAGCCATGAACTCATTGAATGGCGGTGCAGGCTAGAAGGGCCGAATGGCCTACTCCTGCACCTATTTTCTATGTTTCTATGAGACCTCTCCCGTATAGCACACATCTTCAAAAGTATTGGTCTGGAGCTGCCTGACCTCAGGAAAGCATACTTTTGGCACCAAGTCCCGCTCACCCATCACCCCATTGCTCGCTGAGCTACATTGGCTCCTGGATAAGCAGCGCCTCATTTAAAAAATTCTCATCCTTGTTTTCGCATCCATGGTCTCGCCCCCTCTCTATTGCTCTTACCTACTCCAGCCCAACAACCCTCTGCTCTGCAGTCCTATAATTATGCCCTCCTGCACATCCCTGACTTTAATCGCTCCATCATTGGCGCCTGTGACTTCAGCTGCCTCGGCTGTAAGCTTTGGAATTCCCCCCCTAAATCTCTCCACCTCTCTAGCTCTCTCTCCTCCTGTAAGACGCTCCTTAAAACCTACCTCTTTGACCAAGCTTTTAGTCACCTTGCCCTCCATATCTCCATATGTGGCTTTGTGTCAAATTTTGTTCGATAACGCTCTCATGAAGTGCCTTGGGACGTTTTACTCCATTAAAGGCGCTATATAAATGCATGTTGTTGTTGTTGTTGTTGTTGAAAATCTGCCTTCCCACGTGGTCGAAAGCTTTCCCAGGATTGGGAGACTGTAGTTCTGCTTCTGGGCCATTCAGAGTCATCGGGGTAGAAATTGTACCGCGTTGCGCCCAGTTTACGTGTGTAAAATGGGTGCAATGGGGAACCAATTTCGGAGACCAATGTCCTGTGCCCCAAGAGCGGCTCAAAGACGTCTGACCTAATATTGGGTCAGGCTATTTTTCACGTGTCCGAGGTGGCCGTGTATGGAAAGCTTTCGGCCACTTGCATGTGCCAATGAGGGCCCTAATGTTAAGACCCTTGTGGAGCAAGTGGCCGGCGCCAATAACGTAGGTTTAGCTGGAGGCTATTGCAGCACACACCAATTTCAGGTGGTCCTGGGGCCGGCCATTTTTAGCTCGTGTGGTATGAGGCCCACATGGTTCGTGCCCTAAATCTGCATGCAAACCAATTTATCCCCCATAAGCTTCAATGCTTTCAATAGGTGTGCTCCAGCGCAATATGTGTTGCTAGTATTGTTGATTTGCTGAGACCTCATTCTGCCATGGGTGGTTGAGTACCTAACTGAAACTAATAAAAGGTTACTGCACAAGATAAAAGTTCACGGGGTTGGGGGTAATATATTCACAAGGATAGAGGATTGGCTAATGAACAGAAAACAGAGAGTCGGGATAAATAGTTCATTCTTGGGTTGGCAATCAGTAACCAGTAGTGTGCCACAGGGATCAGTGCTGGGACCCCAACTATTTACAATCTATATTAACGACTTGGAAGAAGGGACTGAGTGTAACGTAGCCAAGTTTGCTGATGATACAAAGATGGGAGTGAAAGCAATGTGTGAGGAGGATAAAAAAATCTGCAAAAGGTCATAGACAGGCTAAGTGAGTTGGGCAAAAAGTTGGCAGAGGGATTATAATGTTGGTAAGTGTGAGGTCATGCACTTTGCGAGAAAAAAAATCAAAGGACAAGTTATGATTTAAATGGAGAAAGATTGCAAAGTGCTGCAGTACAGCGGGACCTGGGGGTACTTGTGCATGAAACACAAATGTTACAGCTACAGCAAGTGATCAGGAAGGCCAATGGAATCTTGGCCTTTATTGCAAAAGGGATGGAGTATAAAAGCAGGGACGTCTTGCTACAGTTGTACAAGGTATTGGTGGGGCCACACTTGGAATACTGCGTGCAGTTTGGGTTTCCATATTTACGAAAAGATATACTTGCTTTGGAGGCAGTTCAGAGAAGGTTCACAAGGTTGATTCTGGCGATGAGGGGGTTGACTTATGAGGATAGGTTGAGTAGGTTGGGCCTCTACTCATTGGAATTCAGACGAATGAGAGACGATTTTATCGAAACGTGTAAGATTATGAGGGGACTTGACAAGGTGGAGGCAGAGAGGATGTTTCCACTGATAGGGGAGACTAGAACTAGAGGGCATAATCTTGGAATAAGGAGCCGCCCATTTAAAACTGAGATGAGGAGAAATTTCTTCTCTCAGAGGGTTGTGGATCTGTGGAATTCGCTGCCTCAGAGAGCTGTGGAAGCTGGGACATTGAATAAATTTAAGACAGAAATAGACAGTTTCTTAAACGGTAAGGGAATAAGGGGTTATGGGGAGCGGGCAGGGAAGTGGACCTGAGTCCGTGATCAGATCAGCCATGATTGTATTAAATGGCAGAGCAGGCTCTAGGGGCCGTATGGCCTACTCCTGCTCCTATTTCTCATGTTCTTATGTTCTTAATGGATTCCCGTCATAAATCCATCTTAAAATTGGGTGTGCGTTAGGATGGGCAGAGGAGCAGAGGGATCTTGGAGTACAAAACACAAGTCGCTAAAAGTTGTGCTACAGGTTAATAAGGCAATTAAATAAAGCAAACCAAGCACTAGAGTTTATTTCTAGAGGGATAGAATTGAAAAGTAG
Organism: Pristiophorus japonicus; assembly: GCF_044704955.1. Taxonomy (NCBI): domain Eukaryota; kingdom Metazoa; phylum Chordata; class Chondrichthyes; family Pristiophoridae; genus Pristiophorus; species Pristiophorus japonicus. The sequence goes on from NC_091986.1 coordinate 207,300,458, forward strand.
TGAAGTTATATTAAACTTGTATTGAACCTTGGTTAGACCACACTTGGTGTACTGCCTACAATTCTGGCCGCCATATTATAGAAAAGATGTAGAGGCACTGGAGAGGGTGCAGAGAAGATTTAAACAATGTTCATACCTGTACCAGAAATGCGAGGGTATATCTATCAGGAAAGGATGAACAGGCTGGGTCACTTTTCGCTTGAAAAAAGAAGGCTGAGGGGTGACCTAATAGAGGTCTTTAAAATTATGAAAGGGTTTGATGGAGTGGATACAGAGAGAATGTTTCCACTTGTGGGGAAGAGCATAACGAGAGGCCATCAATATAAGATAGTCACCAAGAAATCCAATAGGGAATTCAGAAGAAACCTCTTTACCCTGAGACTGGTGAGAATGTGGAACTCGTTATCACAGGGAGTGATTGAAGCGAATAGTATAGATGCATTTAAGGGGAGGCCAGACAAGCAAACGAGGGAGAAAGGAATAGAGGGTTACGCTGATAGATTTAGATGAGGAAAACGGGAGGAGGCTTGAGTGGAGCATAAACACCGGCATGGATTGGTTGGACCAAGTGCTGTGTATCCTATGTAATCCTATGTAATATATGTACATAATATTTCTGATGGAAATATAGAGCTATATTTCCAGCTTTGGTGTCAAGTGGGGGGCATTTTCCCACATAATGAGTGAGAAGGTATCTCCCGCTTACAGATAGACCCTATTGTCAATGGAGATGAAACAAGTTGCGTTGTGTGTTAACTGATGATCGCTGCCTGAGATGCCGAAATCACTAATGGCTTCACCGTTACAAAAATAGCCATGTTGTAAACGTAACCGGCCACGAAGCTCATAATCCAGGGCTGGAAAGACCAGGAGCTAATTATATAATCGTCGGGTTAGTTTTACCCTGATAATGGACGGTCTCTGTCCTGAAAACCATGGGCTTCTTTATCTGGGCTTTGCACAGGCAAATGTGCTGTGCAGTCTGTCCATGTACAAACAGGCCTGTTTGAGCACCGCACGTCTTTTACATTTTTACGCAGCTGTGGCCTGCAGCAGGTATTCCAATCAGAATAGGCCCTTCGTGCACCAAGCAAGAAGAGCATGTGAGGCCTGTGTGCTCAGGTTTCACAGCCCCCGGGGGCAAAAGCTGCCTCTTGGCTTTAACTTTGTGTTTACGGAGCTTTCACTAATGAGGTGCTTGTTCAAGAAGGAAAAAAGTCAGCAAGCCGTACACTCGTTCGTAAAATCTCAAGCTGCAAAAGGGCGCTGTGAAAAGTGAAAGAAGGCGAACTTCAGGGTCCCGTTACCGCGGGTTTGCGGTGGCTGTGCGGCAGAATTAAGTGGCCGCCGCATTCCAGTCGATACGGCCCCGCGACCCATATTCAGCGTGGGGGGGGCTTTTTGGGGCACTGTCCCCAATTAGGTGAGTGGGCAAACGCGTGGCAGATGCAGTATAATGTGGATAAATGTGAGGTTATCCATTTTGGTGGCAAGAACATGAAGGCAGAATATTATCTGAATGGCGGCAGATTAGGAAAAGGGGAGGTGCAACAAGACCTGGGCGCCATGGTACATCAGTCATTGAAGGTTGGCATGCAGGTACAGCAGGCGGTGAAGAAAGCAAATGGCATGTTGGCCTTCATAGCGAGGAGATTTGAGTACAGGGGCAGGGAGGTGTTACTACAGTTGTATAGGGCCTTGGTGAGGCCTCACCTGGAATATTGTGTTCAGTTTTTGTCTCCTAATTTCAGGAAGGGCATTTTTGCTATTGAGGGAGTGCAGCAAAGGTTCACTAGACTGATTCCCGGGATGGCAGGACTGACATATGAGGAGAGACTGGATCGACTGGGCCTGTATTCACTGGAGTTTAGAAGAATGAGAGGGGATCTCAAAGAAACATATAAAATTCTGACGGGACTGGACAGATTAGGCGCAGGAAGAATGTTCCCGATGTTGGGGAAGTCCAGGGCCAGGGGACATAGTCTAAGGATAAGGGGTAGGCCATTTAGGACTGAGATGAGGAGAAACTTCTTCACTCAGAGAATTGTGAACCTGTGGAATTCCCTACCGCAGAGAATTGTTGATACCAGCTTATTGGATATATTTAAGAGGGAGTTAGATATGGCCCTTATGGCTAAAGGGATCAAGGGGTATGGCGAGAAAGCAGGAAAGGGGTACTGAGGGAATGATCAGCCATGATCTTATTGAATGGTGGTGCAGGCTCGAAGGGCCGAATGGCCTACTCCTGCACCTATCTTCTATGTTTCTATGTTTCTAAATCTCGTCCCCAAACCGCCGACGTCTTTATGCGGTGTGGGTCCCGCGGCCGTGATGATGTCATTAGAGTGCGCACCACTGCCGCGTGGCCATGTCACCTATACTCAGTATAAAAAACCCAGCTTTAGTGTTGACTGTGCCCTCCGCCAGCTTTTTGGGTCACTGCACTTTGCCGGGCTGGTCGAGAGCGCCGGAGGAGGAGAACGGAGATTTTTCGCGATCGGGTATTTGTGGTGCAAACTTGTTCGCATTTTTCTGCGGGGATTTGCTGAACGTGCGGCGCACTTCACAGAACCTTTTGTGAGTTTAGAAAAGTTTTCACTCTCACTGATCAGTCGTGGCCTGTGAGCTTCGTTCTCTGCTACACGCAGGCCTGCTTGTGAGGGTCGAGCCTTCAGACTTAATGGGCTCAGTGTTGACAAGCAAGCGCTCTACTCGGAACTCCTTCACGCCAAACGAGCCAAAGGTGGGCAGAGGAAACGTTAGAAGGACACCCTCAAAGCCTCCCTGAAAAAGTGCAATATCCCCACTGACACCTGGGAGTCCCTAGCCAAAGGCCGCCCTAAGTGGAGAAAGTGCATCCGGGTGGGCGCTGAGCACCTTGAATCTCGTCACCGAGAGTATGCAGAAATCAAGCGCAGACAGCGGAAAGAGCATACGGCAAACCAGTCACACGTCCCCTTCCCTCAACGACTATCTGTCCCACCTGTGACAGAGAGTGTGGTTCTTGTATTGGACTGTTCAGTCACCTAAAGACTCATTTTAAGAGTGGAAGTAACTCTTCCTCGATTCTGAGGGACTGCCTGTGATGATGATGATGACAGGGCAATGCCTTGAGCACCTTGTGAGAGGCAGAGTGGCACGCAGGAGAAGGCAGCACCATCAGCAATGGGTACAGAGGCAGTGGGCAAGGGAGCCAGCAGCCATGGCTTCCGACGGGGAGAAGGGCCGGCAGAAGGCCGTGAACCTCCATGTAGAGAGGGTGGCCAGGAGGAAGATGGCGCGAGGAGGAGGGTCAGGTACACGGACCCCCCCCAACACATACTGGGCCAGGAGCCTTACCAGCAGCAGCCTGCAGAGGCTCCAGACCATCAGCAGGAAGAGGGAGAAGGCGATCAGCCAGGTGCCATCACAGGGGCCCAGCACAGACCTGGGGGAAGGAGGGCCTACCATCAAAGTGTCTACCGACGTCAGTTTTCCTTCCTGGAGCTCAGTGATGAGCAATGTTTGAGAAGACTGCGATTTAGAAAAGACATACTGAGGGAACTCTGCAATGTCCCGTGCCAAGATCTGGAGCCTCACACAAGGCTCAGGACAGCTCTCACCGTTGAGACCAAGGTCACCATAGCTCTCACCTTTTACACGGCGGGCTCTTTCCAGTCTGCAACTGCAGACATATCGAACATCTCCCAATTTTCTGCCCATCGTGCCATCCGGCAGGTGACCGATGCTCTGTACAGGAGAAGAGTCCAATATATCTCCTCCCCCATGACCAGGGAGAAGCAGTTTGAGCGGCAGGCTGGATTTGTCGTGATTGCAGGGTTCCCCAGGGTGCAGGGTGCCATCGACTGCACACATGTTGGTCTGAGGGCGCTACTGAACAATCCCGAACTCTTTATCAACACAAAGGGATTCCACTCCTTGAATGTGCAGCTGTTGTGCGACCACCAGCAATGGATCCAGGCAGCAACCACGAGTCCTTCATCCTGTGCCAGAGCAGTGTGCCCGCTGTCTTCACCGGACCAAATCAGGGTTGTGGGTGGCTGCTTGGGGACAAGGGAGATCTCCTGTCCACTTGACTCCACTTCGGAAGCCCAGGACTGTGGCCGAGCATGCATACTCCAGGTGCGGCCTCACCAATACCCTGTACAGTTGCAGCAGGACCTCTCTGCTTTTGTACTCCATCCCTCTCGCAATGAAGACCAACATTCCATTCGCCTTCCTGATTACCTGCTGCACCTGCAAACTAACTTTTTGGGATTCATGCACAGGGACCCCCAGGTCCCTCTGCACTGCAGCATGTTGTAATTTCTCCCCATTCAAATAATATTCCCTTTTACTGTTTTTTTTTCCAAGGTGGATGACCTCACATTTTCCAACATTGTATTCTATCTGCCAAACCTTAGCCCATTCGTTTAACCTATCTAAATCTCTTTGCAGCCTCTCTCTGTCCTCCACACAACCCGCTTTCCCACTAATCTTTGTGTCATCTGCAAATTTTGTTACACTACACTCTGTCCCCTCTTCCAGGTCATCTATGTATATTGTAAACGGTTGTGGTCCCAGCACTGATCCCACCACTAACCACCGATTTCCAACCCGAAAAGGACCCATTTATCCCAACTCTCTGCTTTCTGTTCGCCAGCCAATTCTCGATCCATGCTAATACATTTCCTCTGACTCCGCGTACCTCTATCTTCTGCAGTAATCTTTTGTGTGGTACCTTATCGAATGCCTTTTGGAAATCTAAATACACCACATCCATCGGTATACCTCCATCCACCATGCTCGTTATATCCTCAAAGAATTCCAGTAAATTAGTTAAACATGATTTCCCCTTCATGAATCCATGTTGCGTCTGCTTGATTGCACTATTCCTATCTAGATGTTCCGCTATTTCTTCCTTAATGATAGCTTCAAGCATTTTCCCCACTACAGATGTTAAACTAACCGGCCTATAGTTACCTGCCTTTTGTCTGCCCCCTTTTTTAAATAGAGGCGTTACATTAGCTGCTTTCCAATCCGCTGGTACCTCCCCAGAGTCCAGAGAATTTTGGTAGATTATAACGAATGCATCTGCTATAACTTCCGCCATCTCTTTTAATACCCTGGGATGCATTTCATCAGGACCAGGAGACTTTTCTACCTTGAGTCCCATTAGCCTGTCCAGCACTACCCCCCTAGTGATAATGATTGTCTCAAGGTCCTCCCTTCCCATATTCCCATGACCAGCAATTTTTGGCATGGTTTTTGTGTCTTCCACTGTGAAGACCGAAGCAAAATAATTGTTTAAGGTCTCAGCCATTTCCATATTTCCCATTATTAAATCCCCCTTCTCATCTTCTAAGGGACCAACATTTACTTTAGTCACTCTCTTCCGTTTTATATATCGATAAAAACTTTTACTATCTGTATATGAAGCGTATGTATGCTTGTAATTGCTTATAACCATAGATTGATTTTAAGTAAAGAAAAGTTGCCCTGAAGTCTTTTGTCTTGTGTTGTCTGTTCCACTCATCATCATCCTAGGCAGTCCCTCGAAGCGAGGATGACTTGCACCCTCGCCAAAAAGGGATGAGTGTTTCAATGAAGGTCCCGTACTACATGTTGAAGAGTGGAAAATGCCTGTGCGTGGATTTTTTTAACGCATGGTGGCCGTTGCACACCAGCCACCACACGGGTTTGACAGAGCTAGGTCTTGGTCCAGTGGCAAGAATTACCCAAGACGACTGGAGACCTGCTCCGCTGCACGGACCTAGCGTGCACACATATCGCAGTGTGGGCTGGCCCGTGCTGCCCCTGGATCCTCGCCTCTTCTGAGCCCCAAACTTACCCCTCTCCTGGGCCCCGGTCACTTCCCTCTACAAACTCTTGCTGCTCCTTTGCCCCTCCTGCTGTGCCTGCCCGCACTGCAATCAGCGACCTGGCTTCACAGCCATCGCCCTCCTGCAGCAGCACGAGCTGCTCCCTGTAATGCCCCGGCCTGCTGATGGTCTTGCAGGCCAGGACTGTGCTGATTTCCAGGCTGGGCCACCACATGCCTTGCACAGAGGAAATGGCAGCTGCTCTCTATACTGTTGGAAGGAGGTAAGGTGACACATCTTAAACCTCCAGAAATGCAGCACTCCGCATGCCCGATGCTAGACTCGCAAAACAAGCTCTCTACTCCGAGCTATGTCATGGCAGGCGAGCCCCAGAAGGGCAGAGAAAATGCTTCAAGGATATCCTCAAAGCCTTCTTGAAAAAATGTAACATCCCCACCGACTCTTGGGAATCCCTGGCCCAAGACCGCTCAAAGTGGACGAGAAGGATCCAAGAAGGCGCCAAACACCTCAAGTCTCTTTGCCGGGAGCACGCGGAAGCCAAGTACAAATAGCGGAAGGAGTGTACGACAAATCAAGCGCCCCACCCACCCGTTCGTCCAACCACCGTCTGCCCCACCTGTGACAGAGACTGTAGGTCCCGTATTGGTCTCATCAGTCACCTTAGAACTCAGATTAGTGTGGAAGCAAGTCATCCTCAACTCCGGGGCACTGCCTAAGAAGAAAACTTCCTCATTACTGCACTGGAGTGTCACCGGGGTACGGTGTGTGATGTATATCCATGTATAAAATGTCAATAGAAACAGGAATAATGCCAATGGACTGGCGAACAGCAAATGTAATTCCTATCTTCAAAAAGCGAGATACATCAAATCCAGGGAACGATAGACCTGTGAGCTTAATGTCGGTGGTGGAAAAGATACTGTATAGATAATTGAAAATATTCAAATTTTGGCCTTAGTTGTACGGTATAAAAACACCTCAGTTGGGATTGAAAGCAAATACGTTGCAAATGTGAAAAGAAACATTAGTGAGCTGTGGAACGTGGTAACATCCTCTATCCTGTGACGATCCTGGCAGACAGTTGGCAGGATGGATAATTAGAGCGTGGATAATGAAGGTCGTACTGTTTTAACACTGTCCCCAAGTCAAAAAAAACAAATCATGGAGACGCAATTATAGTATTGCGCATTGAGTCAGGAGAGTTATTATGAATGTGACATCATATCACAGCCACACCGAGATGGTTAGTTTTCAGTACAGACGGTAAACGTCCGCGGAGTCGAAATTCCCATTTCCGCACCTCCCATTAGAGCCAACGGGGGCGCTAACGGGGCACGAAACGTTTTTTACCCGGGGGTGGGGGGGAGAAAGTGGGGGAGATATTGGAGGCGTGAACACGGTCACACCCCGGGCCGCTGCGTCTCTGGCGATGACATCATCGCCACGCGCACCGACCCCTTTCCGCCCCGCAGCGGAAATTGGCCAGCGCCCCGCGAGGATGTCGGCGCCGGCCTCGTGGGTCGTGAACCCGGCCGACCTCTGCTTGCGGGCTGGTAGTTGAAGGGGAGGTGCGCTGCGCCGCGCGTCGCCATTTTTTTTCTCCGGCCGACTCACCGGCCGGCCCGTTCTGCTTTGCTGCCGCGCGGTCCGGGCCGCCATAGTGCAGCCCGGTACTTTGTCTCGGTGCCCGGCTATGGCCACAGCAACGCGCAGCCCTAGTGGCCCAGTGGAGGCCGTCAAAGGGCCTGCAGAGTTCGCAGCATAGCTTCCCCTTTAATGGAAGGGGACCGGCGTCAAAACGCATCACGCTAAGCTGCGTGGCGCTGTCGGATGCGTCCGAGTAGCACCCCAAAGGGAAGTGAAGCGCGTGACATTGCGCTCCACTTCCTGTGAGTGGCGGTAATCGCAATTTCGCGGCCAGGGCAGGACCTCGGCGCTGGCCACAGGACGTCCCGCCTCCCCTCGGTTACCGCAACCCAATTTCGCCCCTCCCCCCCCCAGTCTGGGAACAGTTAAGGTTCTGTGCAGTTCATTTAAACTTCTAACAATTGCAAGCCGCTGAAAACTGGTGCAAGTCAAGTCGCTTCACCTCGGTGATTTGCAAAATAAGATTCGGTTTGAAAATAACAAGCTGGGGGCGGGTGAGAGATACACTTAGCAACAGAGCAAAGGGTTTGAGATATTTTTGTCATAACGCCTGGAAACATAGGACTGACTGCAAATTACAAGCATAAATGTGTTGCATCTTGTAAGGCACATCACAAACGCACTTGCATGGTCAGGAATGTTTTGCAGGGGCTCCGCCCAGAACCTGCCGTTCTTTCTCAGACAATGACTAATCCTCTGCAGACGTCCTGCGTTTTCTTTCCTCTTGATTTCCAGTAAACACAGGTTTTCTTTCCAGATTTGCATAATTATAGCCTGTTTTGCTGTCTCAGGCAGCACGTGGCAATGGTAAATGAGCGAATGCGACGTTTGTGTCACTGGTCGCCCAGCAACTGACTGGAAAAGGAAAGCAGGGAACATTATGAGTAACCCGGCAAATTGCTCGAGTGCAGGAGCTGCTTGGAACTAACGTTATCACACAGAATGAGCTGCACAGAATCAGGCCACTCGGCCCAGCTCGGTTATGCCGATGATTCTGCTGCACACGAGCCTCCTCCCCCCACTCTAGAATGAGAGGGGATCTCACAGAAACATATAAAATTCTGAAGGGATTGGACAGGTTAGATGCAGGAAGAATGTTCCCGATGTTGGGGAAGTCCAGAACCAGGGGTCACAGTCTAATGGTAAGGGGTAAGCCATTTAGGACCGAGATGAGGAGAAATTTCTTCACTCGGAGAATTGTGAACCTGTGGAATTCACCAACGCAGAATGTTGTTGAGGCCAGTTCGTTACATATATTCAAAAGGGAGTTAGATGTGGCCCTTACAGCTAAAGGGATCAGGGGGTATGGAGAGAAAGCAGGAATGGGGTACTAAAGTTGCAAAAATGATCAGCCATGATCATATTGAATGGTGGTGTAGGCTCGAAGGGCCGAATGGCCTACTCCTGCACCTATTTTCTATGTTTTTTCTATGTTACTTCATCGCACTCTCTCAGCATATCCTTCCATTCCGTTCTCCCTCACGTGCCTATCTAGCAACAACAACAACAACAGCTTTTATTTACATAGTGCCTATAACGTCCCAAGTTGCTTCACAGCAGTGTTATAAGACAAAACAGATACATTCGATACTGTTCGATCTCTTAATTTCCAATGAAATACGAACTCCGGTTGTAGTTTTAATGTAACTTTATTTTGGCAGCAGCAACAAGCTTCTGGCTTTAAGCCAGGCCTTTGTCCTTCTGAGACCACATGGTCAAAATGGCTGTACTTATACCTGGTGCAATTTACAGAAAAGAACTCGCCTTCTTTGACCTTATTTGCTCATTTGATAGTCTTTTAACCTTTAATTGGCTCGCTACCCAAAGGTCTTAAAATGTCAAGTTGATTGATGACTTAATGCAATGTGCTCACAGATATGGGAGTCTGTGTTTTCTCAACCTGTCTAAATGCAGCCTGTTTGAATTCTCTATCAGATACTGAGCCACGTAAGAAGAAATTAGGGCAGATGATCAAAAGCTTGGTCAAAGAGGTAGGTTTTAAGGAGAATCTTAAAGGAGGAAAGAGAGGTAGAGAGGCGGAGAGGCTTAGGGAGGGAGTTCCAGAGCTTGGGGCCCAGGCAACAAAAGGCATTACCACTCATGGTTGAGCAGTTATAATCAGGATGCTCAAAAGGGTAGAATTTGAGGAGTGCAGAACTGCATCAATGCTATTCACTCCAACTACTCCATGTGCTACCAATTCCACTTTTTAAGCACTTTCTCAGTCAAGAAGCTCCTCCTCAATTCGTTATTGGATTTGTTAGTGACTATTTTATATTTATGACCCCTATTTTGATTTCCCTGGCATTTTTTACCACCTTCTCGCATATTCACACACATAGCTGTGTGTTCATGAGGGAGTGGCGAGTGATTCTGAATAAAAACTCATTTTTAAGTAGCAGAACAGTCTTCCATATGTAATTTGGGAAGCTTTTTGTATTTTCTACATTACAACAGTGATTACACTTCAAAAAATTGGCTGTAAAACGCTTTGGGACAGCCTGAGGTTGAGAAAGGCGCTCTATAAATGGAAGTCTTTCTTTCTTTATAACAGACAGCTCTTTTCATTTATCAAGATCTCAATGAAGTCATTGATTTGAGGGATCTTATCATGGTTTTTAACTATTATGACCGAGTGTAATGTATGCACCTGTGAGTGTGCTCACAGGTTGGTAGAGCTGTTAAAACAAAAAAAAGAAACAAAAAACTTTTTTAATAAAAGGGCAGTTAAGTGTCTGGAGTATCCCCCAGATCGGGGGGCACTTGATCTGACGTGTATTTTGTCCCCTCCCCCAAAAGAGTCGGTAGAGCTGTTGAGTTGGGAGTGGCTTAGCCAGTCACGTGATGTTCACAAGACTCAATAAAACCCCAGCCAGTTGGGTTCGGGGGATCCACGATGAGGCAGGTGGTTGTGAGCCTGGTGGATGAACTGGTAATGTGCAGTGATTGTTAAACCTTTGCTAATAAACCAACTCAACCTTAATGGCAATGTGTTGCTGTGAATTCTTAAGCAAAGAACCCATGAAGCAAATACATTACGCCGAGTGATTGTAACACTGGTTATTATCTGTTACACTTTTCATTACAGGAAGGAAGGATTTGCTTGCACTTAAAAGCATCTATGATATTCATCGCAACCACTCCATGTTGTAGCGAGTTCCACATTCTCACCACTCTCTCAGTAAAGAGGTTTCTCCTGAATTACCTATCAGATTTATTAGTGACTATCTTATATTGATGGCCTCTAGTTTCTGGGTATTGCGTCTGTAAGCACGCTTGTAATAACTCCACGAGGTAAGGTATTGCACTTGAACTGTTGTGACCTTAGTCCATTTATTGCAGCTCCTGAATGAGGGTACAGCAAGGTGAGCTCCCTTTTATATCTGGTTACCTGCAGTGTGCAGGTGACCTCTAGGTCTCCACCAGTTGCACTCTCTGGTGGTGCAGGCATAGTGTATACAGTGTGAAGATACATTCAATGGTCTTATGTAACTGTACATTAAGTGCCATGGGTATATACATACACAACACTGGGCTCTTCCACAAGTGGAAACATCTTCTCTACATCTACTCTATTGAATCTCTTCATAAGTTTAAAGACCTCTTTTCCAGAGAAGTGCCTCAGACTGTTCACTTGTTCCTCTTAGGTATAACAAATGTTCCCTTTAATTTTTTTGCATGCACGACTCATTTAAGATACTTTAAGGCCATTCAAAATACTGCACTTACAACTATGTTCCAATTTAAAAGTCGGTGAGCTGGCTGAGTGGGAGCCACAGAGCGCTGCAAGGCCCTGTGTTCGCTGATCTATATTGGCTCCTGGTTAAGCAACGCCTCAATTTCAAATTTCTCATCCTTGTTCTCAAATCCCTCCATGGCCTCGCCCCTCCCTATCTCTGTAATCTCCTCCAGCCCCACAAACCCCCGAGATGTCTGCGCTCCTCTAATTCTGCCCTCTTGAGCATCCCTGATTATAATCACTCAACCATTGGTGGCCGTGCCTTCTGTTGCCTCGGCCCCAAGCTCTGGAACTCCCTGCCTAAACCTCTCTGCCTCCCTAGCTCTCTTTCCTCCTTCAGGACGCTCCTTAAAACCTACCTCTTTGACCAAGCTTTTGGCCATCTGTGCTAATTTCTACTTCTGTGGCTCGGTGTCAATTTTTTAAATCTCATAATACTCTTGTGAAGCTCCTTGGGATGTTTCACTGTGTTCAAGGCGCTATATAAATGCAAATTGTTGTTGCTGTTGTTGTTGAAGGAAACATTGGGTATAACCTCTCAGTTCTGATATCATACTTTTCTGTACCTTCTCCAGTGCCTCAATATCCTTTTATCAACATGGAGACCAGAATTGTGCATAGTACTCTAAGTGTGATCTGACTAAGATTCTATAAAAGCTTCATTTGCTTTTCAAATCTATTCCTCTAGAAATTAACTCCGGTGTATTGTTTGCATTTTTTTTAATAGCCTTGCTAACCTGCGTTGCCACTTTTGATGATTGGGAATCTGTACCCTTAGATTCCTTTGCTCCTCGATCCCATTTAGACTTATTTTCCATGGAGTATGTGGTCTCCTTATTCCTTCTATAAAAATATGGCGAACAGGTGGGGAAGTGGAGTTGAGACCAAGATCAGATCAGCCATGATCTTATTGAATGGCGCAGCAGCCTTGAGTAGGAGTATGGCCTACTCCTGCTCCTATTTCTTATGTGCTTATGCACCACCGCACACTTATCTATAAAGAAAGTGATTATCAGGGTGGAGTGTAAGTGACTGGTGCTGACTCTGTGTTATTTAGAGCAGTAAAGAAGCCACAGACAGAGTACTGGCTAATTAACCTATCCATAAATTACCAGAGGGAATGATGTGGTTCTTGTTCAGACTTTGAACGTAAGATAGGGCGAGGTGCGGGTGGAACCTAGGGCTTGTCTCAATGTTACTTTTTCCACCTTCTGGCATATGATGTTCATGGTGTTCATGAGGGAGAAAAGAAGGATTCTGAACAAAAAGCTCACAAATAACAAAACATGCTTCCATGTGTAATTTGGGAAACTGGACAACCTCATAACCAAATAATGCAGGCTGCCTCCAGTTCTAGTATAGTTACCACCAAACCATTGTGACCATCAGCTGTGGCTCAATGGGTAGTGCCCTCGCCTCTGAGTTAGGCCGGCTGTGGAGTCAAGTCCAAGTCTAGAGACTTGAGCATAAAAATCTAGACTGACACTCCAGTGTCGGAGATGTTGTCCTTCAGATGAGATATTAAACCGAGGTCCCGCCTACCCTCTTGGGTGAATGTAAAAGATGCCATAGCGCTATTTCAAAGACGAGCAGGGGAGTTATCTCCGGTGTCCTGGCCAATATTTATCCCTCAATCAACGTAACAAAAAACAAAAAACAGATGATCACATTGCTGTTTGTGGGAGCAAGCTATGTGCAAATTGCAGCTGTGTTTACCCATATTACAACAGTGACTACACTTCAAAAAGTACTTGATTGGCAATAAAGGGCTTTGGGACATCCTGAGGTTGTGAAAAGTGCTATGTAAATGCGAATCAATGGGCTGTATTTTCGGCTCCCTTGCACCTCTGGTAGCGCCTTGAAGGGGCGGTAAAGGGTGTTTCTAGACGTTACGGCGGGCATCCAGCTTTTGCCGCAAATTTGGTTCATGGTTTGCGGCAACGCAAAAGCGTACCGCCCCGCCCTCTAGTTTCACAGAGATCATGACGTCAATCGTGGCGCAATGCTCCGCTAGCGCCTCCGATACAAAATTCGTCCCAAACGCCCCATTATACCCAGGAAACGGCTAAAAAAACAGGCGTTCCCAGGGTGCAGCAGGCGGTATTGGCAGCGTATTTAAATGGAGGGATGAGGATCCTACATCGCAGGTCACATTGACTGCAACAGTTGCACACAGCACGCTACGTGTAGCTTCGACTTGAAAGCATCAGTTTTACCTGCCATTACAGTGTCCTTACATCTTCACTGAAATCATTTAATGGGGGCATTACTAGTTCGCCAGCGTTTCATCCTTCATGCTATTGGTTGGTGGCACCAGAATACAACAAGATCTGTTGGCCATGTTGGGCCACGGATGAGGAGAAGCCGAAGACATCTGGGGAGGAAGACTTACCCTCCATGGGTTTACAGGCACCAACTCTCAGACCTCCAGCTCTCTGAGGAGCAGTGTGTGAGAAGGCTGGGCTTCTGAAAGGAAGTGCTGACAGAGCTATGCCATCTCCTACAGGCAGACACATGCCTGGACTGCTCTGGAGGCAGCCTTCAATACTCCCCTCAACAGGTATCCAAATTCATTGTGGTGTGCTGCATGTTGCTCAACTTGGCCATCATGAGGGGCCAGGCATTGCCAGTGGGGATTGCAGGCCCACCTCAGGAGGAGAACGATGAAGAGGAGCCTGGCAAGGCCCCCATTGAATAGCCACATCATCCACGGGGGTGAGAGGCAGCGTGGAGATGCTGCTAGACCAGGAGTCGCACATCACCAGCTCATAATGGACCGGCTCATAATGGATGAAACTGAGGGATGGAGCTAATACTGGACACGCTATGTGCCCTGATAAAGGCACATCTCCGGTGAACCTTGAAATGATACACAAGACACTTGTGGCAAAGGATGGGTAATGTCCTTACACACTACTATAAATTCACACGAGGCACATTCTGCAGACAAGGTCACTCTGTGACCTGAACCTTTATTCACAGGACCAAGAAGTGATGACCCTGCATGGGACCTCCCTTTATATACCTGGATGACCAGGTGAGGAGTGTCTCCCACAAGTTCACCCCCTGTGGTCAAGGTGTGCATTTCTTAGGTGTGCATAGTATGCAGTGTTGTTACATGATGGTTACAGTTACATGAAGGTTACATACATGACAGGATGAATCATAACTTTTACTGCAACAAAGTCACAAAAACTCCCCACACCAAAAGAAAACCATACAATACACAACGTTATGTTGCAGGGCACTGAACAACAATGAAGTTCCTTAAATCAACAAAACTTTTTTAACATTGTGTAATGCCTGATTTTGCGTCCCCGATTGTGGAACCTCATTTTTTGCAATCTTTTTTCAGGTGGTATCAGGACCGCCCCTCTGCCATTACAGCCCCAAAATCTCAAAAGCCCGAAAATCCAGCCCAAAATTTCTTCTTTCTTTGAATGAACTTAGGGTTCATGAACTTTAATAGAAAGCCAAATATATTTTTAAAAAACATTACAAAAATTCACACAATGTAGATATAATAATTTCTCCCTGGACCCACATTGCTTGTGCTGCCAACTTGCGGGTTGATGTTAACCTTCCATTTGCTCCAATATTTGGGCCACATTACCTTTTGACTGTGATGATGGGATTAGAATGTAGCTCTCCATCATCTGAAGAAGGCTAACTGATGCCCTTTAATAGGGCAGTTCCTATCTAAAACATAGATTGCAGCCTCAGATTTAAAGCTCTCCGTTTCAAGAGCAAATACAGACATTCCACCTTCTCTGGGATACCCCCCAGCAACAGGACCCCGAATTGGTCGACTTATTCTCTCACTGGGATATCCATGAGCTGAGTTATCGCAATTTTAAACTTCTACCTGAATAGAGATAAATCCATATCCCTAGTGCAGCTCTCCGAGCTCTATCAGCTTATTGTATTTCCTATAGTACAACAGTGACTACAGTTCAAAAATACTTTATTGGCTGTAAAGTGCTTTGGGATGTCCTGTGGTCATGAAAGGAATGATACCTCAGCTACTTCGATAGGCTTAAGGGCCTTGGTCTATTGACTTTTGAGCGGTGTAGAATTATGGCCGATCTGGTCGAAGGCTATAAAATAATGAAAGGCTGGATAGCTTGCGTATTGAGATATTGTTTTAGTTTAATAGACTGGGGAGGAGTAGAGCACATGAATGTATACTATGTAAGAGTAGGAAAAGACTGGATGTTGGGCGAGAGTAGTGAGCCTCTGAAATACATTGGCGGCTGGTGCATTCAGTGCTAACTCTCTGTACACCTTCAAGAGGGAACTGGACCGGTTCTTGATTGGGGCAGTGATTGCACCATACGGACAGTAAGTGTCTTTATAGAGGACAGACGCACCAACATTAGCGTCCTCGACCAGGCCAACATCCCCAGCATTGAAGCACTCACCACACTTGATCAGCTTCGCTGGGCAGGCCACATCATTCGCATGCCAGAAACGAGACTCCCAAAGCAAGGCTCTACTTGGAACTCCTTCACGCCAAACGAGCCAAAGGTGGGCAGCGGAAACGTTACAAGGGACACCCTGAAAGCCTCCCTGATCAAGGGAATATCCCCACTGACACCTGGGAGACCCTGGCCAAAGACCACCCTAAGTGGAGGAAGTGCATCCGGGAGGGCGCTGAGCACTTCGAGTCTCGTCGCCGAGAGCATGCAGAAATCAAGCGCAGGCAGCGGAAAGAGTGTGCGGCAAACCAGTCCCACCCACCCCTTCCCTCAACGACTATCTGTCCCACCTGTGACAGAGACTGTGGTTCTCGTATTGGACTGTTCAGCCACCTAAGGACTCATTTTAAGAGTGGAAGCAAGTCTTCCTCGATTCCGAGGGACTGCCTATGATGATGATGATGATGATGATGAGAGATAACGGTGCGTGGGATCTTCTGGATTGGTTTCCATTGCTTGAGGGGCTGGAAGAGGAATTTTCCAGAGTATTTTTTAACTTTATTGACCCTGGGCTTTTTTCTCTGTTTTTTCTGCCTTTCCCAGGAGGTTATATAGAAACATAGATTCAGGAGGTGGCCATTCAGCTCCTCGAGTCTGCTCTGCCATTCGATGAGATCATGACTAACTCCATATACCTCCATTTGCCTAACACCCCTTAATAGCATTGGTTCACAAAAATCTCAGATTGAAAATTAACAATCGATCTCGTATCAATTGCCATTTGCGGAAGAGAGTTCCAAACTTCTACCACCCTTTATGTGTAGAAATATTTCCTAATTTCTCTCCTAAAAGGTTTGGCTCTAGTTTTTAGACTATGCCCCGTAGTCCTAGACTTTTTTAAAATTTCAAAATATACTTTATTCATATAAAAATTTGTACAGTACATTCAAAAGCAGTTCAGTACATTTAGCTGCGGTCAGCAATCCCATACACTACATTTGGGTGCTGACGGCAGTTCCGTTCGATACATTTCCTCGCTTTTCAGTTCAAGTACAATTCGGTACAGCTCCGTAGTCCTAGACTCCCCAACCAGTGGAGATAGTTTCTCTCTACCTACACTATCTGTTCCCCTTAATACCTTGTAAACTTCAATCGAGTCATGCCACTTATGGGTGTGAAGGGGCCGAGGGAGTGGGTGTCGGGGGGTCAGGAGCGGCGGGGGTGGGGGCATTGGGAATGCCTACTTCTGAGTCTCCAGCCATCATGATGTGTGGGGCAGGTTTGATGGACCAGCTGGTCTTTTGCTGCCCGTCAATTTTGTATGTTCGTATATAAATGCAAGCGCTTTCTTTCTTCTTTGCATGGCCTGAATAAATCACAGGCAGGCCGATTGTATTTGTAAGAGGCTTAAGGATCTGCTGAACATTCCTCGCATTTCCTTGTTTTATCTTGATTCCCAGCATTTGCAATTTTTCTTTTCATCGATACATATAAATCCATTTGGTTGCCTTACGGTCTAGGTGCCCCGCAAAATCTCGTCCATTAATATGTTCAAGCAACTTCTTCAACAATAGGTAACATTAAATGAGATCCTCCCGAGATACGGTAATGTTAAACGAGATAAGATTTTGTTTTGTTCATTCACTGGATGTGAGTGTCGTCGGCAAGGCCAGCATTTATTGCCCATCCCGAATGTGGTGGTGAGCTGCCTTCTACAACTGAGTGTCTCGCTATGCCATTTCAGAGGACAGTTAAGTCAACCACATTGCTGTGGGTCTGGAGTCAAATATAGGCCAGACCAGGTAAAGACAGCAGATTTCCTTCTCTATAGGACATTAGTGAACCAGATGGGTTTTTACAACAATCCAGCAGTTTCATGGTCACCATTACCGATACTAGTTTTTTATTCAAAATTTATTTATTAACAGAATTTAAATTCCCCAGCTGCCGTGGTGGGATTTGAACTCATGCCTCCAGATTATTAGTCCTGTTCTCTGGATTACAAGTCCAGGAACTTAAGCATTATGGCACCACACCTGTGTGCTTCATGAATTTGCTCTATTTGCTTCTGTGCCATCAAACTGTTCCAGATTGGGATGAGAGGTTGAGTCGAATGGGCCTATATTCTCTGGAGTTTAGAAGAATGAGAGGTGATCTTATTCAAGTGAATAAACTTGTTAGAGGATTTGACAGGTTAGGTGCTGAGAGGTTGTTTCCCCCGGGTGGAGAGTCTAGAACTAGGGGGCATAATCTCAGGATAAGGGGTCGGCTATTTAAGATTAGATGAGATGAGGAGGAATTTCTTCACTCAGAGAGTTGTGAATCTCTGGAATTCTCTGCTCCAAAGAACTGTGGAGGCTCAGTCGTTGAGTAGATTCAAGATTGAGATTGATCGATTTTTGGACACTACGAGAATCAAGGGATATGGGGATGGGGCGAGAAAGTGGAGTTGAAGTAGAAGATCAGTGACGATCTCACTGAATGGTGGATCAGGTTTGAGGGGGCATATGGCCTACTCCTGCTCCTAATTCTTATGTTCTTATGTTCTTATATCAGCAAGTTCGCGACCATAACTCCCACTCCCACCCAGTTTTCTCTTGATGGTGCTTGGTTCTTCACCTAATGGCGACTGTTCATGTGTGAATGTGGATAATGAGTGTCAGCGGACTATTCAACTGCAGAGTGCACCACAACGCAATCCCATGTTGCTCTGAACCAACATCCATGCACTTTTACTTTCCTATAGAGGTCACTGGATAGGATTCAGGAGCAAGATGTACTAGTCTCAGCTGATTTTCACCACTCTATGTGGGCCAGAGTAACTGAGGCTAATTCTCACATCTGAACTGCTGTTCCCTAGGTGAGAGCAACTGCATCAGAAAATGTTACCTCTAAGTTTCATAAGAACATAAGAAATAGGAGCAGGAGTAGGCCATTTTACCCCTCGAACCTGCTCCGCCATTTAATAAAATCATGGCTGATCTAATCATGGACTCAGCTCCACTTCCCTGCCCGCTCCCCATAATCCGCGAAAAAAAAAATGATGTATCTTACGTGGCTGCTCTGGGTGCGCATACCCAGTACAGCTCCCGGCCATTTTTAAAGAGTTAGTTGTGTGTGAGAACTTTAATTCTCAGTGGAAAAATTGGAGCTGCAATACAATATGCAACGTGGCTCAATGACCAATAATTTCTCACAGGATGAAGTGGACTAGTTACTGAATTGAGGCCAACTGGCACGAGCTGGACACCAGCAGAGGTCACATAAGAATTTCACCAAAAGAAATGAAGAAATGATGGAACGAACTTGCAGAAAATTACTGTGCAATGGTGACCACCCCAAGGTCTGGAGGCCAGTGCAAAAAGAAGTGGCAGGACCTTGGTCAAGTAGTTAGTGTAAGTAATATTTTCAGTTATTCACTGGAATTGCAATTGTAAATGTGACCTTCTATATATGTCCCACCCAGCAGAAAGACACCCTCTCTGAAAAGTTATATTTTCTTCTTTGCAGAGGAAGGTGGCCCACAACAAAAGGGAAAGATCTCGAACAGGAGGAGGCCCGGCAAATCTGCACCCACTGACACCCATGGAAGACAGGATCGCTGCTTTGATGGGTCCTGCCTGGAGAAAAGCAATCACCACTGCACAAGCTGGGCCCACACTCGAGAGAGAGAGGGTAAGTCCTGCAAATTCCACAGTCTGGTTTTGCTATATGTTAAGTACTGTGCGGGCTAGCCATGCTTCGGGTCATGGGGATGTCTCCGTCAGCTACGCTTCGGTTGATGCAATGTGCTATCATTCATTGTCATCCTTCAAATGAGCCTGCTGCCTGCGCTGTGTGAGCCTACTCATACCACCCACCCTGCCCCCTCCTCTGCTGCTAACCATTTGTCTGTTCTGTTATATTTTGCAGAACTTCCCGATGTTGGGGAAGTCCAGAACCAGGGGTCACAGTCTGAGGATAAGGGGTAAGCCATTTAGGACCGAGATGAGGAGAAACTTCTTCACTCAGAGAATTGTGAACCTGTGGAATTCTCTACCACAGAAAGTTGTTGAGGCCAGTTCATTAGATATATTCAAAAGTGAGTTAGATGTGGCCCTTACAGCTAAAGGGATCAAGGGGTAAGGAGAGAAAGCAGGAATGGGGTACTGAAGTTGCATGATCAGCCATGATCATATTGAATGGTGGTGCAGGCTCAAAGGGCCGAATGGCCTACTCCTGCACCTATTTTCTATGTTTCTATGTTTCTATGTTTGAGGCCAACCCTGACGAGGCTGAAGCCGATGCAGAAGAAGATTCAGACGCGGACCAGTCTAAAGAGGATAACATCTCCCAATCCGTCCGTCCCAGACCAAGAGCATGGAGGTGAGGGGGAGAGGGAGGGGCAGGGGGAAAGGATGGATGAAGCCCCCACTGTTGTACTCACTCTGGAAGAGGTGCAGGTGCCGTCCATTAAGGTGTCAGGCGCTTTCCTGAGTGGTACGAGTGTTGGGACATTCCATGATATCTCACAGTCCGAGGCTGAGGATTCCAGTGGGGTGCAGTGAGGCACACCCAGGGCCCCACCGTCCCAGGCTGTGGGTCTCAGTGGGATGCAGCGAGCCACACCCAGGGTGAGGAGGGGAAGGAGAGCTCAACAGCACTCTCCTGAGGCGCAGGATCCAATAGATGTGGTTCAGATGATGGCAATGAGTGCGGAGAGCATTGACTTTACGCAATCACTCCCGGACACCATCAGTGAGGTGGGTGATGAGGTATCAGGACTGTCGGGAGAAGTAACAACACTCACGAGAAATGGGAACAGTGACCGGGCACATGAGGTAGGGAATGTCCCAGGCAGCCTGATGCATTGTCGGTGAACATGAGGGAGGGAATGTCGCAGGTAGCTGAGACACTGTCGGCGAACATGAGGGAGGGAATGTCACAGGCAGCTGATACACTGTCGGCGAACATGAGGGAAGGAATGTTGCAGGTAGTTTGAGACATTGTCAGGGCACATGAGGGAGGGAATGTCGGAGTTAGCTGCTGCAATAAGGGAAGATGCCCAGACCCCGTGGTCATTGACAGAATCAACTGCCACTCCCACTCCAATTCCCAGACCGGCCTCTGGAGAAGCCCAAGCCAGGCCTTCCACATGACTGCCTGTCCACACTCTCTCTCTCCGCAAGGTCGATGCCCTGGTATGGACCACACCCTGGTCTGCGCATGCGCAATAGGCTTACATAGAACGGGATGCTAGGCATTCAATGAGGACATCTGGCGCAACGAAATCTAATGCAATTCTTAAATTTTAGATTTTTTTCAAAGTACCACCTCACCGCCGACCGAACATCTCCTCACCGGGCCCGAGGATCATCCGGCAGAATCGCTCCCTCACACGGGTACAGGGTCTCGGCAACCACCCCCACCCCCCTCCGGGCTTCTTTTGAAGCTGCTGTATAATGTAAGGCTTCTCATCCCTTCAGTTCGGCTTCCACCCCCACCCACACCGCCCCCTCCCAACCCCCCCACCTCCCGCCATGACTTCTTTTGAAGCCGAGCCCCAAGCCCCGAGCCCCTGTGTCCAGGCGAGGGAACGATTCTGCCGGCCGACGCTCCGACCCTCGAGCCCGGTGAGGAGACGTTCGGTGGTGGGGTGGCACTTTGAAAAAAAATCCAAAATTAAAGAATTGCATTAGACTTCCATTTTCTCCGTTTTGATTTTGAAAAAAATAAGCTTCACGATGCATATTCTTTGTCTTTTTGACTCTCTCCAAAAACTTTGCATAAAAACAATAGCGTCTTTCTGTGCCGATTTTTTTAATGTGCGCTGTTTTTTTCTTAAGTGCCCAGAAGGTTTTTTGGAAGTGGTCACATACACCGTCCGAGGAAAAGTGTAAGTTGGCCAAACTTATTGAAATCTGAAAAACTGGTGCAGACATCAGGTTATGATGCAAAAAAATACTAATCTTAAAAACTCGTACCTAACTGAGTTACGCTGGTGCGAAACTTTGGGTAAATTTAGATATTTTAATTTACGGCAAATAAAGTGGCGCGCGCCAAAAAAACGGCGCAGATAACTGGGGAAAATTGAGCCCATAGACTGAGATAGCAATAGTGTAAAAGGCAGAAAAGGGGAAAAATTTCTGAACTGTGTTCAGGAGAACTTTCTTGATTAATATATTTCCGGCCCGGATGCGGGAGGAGGCATTGCTGGATCTGGTTCTGGAGAATGAGTTCGGTCAAGAGGAACAAGTGTCAGCAGGAGAACATTTAGGGAACATTGATCATAGTGTCACAAGGTTTAGATTAGCTATGGAAAAGGATAGGGTGCAATCTGAAGCAAAAATGTTTAACTGGGGGAAGGCCAATTACAGTGGGATGAGAATGGGTCTGGTCCGGGTAAACTGGAATCAAAGATTGGCAGGCAAATCTGTAATGGAACAATGTGCTGCCTTTAAAGAGGAAATGGTTCAGGTACAGTTGAGGTACATTCCCACAAGGGGGAAAGGCAGGGCAACTAAAGTCAGGGCTCCCTGGATGACGAAACTGATAGAGAATATGATGAAGCAGAAAAAGGGCATGTATGACAGATGTCAGGTCAGGAATACATCTGAGAATCAGGCTCTATATAGAAAGGCCAATGAAAAAGAAAATAAGAGGGGCAAAGAGAGGGTATGAGATTAGAATGGCAGCTAACATAAAAGATAATCAAAAAGTCTTCTATAGGCACATAAATAGTAAAAGGGTAGCAGGAGGAGAGTTGGGGCCGATTAGGGACCAAAAAGGCGAGCTATGCATGGAGGCAGAGGGCATGGCTGAGGTACTAAATGAGAACTTTGCAGCTGTCTTCACCAAGGAAGAGGATGCTGTCATAGACAGTGAAGAAGGAGGTAGTGGAGACACTTGATAGGATAAAAATTGATAAAGGGGAGGTATTCGAAAGGCTGGCTGTACTTAAAATAGATAAATCTCCCGGAGCGGATGGGATGCATCCTAGGATGCTGAGGGACTTGAGGGAGGAAATTGTCATGTATCTCACATTACTGTACCTTACCATGCTACACATGACTGTAACTGGATATGAACTGTAACAATAAGCATACCTTACCACCAGGGGTGCACTTGCAGGAGACACTCCATACCTGTCCTACTGTGGTATATAAAGGGAGGTGCAGCACTGGAGAGTTGGAATTAAAGGTGCAGGTCCTCAGTGACCTTGACTTCAGCATGTGTCTCGTGTAAGTCAGTACATTAGAGTCAGGACTTAACAGTGGCGACGAGTTACGGGATCACAGAATCCACAGAATGGCTACCAACAGCTCAGATGAGAAATACAATGCTGGAGACAATTGGGATGACTTTACAGAAAGGCTCCAGCAAAGCTTTGTGACCAAAGACTGGCTGGGCGATGATAAGGCAAACAATAGAGGAGCCCATTTCTTGACCAGCTGCGGCTCGAAAACATTCGCTTTAATGAAAGACCTGCTGGCACCCGAGAAACCAGCAAGCAAGTCGTTTGAGGAGTTGAGCACACTGGTGAGAGACCACCTAAAGCCAGCGAGCAGCCTACACATGGCCAGACACAGGTTCTATAACTACAGATGCTGTGTGGGCCAAAGCATACCCGACTTTGTGGCGGAACTTCGGAGGCTGGCTAGTTCATGTGAATTCCCCGATGAACTAAGGAGAGAAGTACTGAGAGACTTTTTTATTGAAGGAATAGGCCACGCAGGCATATTCCAAAAGCTTATAGAGACTAAGAACTTGACTCTAGAGGCAGCAGCACTGGTCGCACAGACGTTCCTGGCAGGCGAAGAAGAAACGAGGCTGATCTATACTTCACGTACGACAACCAACGAGGCATCAGAACAAGGAGTTCACATTGTGAAACAAACCACTACCCCACACACAGACAAAGGCAGGAGAGCAGACCTTCAACAGCAGACAGTGGCGCCAGAAGCCATCAAAATCAAGGGCCACATGAACGGCCGATCACACCTCATCAACCCACAATGCGAGCAATCAACAACAGATTGAGAGAAGCTCAAGGGAGATCAGCCAGACGCAGCTCATCCTTCGGAAACAATGGAACCGGTCTGTGTTGGAGTTGTGGGGGAAGGCACTCAACCAGGGTGTGTTGATTTCAGCATGTCGTTTGCAGAAACTGCAACTACACAGGGCATCTGGCTCGCATGTGCAGAAAAACAGCAGCTCGGCTGGTATACGAATCGGAAGGGTCGGAAAGCGGACCAGAAGACAGTTGGAACAGTGCATGGGACGCCGAGGTACAGCGGGTTAACACGATCAATGTCCACTGTTCTTACACCAAGACGCCTCCAATTATGATGAGGGTTCTACTCAATGGGATACCTGTCAACATGGAACTGGACACGGGGGCCAGTCAATCCCTCATGAGCGTTCAACAATTTGAACAGCTGTGGCCGCACAAAAGCAACAGACCAAAACTCACAAAGATCGACACCAAACTAAGGACCTATACTAAAGAAATCGTCCCAGTCCTTGGCAGCGCCATGCTCTCAGTCACACACAAAGCGATGGTGCACCGACTTTCCCTGTGGATTGTCCCGGGGATCTCCCAGTCCTGTTGGGGAGAAGCTGGCTAGCAGAACTTAATTGGAAATGGGATGATGTTCACGCCATGTCGTCAGAGGAACGGACCCTCTGCTCAACAGTTCTAAGCCGTTTTGAACATCCCTTTCAGCCAGGTGTGGGCACCTTCAAAGGGGCTAAAGTTAGAATTTACATCACACAGAATGTCAGACCGGTCCATCACAAGGTTAGAGCTGTGCCTTATGTGATGAGGGAAAAGATTGAAAACGAACTGGACCGGCTTCTGCGGGAAGGCATAATTTCTCCCATGGAATTCAGCGACTGGGCAAGCCCCATCGTCCCCGTCATGAAGCCTGATGGATCCGTGCGAATCTGTGGGGATTACAAGTCTACCAGAAACAGAGTCTCCCTACAAGACCAATACCCGCTGTCCAGAGCAGAAGACCTATTTGCCACGTTGGCTGGAGGAAAACTTTTCTCGAAACTTGAGCTCACATCTGCGTATATGACGCATGAACTGACCGAAGATTCTAAGCTACTCATCACCATCAACACACATCGAAGCCTTTTTGTGTACAATCGATGCTCATTCGGCATCAGGTCGGCAGCTGCTATATTCCAGCGCAACATGGAAAGTCTGCTCAAGTCCATCTCAGGGACGGTTGTGTTTCAAGATGACATACTCATCACGGGCAGGGACACCGATTCTCACCTCCGCAATCTTGAGGAAGTACTATGTCGATTAGGTCGGGTAGGCCTAAGAGTTAAGAAATCCAAGTGTCTGTTTCTAGCGCCTGAGGTTGAATTTTTGGGCAGAAGGATTGCCGCTGATGGAATCCGCCCAACCGAATCCAAAACCGAAGCAATTCGCCTGGCACCCAGGCCCCGGAATGTCTCGGAACTGCATGCCTTTCTCGGGCTACTCAATTACTTTGGGAACTTTATGCAGAACTTGAGCACACTGCTGGAGTCTCTCCACGTGCTACTCAGAAAGGGGTGCGATTGGTTTTGGGGGGACGCCCAAGAACGTGCCTTCAATAAGGCATGCAACCTTCTGTGTTCCAACAGTGTTTTAGCCTTTTTTGACCCAGGTAAAAAGTTAGTCCTTACGTGTGATGTATCAGCATACGGAGTCGGGTGCGTTTTACAGCACGTCAATGATGCGGGTAAATTGCAGCCCGTTGCTTATGCCTCCAGGTCACTTTCGCGGGCGGAGCGCGGGTACGGTATGGTTGAGGAGGAGGCGTTCGCGTGCGTGTACGGTGTCAAAAAGATGCACCAAAACCTTTTCGGGGCCAAGTTTGCATTAGAAACTGACCACAAACCCCTCATGTCCCTACTATCCGAGTGCAAGGCAATCAACGCCAACGCCTCGGCGCACATTCAGCAGTGGGCACTCATGCTGCAGCTTACGACTACACGATAAGGCATAGACCAGACACGGACAACTCTGCCGACGCGCTTAGCAGGCTATCCCTGGCGACCACAGAAGGGTCCGACGAACAGTTCTGTGAGATGGTCATGGCAATCAATGCCTTTGAATCCACAGGTTCGCCCATGACGGCTCGCCAAATCAGAGCCTGGATGACCAGCGACCCCACGTTATCTCTAGTTAAAAGATGCGTTTTAACTGGTGACTGGGCAGAGGCTCCGATGCCTGCCCCGAGGAGGTCAAACCCTTCCATAGGTGCATGCATGAACTCTCAGTACAGGCAGACTGCCTGATGTGGGGCAGCCGAGTAGTTATGCCCTTATGAGGCAGGGAGGCATTTGTCCGGGAGCTCCATCGCGAGCACCCGGGGATCATCCTTATGAAGGCCATAGCCAGATCTCATGTCTGGTGGCCTGGCATTGACGCGGACTTGGAGCTCTGCATCCGTCGGTGCACCATTTGTGCCCAACTCAGTAATGCCCCCAAGGTGGCCTCCCTAAGCCCTTGGCCCTGGCCCATCAAACCGTGGTCGTGGGTGCATGTAGACTATGTGGGCCCATTCATGGGCAAAATGTTCCTCGTAGTCATTGATGCATTTTCAAAATGGATCGAGTGCACCATTTTAAACTCAAGCTCCACCTCCACCACTGTGGAGAGCCTTAGAACCATGTTTGCAATGCACGGCATTCCTGACATATTGGTCAGTGATAATGGTCCGTGCTTCACCAGCGCAAAATTTCACGATTTTATAGTTGACCACGGTATAAATCACGTTAAGACGGCACCTTTCAAGCCGGCCTCCAATGGCCAGGCGGAGCGAGCAGTGTAGATCATTAAACAAGGCTTGCTCAGAATCCAAGGTCCCACGCTGCAGAGCCGCCTGTCGCGACTGCTGCTGGCATACAGATCTCATCCGAAATTGTTGACTGGGGATCCCCCCGCGCAACTATTGATGAAACGAACCTTAAAGACCAGGCTCTCGTTAATCCTCCCAGACATGCATGAAATTGTTGAGGCTAAGCGTCAAAAGCTAACTGAGTACCATGACTGAAATTTGAGTGGGGAGGTGGAATGAGATAGGGGACAAAGTGTTTGTGCTAAACTATGACCGGGGTCCCAAATGGCTTGCAGGGACAGTAAGAGACAAAGAGGGAAACAGGCTACTGGTTGTACAAATGGATAATGGCCAAACCTGCCGGAGGCATGTAGACTAAGTAAAAAGTAGATTCACTGATAACACTGAAGAACCAGGTGGACAGACAGGTGGAACAACCTGAGGAAAGAGCAATCTCAACAGACAGCCCAGGCGAGATACCAGCAATCACACCGAACGAAACAGACAGCCCAGGCGAGATACCAGCAATCACACCGAATGAAAAACAGGCACCAAGGCAAACAACTGAACCACAACTAAGACACTCCATGCGAGAGCGCAGACTACCTGAGAGACTGAATCTATAAAGCAATAAGACCTTGGGGGAGGGTGATGTCATGTATCTCACATTACTGTATATAACTGTATCTTTCCATGCTACACATGACTGTAACTGGATATGACCTGTAACAATAAGCATACCTTACCACCAGGGGTGCACTTGCAGGAGACACTCCATACCTGTCTCACTGTGGTATATAAAGGGAGGTCTCAGGCAAGTGCAGCACTGGAGAGCTGGAATTAAAGGTGCAGGTCCTGAGTGACGTTGACGTCAGCATGTGTCTCGTGTAAGTCAGTACATTAGAGTCAGGACTTAACAGAAATCGCAGAAGTATTCCAATCCTCTAAAGATACAGGGGTGGTGCCAGAGGACTGGAGAATTGCAAATGTTACACCATTGTTCAAAAAAGTATATAAACATAAACCCAGCAACTACAGACCAGTCAGTTTAATCTCAGTAATGGGGAAGACTTTAGAAAGAGTAATCAGGGACAAAATTAACAGTCACTTAGAGAATTAATTCATTAAGGAAATTAATTAAGGAAAGCCAGCATGGATTGTTAAAGGCAAATCATGTTTAACCAGCTTGATAGAGTTTTTTGATGAGGTAACAGAGAGGGTTGATGAAGGTAATGCTGTTGACGTAGTGTACATGGATTTCCAAAAGACGTTCAACAAAGTGCCACATAATAGGCTTGACAGCAAAGTTGAAGCCCATGGAATAAAAGGGACAGTGGCAGCATGGATACAGGATTGGCGAAGTGAGAGGAAACAGAGAGTAGTGGTGAATGATTGTTTATCAGACTGGAAACAGTGATGTTTCCCAGGGGTCGGGTCTCGGAACACTGCTTTTCTTGATGTATATTAATGACTTGGACGTGGGTGTACAGGGCACAATTTCAAAATCTGCAGAAGACACAAAACTCGAAAGTATAGTGAACAGTGAGAAGGAGAGGAATAAACTTCAGAAATATATAGACAGGCTGGTGAAATTTATTGCAGGAAAGTGTGAAGTGATACATTTTGGTAGAAAGAATGAGGAGAGGAAATATAAACTAAAGGGTACAATCTGGAAGAGGGTGCACGAACAGAGAGACATGGTGGTATGTGTGCACAAATCGTTGAAGGTGGCAGGGCACGTTGAGAAAGCAGTTAAAAAGGCTTACAGGATCCTGGGCTTCATAAATAGAGGTATAGAGTACAAAAATGTGGAAATTATGATGAATCTGTATAATACATTGGTTCAGCCCCAACTGCAGTACTGTGTCGAATTCCGAGCACAACACATTAGGAAGGATGTGAAGGCCTTAGAGAAATTGTAGAAAATATTTACAAGAATGATTCCAGGAATAGGGACTTCAGTTATGTTGATAGACAGGAGCAGAGAAGGTTGAGAGGAGACTTGATCAAGGTGTTCAAAATTATGAGGGTCGGGACAGAGTAGATAGAGAGAAACTGTTCCCATTGGCGGAAGGATCGAGAACCAGAGGTCACAGATTTAAGGTGATTGGCAAAAGAGCCAAAGGCGATGTGAGAAAAAACCTTTTTACGCAGCGAGCAGTTAAGCTCTGGAGTGCACTGCCTGAAAGGGTGGTGGAGGCAGACTTAATGTTATCTTTAAAAGGGGAGTTGGATAGTTATCTGAAGGGAAAAGAAATTGCAGACCTACGGGGGCAGGGCGGGGGAGTGGGACTAGCTGAGTGTCGGCACGGGCTCGATGGGTCGAATGGCCTTCTTCTGCGCTGTAACCATTCTATGATTCTATGATTGTGTGCAATGTTTGCTGCTGGATCATATCCCTATCAATGCTTTGCGGCCCATTTTACGTGAACAGCCAGCTTATGAGGGTGGAAAGCAGCCAGCAGTACACAGGGGACAGCAATATATATGCTTGCAATTTACGAAAGTGTTTTGCAATTGATTTCTGTTTGAGCTTTATGAAGTTCTAAGGGAGGGGAAGAGAGTCAGGAGTCAGCAATCAGCAGAGAAATTTGAGCCGATGGGCAATTGACATTCAGTCCAGATTGGGATTTAAAATAGGCAGATCAAATAAATCAAGAAGGAACTAAAAGGGAAATTTAAAAAGACGCACAAATAGAAATCCATCTCAACTTCAGAACTGTAAACCAGGGAGACTGTGCCTGTAATTAGATCACATAAAAAAATGCGATACATTACTCAGGACATTGTATTGGACCCCATTAGTCAGATCCAAGAAACTTCTTCACCCAGAGAGTGGTGAACCTGTGGAATTCTCTACCACAGAAAGTTGTTGAGGCCAATTCACTAAGTATATTCAAAAAGGAGTTAGATGTAGTCCTTACTACTCGGGGGATCAAGGGGTATGGCGAGAAAGCAGGAATGGGGTACTGAAGTTGCATGTTCAGCCATGAACTCATTGAATGGTGGTGCAGGTTCGAAGGGCCGAATGGCCTACTCCTGCACCTATTTTCTATGTTTCTATGTTTCTATGAAACCCGGAATTGCCGGCTGAAATTAAAATTGTACAACAATATAGAAACATAGAAAGCATAGAAAATAGGTGCAGGAGTAGACCATTCGGCCCTTCGAGCCTGCACCACCATTCATTAAGATCTTGGCTGATCATTCACCTCAGTACCCCTTTCCTGCTTTCTCTCCATACCCCTTGATCCCTTTAGCCGTAAGGGCCATATCTAACTCCCTCTTGAATATATCCAATGAACTAGCATCAACAACTCTCTGCGGTAGGGAATTTCACAGGTTAACAACTCTCTGAGTGAAGAAGTTTCTCCTCATCTCAGTCCTAAATAGCTTACCCCTTATCCTTAGACTGTGACCCCTGGTTCTGGACTTCCCCAACATCGGGAACATTCTTCCTGCATCTAACCTGTCCAGTCCCGTCAGAATTTTATATGTTTCTATGAGATCCCCTCTCATCCTTCTAAACTCCAGTGAATACAGGCCCAGTCGATCCAGTCTCTCCTCATATGTCAGTCCTGCCATCCCTGGAATCAGTCTGGTGAACCTTCGCTGCACTCCCTCAATAGCAAGAACGTCTTTCCTCAGATCGTAATATCAAGGCCCAAACCAATGAGCTATTTTTGAAAATGTAGCCACTGTTGTATTATGAAGAGTGAAATAAATAAATAAAGTTCAACCTGGGATCGTTCAGCACCTCCCTAACCTCCACCACCTCGAAAGACAAGGGCAGCAAGAGCATGGGAACACCATCATCTCCACGTTCCCCTCCAAGTCACACACCACCCTGACTTGGACATATATTACGGTTCCTTCGCTGTTGCTGGGTCAAAATTCTGGAACTCCTTCCCTGCAGATTCACCGAAATGATATTGAGGTTAAACCTCCCTAAACCTCTCCGCCTCTCTACCTCTCTTTCCTCCTTTAAGAAGCACCTTAAAACCTACCTCTGTGACCGAGCTTTTGGTAACCTGCCCCAATTTCTTCTTATGTGGCTTGGTGGCAAATATTTTTTTTTGTCTTGTAGCACTCCATGCCTTGGGACATTTTACTACGTTAAAGGTGCTATATAAATACAAGTTGTCATTGTTGTTAAAATGGCTAAGTTATGAGGACAGGTTGCGTAG
The DNA here is from genome assembly GCF_044704955.1 of Pristiophorus japonicus. NCBI lineage: Eukaryota > Metazoa > Chordata > Chondrichthyes > Pristiophoridae > Pristiophorus > Pristiophorus japonicus. The sequence goes on from NC_091986.1 coordinate 207,331,091, forward strand.
ACTTGTCTTGTATTCCCTTGATTATAGGAGTGAGCTAATTGGGTTGTTTAAGATGAGTAAAGGAGTTGATAGGAAACTAAAGGGGCTGAAATTGGTCGTCTGCCCATTTCTTGGTGGTATGCCGGTGGCATGTTGTTTCATACCGCCGCGTATCGCTGGGGCGGAGTCTGCGCGATTTTCATCAGTTTTTTCTCGGAGCGGAGTGCAGCTGGCAGTGTGCGGGGCGGTGAGTCCTTTTCACCGGGGAATCTTCGGCCTCCGGGTTCTGCGCACGAGCATGCCGCTGCAAAGCTCTGCCCCTCGAGAGGCCCCGACCAGAATCGACAGGGACTGCCGGCCTGAGAGTGACGCGCAGGTATGTGAGGGGTGGGTGCGCGGGACGCTTCTTGGGAGGAGATTGCTATTTGTGGGGGCGATCGCTATGCGAGGGTGATCGCTTTTTGGGGGAGATTGCTTCTTGGGGGGGAGATTGCTGTGGGGCGGGGGGGGGGGTAGAGAACAGATCGCTGTGGGGGAGGGGAAGAGACTGGGCGGTGGGAGGATCTGGGGGGGGGTGACAGATAAAACATTTTTCACAGGTGAAGATGCATACTGCCGACTGAAGATCGAATTAAAACCACCCTTTTCCAGGGCGGTCTGCAAGGTCGGCAGTATGCCAGTGGTAAGTCATCAATTTGGCAAATTTGGGTGGTATGTTGGCGGTGTGTATGGGCAGACGGTATGCATACCGCCCGGTGGTATGTCGCTGATGAATTTCTCGCCGGGCGGAATGTGGGCGGTTGTAGGTATGTTTCGATCAATTTCGCGATTTTGGGCAGTATGTCGGCGGTTCGCGGGCGGTATGTTCACCAATTTCAGGCTCAAAGAGTGTGGGAGTCCAAAACCTTAACATTGGAACCAGGCCATTCAGGGGTGACGTCAGGAAGCACGTCTTCACACAAAGGGTGGTGAAAATCTGGAACGCTCTCCCAAAAAGCTGTTGAGGCTGCGGGGGCCAACTGAAAATTTCAAAACTGAGATTGACAAATTTTGTTAGGCAAGTGTATTAAGAGTAGCTGGAGGTAAGAGACAGATCAGCCATAATCTAATTGAATGGCGGAACAGGCTCAAGGGGCAGAATGGTCTACTCCTGTGACTCTGTTCCTAGTTTCCCCATCAAAGAACAAGTAAAAGCAGAACATGCTGGAAACACTCAGCAGGTCAGGCAGCATCTGTGGAGAGAGAAACAGAGTTGACACTTCGGGTCGGTGACCCTTCATCATACCTGGAAGAAGTTAGAGATGTAACCGGTTTTTAAGCCAGTGCAGAGGCAGGGAAAGGGGGTGGGAGGAGGGGAGGAAAGAACAAAGGGGAAGGTCTGTGATTGGGTGGAAAGCAGGAGAGATTAGAGACAGAAGGGGTGATGGTGCAAGGCAAAAGGAGATGGTAATGGGACACGTTAAGAAAAAAAAAGTCATGCACTTGGGCAGAAAAAAATCGAAGAGCAAGTTATTATTTAAATGGAGAAAGATTGCAAAGTGCTGCAGTACAGCGGGACCTGGGGGTACTTGTGCATGAAACACAAAAGAATAGTATGCAGGTACAGCAAGTGGTATCTTGGCCTTTATTGCAAAGGGGATAGAGTATAAAAGCAGGGAAGTCTTGCTACAGCTATACAAGTTATTGGTGAGGCCACACCTGGAATACTGCGTACAGTTTTGGTTTCCATATTTACGAAAAGATATACTTGCTTTGGAGGCAGTTCAGAGAAGGTTCACCAGGTTGATTCCAGGGATGAGGGGGTTGACTTATGAGGAAAGGTTGAGTAGGTTGGGCCTCTACTCATTGGAATTCAGAAGAATGAGAGGTGATCTTATTGAAACGTATAAGATTACGAGGGGGCTTGACAGGGTGGATGCAGAGAGGAAGTTTCCACTGATGGGGGAGACTAGAACTAGAGGGCACGATCTTAGAATAAGGGGCCGCCCATTTAAAACAGAGATGAGGAGAAATTTCTTCTCTCAGAGGGTTGTGAATCTGTGGAATTCGCTGCCTCAGAGAGATGTGGAAGTTGGGACATTGAATAACTTTAAGATAGAAATAGACAGTTTCTTAAACGGTAAGGGGATAAGGGGTTATGGGAAGCGGGCAGGGAAGTGGAGCTGAGTCCATGATCGGATCAGCCATGATCATATTAGACGGCAGAGCAGGCTCGAGGGGCCGTATGGCCTACTCCTGCTCCTATTTCTTATGTTCTTATGTTCTTAAAAGATGAGTCTAGATAGGATGTAAATGAAGATGGCAGAATCAACAGCAGCTGCCGTGGGAAAGAGAGGCAAAAAACAGAAAAAATAATTGCGGCAGTAAACTTCTTCTCTGCAGTCGGCAGGCGAGGGAAAACTTCTGAGAAAGCGTTGGGTGAAAACTGCCTTCCAGTGCTATAAATATTGTTGTCCCTGGGAGCAGGGGCGGGAAGTTGTAGGTTCCTGGACTGTAGTACACAGTAGAGAACTGTTGCAGCTGCCTTTCGCTGCTCAGCTCGAACACACCAGCCTGAGCCTCGGGTCCTGAATGAATCTAAGAATAGGCAGCCTTTTTTAGAGTTGGTTGGAGGCCATTCAATATTCTTTGGCTTGGAATACTTGTGGTTTGGATTATCAGTGCAGCACATGGTTTAAACTGAGGCAGTTTGGCAGCCAAAATTTGTGTTCCCATTGAAAGAAAGACTGGTATTTATATAGTACCTCAGGATAACCCAAACTGCTTTACAGCCAATGAAGTACTTTTGAAGTGTGGTCACTGTTGCAATGTAGAAAATGCTGCAGCCAATCACAGCAAGCTCCCACAAACAGCAATGTGATAATGACCAGATAATCTTGCTTTTGTTTTGTTGACTGGGGGATTAACATTGGCCAGGACACAAGGGGATAACGTCCCCTGCTCGTCTTTGAAATAATGCCATGGGATCTTTTGCATCCGCTTGAGAGAGCAGATCGGGCCCCGGTTTAACGTCTCATCCGAAAGATAAGTAAAAGAGTTAATAGGAAGACAAAAGGGCCGAAATTGGCCGTCCGCCCATTTCTCGGCGGGATGCTGGGGCGGAGTGTGCGCGGTTTTCATCAGAGAGTGCAGCCGGCAGTGTGCGGGCGGTGAGTCCTTTTCACCGGGGAATCTTCGGGTTCTGAGTTCTGCGCACGCACCGAGAGGCACCGAGCAGAATCGACAGGGGCTGCCGGCCTGAGAGCGATGCGTAGGTATGTGGTGGGGTGGTGGGGGGGGGAGGGGAGGATGGGGGGGGTGGTGCTTCTTGGGGGGAGGTTGCTATTTGTGGGGAAGATCGCTACTCTCTCAGCACTGCACTGGGAGCATCAGCCTAGAATTTTTGCGCTCAAGTCTCTGGAGTGGGACTTGAACCCACAACCTGGTGACTCAGAGGAGAGAGTGATACCCACTGAGCTGCAGCTGACACACATTACACAAATAACCAAAGGGGGCACCTGGCAGGAAATATCAGCTCGTGCATCAGGGATATATTTTGTTTTTAGATATTGTCCTATTGCTTCCAAACTGGTGCTGGTCTGAGGCTGGTACCTGTTTATAGTGACGCAGGATCAGCAGGACCAAGTCATACCCTCAGTTTTTGGCAATGCCCTTTGACAAGGTGGATGCAGAGAGCTGGTGGAGTAGGCTCGAGGAGCCGTACGGCCTACTCCTGCTCCTATTGCTTGTGTCCTTATATAGAATGTTTCCACTGACAGGGGAGACTAGAACTAGAGGGCATAATCTTAGAATAAGAGGCCGCCCATTTAAAACTGAGATGAGGAGGAATTTCTTCTCTCAGAGGGTTGTAAATCTGTGGAATTCGCTGCCTCAGGGAGCTGTGGAAGCTGAGTCATTGAATAAATTTAAGACAGAGTTCGACAGTTTCTTAACCGATAAGGGAATAAGGGGTTATGGGAAGCGGGCAGGGAAGTGGAGCTGAGTCCATGATCGGATCAGCCATGATCGTATTAAATGGCGGAACAGGCTCGAGGAGTCATATGGCCTACTCCTACTCCTATTTCTTATGTTCTTATGTAAAAGGAAAATGCAGTGGTGAGAGTTCTGCTCACCGGTGTTTGAATTCTAATAACATTTTAATGTTAGGAGCGAACGTAATCGACCTGTCTGCTCTCCGTTAATGTTAAAAAGATTCAAAGCAAAGTTATACTGCAGTGGGTGTGATTTTGTTTTTGTTCTTGGTTCTGATCTCATGTCCCTGGGCTAACTGCACAGAAACATTTTTCCATATTGATGCAAGGTGCAAGGTCTATAATTGGCCTGTCAGTAGTGGAGAGTTTTTTGGTACAGTGCTAATGATGCGTGATTTTCCACTGATCATAAATCAGCTTGTGATAAAGGTCCAATCAAATCAAGGCCAGTTAATGATTTTGACAATTGAAAAACGAGCCCTTTGATCTTTGCAGCTGTATTTCCCCCAGCTTGGAAACATAAAGAATGGCACGAACAGCACAGGATCAACCTGGTTGCACATAGCTACACTGTCCCGTTTTAGTTAGAACTGCAGATTTACTCAATTGGAAGCATATTGACTTCTGCTTACGCTGAACATCAGCTGTGATGTCAGCTGTGGCTCAGTGGGTAGCACTCTCCCCTCTGAGTCACATGTTTATGGGTCCCAGTCCCACTCCAGCGACTTGAGCACAATAAATCTAGGCTGATAGTCCAGCGCAGTAGTGAGGGAGTGCTACGCTGTTAGAGGTGCCATCTCTCGGTTCAGACTTTAAACCAAGGCCCCGGCTGCCCTCTCAGGTTGATGTAAAAGATCCCATGGCACTATTTCGAAGAAGAGCAGGGGAGATATCCCCGGTGTCCTGGCCAATATTTATCCCTCGTTCAACATATCAACATATCATAATCTGGTCAATGTCACATTGTTGTTTGCGGGAGCTTGCTGTGCGCAAATTGCTTACCATGTTTCCTACATTACAACAGTGACTTGGGAGCCTTCTGTCAGAGAGGGCAGACGTCGATAACGAAATCTAACACCGCCTTCAGTGTGTCAGTGCAGCCTTTGGTCACCTGAGGAAGAGAGTGTTTGAAGACCAGGACCTCAAACCCAGCACCAAGCTCATGGTCCTCAGAGCAGTGGTGATACCCACCCTCCTATATGGCTCCGAGACATGGACTATGTACAATAGGCACCTCAAAGCACTGGAGAAGAACCACCAGCGCTGCCTCTGTCAAATCCATTGGCAGGATAGACGTGCCAGGGTCCCTGGCATTGATCACGCTCAATCAGCTCCGATGGATGGGCCACATTGTCTGCATGCCCGATACTAGACTCCGGAAACAGGCACTCTATCTCAGCTATATCACGGCAGGTGAGCCCCAGGAGGGCAGAGAAAATGCTTCAAGGATCCCTCAAAATCTCAAAAAAATGTAACATCCCCACCAACTCTTGGGAATCCTTGGCCTAAGACCGCTCAAAGTGGAGGAGAAGCATTCAAGAAGGTGCCAAACACTTTGAGTCTCTTCGCCGGGAGCACGCGGAAGCCAAGTACAAACAGCGGAAGGAGCGTACGACAAATTAAGCACCCCATCCTTTCCTCCAACAACCATCTGCCCCACCTGTGACAGAGACTGCATTGGTCTCAATAGTCATCTTAGAACTCATATTAGTGTGGAAGCAAGTCATCCTCGAATCCAGGGGACTGCATAAGAAGAAGATACTCCAAAAGTACTTAATTGGCTGTAAAGCGCTTTGCGATGTCCAGTAGTTGTGAAAGGCGCTATATAAATGCAAGACTTTCTTTCTTAAACTGACACTCCAATACAATGCTGCTTCACCCAACATGGTATCCGTTGGATGAAATGATAGACCAGGGTCCTGCCAGCTTGTTGAGATGAATGTTAAACTGTATTAGATAGATAGACTCATAGAAACATACAGAATAAGGGGTCGCCCATTTAAAACGGAAATGAGGAGGAATTTCTTCTCTCAAAGAGTCGTGAATCTTTGAAATTCTCTACCCCAGAGAGCTGTGGAGGCTGGGTCATTGAATATATTTAAGGTGGAGATAGACAGATTTTTGAGCGATAAGGGAGTAAAGGGTTATGGGGAGCGGGCAGGAAAGTGGAGCTGAGTCCATGATCAGATCAGCCATGATCTTATTGAATGGCAGAGCAGGCTCGAGGGGTCGTATGGCCTACTCCTGTTCCTATTTCTTATGTTCTTATGTAATGGAATCATTTAAGAGACAATGGAATGCAATGATGTGGGTGGAGAAGTGAGCAGAATTTAAATAGTCTTCCCCATTCATACCTAATCTGTCATCTTATGAAGAAGCATTAGGTTAGCCAGATTCTCCACTCAACCTGTAATTCACAAAGTTTCTCTCCTGTAGCAGAAACATGCCCACATTTAAGGTTGGACTCTTATAAAAATGAAAAGGACTGTCAGATATGGGCCCAGACCGGAAGCTCAGGGTCACACTTGCAGACTGAACAGAGGTGCTTCGCTCTGCTCACATTGAACAACTTTTCCTTTAACTCTACTCACTTCTTCCAAATTCCACATGGGTCCTAGCTATGCCTGCCTTTTCGTGGGATATGTGGAACAATCTTTGTTCCAGTCTTACTCGGGTCCCCTCCATGACCTCTTTTTCTGGTACATTGATGACTATATCGGTGCCGTTTCCTGCTCTCGCCCTGAACTTGAAAATGTCATTCACTTTGCATCCAATTTCCACCCTTCCCTCACCTTCACATGGTCCATCTCCGACTCTTCCCTTCTCTTCCTCCACTTCTCCATCTCCATCTCTGAGGATAGATTTTCGAGCAGTATCCACTATAAGCCCACCGGCTCCCACAGCTATCTGGACTACACTTCCTTCCACCCTGCATGCTGTAAGGATTCCATTCCATTCTCCCAGTTTCTCTGTCTCCATCGCATCTGCTCTGATGATGCCACCTTTCACACTCGTGCCTCTGACATATCTTCCTTTTTCCTCAACAGAGGATTCCCCTCCGCCGTGGTTAACATGGCCCTCGACCGTGCCCGTTCTATTTCCCGCACCTCTGCTCTCACCCCTTCCCCTACCTCGCAGAACCATGACAGGGTTCCCCTTGTCCTCACCTTTCAACCCACCAGCCTCCACGTTCAACGGATCATCCTCCGCCATTTACGATATCTCCAGCGTGATCCCAGCACCAATCACATCTTCCCCTCCCCTCCCCTCCCAGCGTTCTGAAGGGACCGCTCCCTCCACGACACCCTGGTCCATTCTGCAGTCACCCCCAGCACCCTGTCCCCATCCCACGGCACTTTCCCGTGCAAGTGCAGGAGATGCAACACCTGCCCTTTTACCTCCTCCCTTCCCACTATCCAGGGCCCCAAATACTCCTTCCAGGTGAAACAGCGATTTACTTGTACTTCTTTCAATTTAGTATACTGTATTCGCTGCTCACGATGTGTGTCTCCTCTACATTGGCGAGACCAAACGTAGATTGGGTGACCGCTTTACGGAACACCTCCGTTCAGTTCGCAAGGGTAACCCTGAGCTTCCGGTCGCCTGTCACTTTAATTCTCCACTCTATTCTCACTCTGACCTCTCTGTCGTCGGTTCCAATGAAGCTCAACGCAGCTCGAGGAACAGCACCTCATCTTTCGTTTAGGCACTTTACAGCCTTCTGGACTCAACATCGAGTTCAAAAATTTCAGAATGTAATCTTTGGCTCCCTTCCTCCCCGCCCCCCCCCCCCCCCGCCACCGCTGCCCCACCGATCCCCCCCCCCTCAGAGCCTATTTCTTTTTTCCTTTTTTTCTCCTTATCTCTAATGGCAGCTGGTCATTATCCCAACATTCACACCCTATCTTGACTAATGTTTTTCTAACTCCTGGCATTACCATTTGAAATTAGATCATCATCCATTTTGTCTCTCTAATCTCTCCTGTCTTCCACCCTTCACAGACCTTCCTTTTTATTCTTTCTTCCCCTCCCCCTTTCAGTGCTGGTTAAGAATCTGTTCATTCTGAACACTCTCCAGTTCTGACGAAGGGTCTTCGACCCGAAACTTTAACTCTGTTTCCTCTCCACAGATGCTGCCTGACCTACTGAGATTTCCAGCATCTTATATTCATGTCTCACCCTTATTTTCAAATGCCTCCATGGCCTTGCCCCCCCCTATCAAGTGGCAAGTTGGATCCAAAATTGGCTTGGAGGTAGGAAGCAAAGGGTAATGATTGATGGATGTTTTTGTGACTGGAAGGATGTTTCCAGTGGGGTTCCACAGGGCTCAGTACTGGGTCCCTTGCTTTTTGTGGTATATATCAACAATTTAGATTTGAATATAGGGAGTATGATTAAGAAGTTTGCAGATAACACTAAAATTGGCTGTGTGGTTGATAATGAAAAGGAAAGTCATGGGCTGCAGGAGGATATCAATCTACTGGTCAGGTGGGCAGAGCAGTGGCAAATGGAATTTGATTCAGAGAAGTGTGAGGTGATGCACTTTGGGAGGGCTAATAAGGAAAGAGTATACACATTAAGCAGTAGGCCTCTTAATAGTGAAGATGAACAAAGGGACCTTGGAGTGCTTGTCCACAGATCCCTGAAAGTAGCAGGCCAGGTGGATAAGGTGGTTAAGAACGCATACGGAATGCTTGCCTTTATTTGCCGAGGCATAGAATATAAGAACAGGGAGGCTATGCTTAAATTGTACAATACTTTGGGTAGGCCACAGCTGGAGTACTGCGTGCAGTTCTGGTCGCCGTATTATAGGAAGGACATGATTGCACTAGAGAAGGTGCAAAGGAGATTTACTAGGATGCTGCCTGGAATGGAGAATCTTAGTTATGAGGACAGATTGGATAGGCTGAGTTTGTTCTCATTGGAACAGACAAGGTTGAGAGGAGACCTTATCGAGTTGTACAAAATATTGAGGGGCCTGAACATAGTGGATAGTAAGGGTCTATTTCCATTGGTGAAGGAATCTATTATGAGGGGACATAGTTTTAAGGTGGTTGATGGAAGCATAGAAACATAGAAACATAGAAACATAGAAAATAGATGCAGGAGTAGGCCATTCAACCCTTCTAGCTTGCACCGCCATTCAATGAGTTCATGGCTGAACATGCACTTCAGTACCCCATTCCTGCTTTCTCGCCATACCCCTTGATCCCCCAAGTAGTAAGGACTTCATCTAACTCCCTTTTGAATATATTTAGTGAATTGGCCTCAACTACTTTCTGTGGTAGAGAATTCCACAGGTTCACCACTCTCTGGGTGAAGAAGTTTCTCCTCATCTCGGTCCTAAATGGCTTGCCCCTTATCCTTAGACAGTGACCCCTGGTTCTGGACTTCCCCAACATTGGGAACATTCTTCCTGCATCTAACCTGTCTAAACCCGTCAGAATTTTAAACGTTTCTATGAGGTCCCCTCTTATTCTTCTGAACTCCAGTGAATACAAGCCCAGTTGATCCAGTCTTTCTTGATAGGTCAGTCCCACCATCCCGGGAATCAGTCTGGTGAATCTTCGCTGCACTCCCTCAATAGCAAGAATGTCCTTCCTCAAGTTAGGAGACCAAAACTGTACACAATACTCCAGGTGTGTTCTCACCAAGCTTTAGAGGGGATTTGAGCGGAGGCTTCTTTACACAGAGGGTTGTGTCTAGAGCTAGTAATTGGGATTAGACTGGATGACCTTTTGTTGGACAGTGCAGATATAATGATAAGTACTGCAGGGAATAGAATATGACCAGGACTAGTTTCGATCGCCTGGATGGGTCGGGGAGGAATTTTCCCAGATTTTTTCTCCCTAAATTGGCCTGGATTTTTATCTGGTTTTTACCTCTCCCAGGAGATCACATGGCTCCGGTTGGGGTGGAGTGTAGAATGTTTCAGTATAAGGGATGTTGCAGTTGTGTGAGGCGGACTGGTTGGGCTGGGTGCTCGTTGCCTTTCCGTCATTATTCATAGGTTTATATGCGGCTCTTTGTCGGCCGGCGCGGACACGATGAGCCGAAATGGCCTCCTTCTGCACTGTAAATTTCTATGTTTCTATGTTTCTATGTTTCTATCTCTGTAATCTCCTCCTGCCTCACAGCCCCCTGTGCTGTCCTCTAATTCTGCCCTCCTGAGCATCTCTGAATGCAATCGCTCAACCATTGGTGGCCATGCCTTCTGTTGCCTCTGGCCCAAGCTCTGGAACTCCCTGCCTAAACCTCTCCACCTCTATTTCCTATTTCAAGACGCTCCTTAACACATATCTCTTTGACCAAGCTTTTGGCTACCTGCCCTAATTTCTACTTATGTGGCTCGGTGTTAAATTTTTATCGCATAATACTCCTGTGAAGCGCCTTGGATGTTTCACAACATTAAAGGCGCTATATAAATACAAGGTGTTGTTGTTGTTGTTGGTGATGCTACTGTCCTTTGAAAATGTTAGTGCCAGTATTAAACCTACACCATCGCTATTCTAATTGTAAAGTCGAACCCTATGGGGGTAACATTTGCCTGAGCTGCGAATTTGTAGCTATCTACTCATAGTGCATGTGTGTATGCAGTTGCTCATATGTAACCGAACTTGCTGCATTCCTAAGCAAGCTGGACTTCATTCTGTCGCAGACTCCTCAGTAACACATGGACAACTAGCAATGGGAAGAGGTAATACTAATAATAATCGCCACCTTGAGTAGGTGTGACTAGCAGCTCTTGCTTCTGAATATGCTGTGGCTTTCCACGGGCAAGAAAAGAAAAACTACATTTTAATAGCGCCTTTCATGACCTCAGGATGTCCCAAAGCGCTTTATAGCCAATTAAGTACTTTTGAAATGTAGTTACTGTTGTAAAGTAGGAAATGCAGCAATCAATTTGCGCACAGCAAGCTCCCACAAACAGCAAAGTGATAATTACCAGATAATCTTGTTTCTTTGGGGGATATTGATTGAGGGATAAATATTGGTCAGGATACCGGGGAGAATTCCCCTGCTCTTCGTCAGAATAGTTCCATGGGCTCTTTTACATCCACCTGAGAGTGCAGACAAAGCCTCAGTTTAATGACTTATCCCAAAGACAGTATCTCCATCAGTGCAACATTCCCTCAGCACTGCCCAGGAGTGTCAGCCAGGATATTTGTGCTCAAGTTTCTGGAGTGGATCTATGAACCCCCAACCTTGTGACTCAGAGACAATACTGCTACCCACTGAGCTACAGCTGATAGACAGGTGAATGAAACTGCTGCTCCGTTCTCTCTGCCCTTCTGCCCCACATTCTCTTGTCTGGCTGACCATCAACGTGAACAAAGTGATCAGCTAATGACGGACCAATGGCCACATCCCTGTTTGAAGACCTTATGTCAGCCTTTTCCATTTGGGAGCAAGAGCTGTTCAGAGAAGTGGACTTAACTGACAAGTTAATGCTTATCGAAAATAGCAGCCATGTTTGATTATTGGATTGCAAACATTGGATATGTATGCGTGACATTCCATTCTCGCATTTTAACGGAGATGCAAATTCCTTTTCAAAAAAGTGGTTTAAAATAGCCGATAAATGAATGTTGGAACGTAGCATAGTGGGTATGTTACTGGACTAGTTAATCCAGAAACCAGGACTGATGATCCACAGATATAAGCTCAACTCCCACCATGGCAACTGGGGAATTTAAATTCAATTAATTAAATAAATAAGAACATAAGAATTAGGAACAGGAGTAGGCCATCTAGCCCCTCGAGCCTGCTCCGCCATTCAATAAGATCATGGCTGATCTGGTCGTGGACTCAGCTCCACTTACCCGCCCTCTCCCCGTAACCCTTAATTCCCTTATTGGTTAAACATCTATCTATCTTTGACTTGAAAACATTCAATGAGCTAGCCTCAACTGCTTCCTTGGGCAGAGAATTCCACAGATTCACAACCCTCTGGGAGAAGAAATTCTTTCTCAACTCGGTTTTAAATTGGCTCCTCCGTATTTTGAGGCTGTGCCCCCTAGTTCTAGTCTCCCCCACCAATGGAAACAACCTCTCTGCCTCTATCTTGTCTATCCCTTTCATGATTTTAAATGTTTCTATAAGATCACCCCTCATCCTTCTGAACTCCAAGGAGTAAAGACCCAGTCTACTCAATCTATCATCATAAGGTAACCCCCTCATTTCTCGAATCAGCCTAGTGAATCGTCTCTGTACCCCTTCCAAAGCTAGTATATCCTTCCTTAAGTAAGGTGACCAAAACTGCACGCAGTACTCCTGGTGTGGCCTTACCAATACCTTATACAGTTGCAGCAACACCTCCCTGCTTTTGTACTCCATCCCTTTCGCAATGAAGGCCAATATTCCATTTGCCTTCCTGATTACCTGCTACACCTGCAAACTAACCTTTTGGGATTCATGCACAAGGACCCCCCAGGTCCCTCTGCACCACAGCATGTTGTAATTTCTCCCCATTCAAATAATATTCCCTTTTACTGTTTTTTTTCCCAAGGTGGATGACCTCACACTTTCCGACATTGTATTCCATCTGCCAAACCTTAGCCCATTCGCTTAACCTATTCAAATCTCCTTGCAGCCTCTCTGAGTCCTCTACACAACCCGCTTTCCCACTAATCTTAGTGTCATCTGCAAATTTTGTTGCACTACACTCTGTCCCCTCCTCTAGGTCATCTATGTATATTGTAAACAGTTGTGGTCCCAGCACTGATCCCTGTGGCACACCACTAATCACTGATTTCCAACCGGAAAAGGACCCATTTATCCCGACTCTCTGCTTTCTGTTCGCCAGCCAATTCTCTATCCATGCTAATACATTTCCTCTGACTCCGTGTACCTTTATCTTCTGCAGTAACCTTTTGTGTGGCACCTTATCGAATGCCTTTTGGAAATCTAAATACACCACATCCATCGGTACACCTCTATCCACCATGCTCGTTATATCCTTAAAGAATTCCAGTAAGTTAGTTAAACATGATTTCCCTTTCATGAATCCATGCTGCGTCCGCTTGATTGCACTATTCCTATCCAGATGTCCCGCTATTTCTTCCTGGAATAAAAAGCTAGTATTAGTAATGGTCACCGGGAAACTACTGGATTGTTGTAAAAACTGATATGATTCACTAACGTCCTTTATTGGAAAGACCAAAGCCTTTGTTTTTAGTCCCTGCCACAAACTCTGTTCCCCAGCCACTGACTCCATCCCTCTCCCCAACTTCTGTCTGAGGCTGAATCACACTGTTCGTAATGTTTGTGTCATATTTGAACCTGAAATTAGCTTTCAACCATATATCCACAGCATAACTAAGACATCCTATTTCCACCTCCGTAACACCGCCCTTGCCTCAGCTCATCCGCTGCTGAAGCCCTCATCCATGCGTTTGTTACCTCTATACTTGACTATTCCAACACACTCCTGGCTGGCCTCCCACATTCTACTCTACATAAACTAGAGGTCATCCAAAACTCAGCTGCCCGTGTCAAAACTCACACCAAGTCCCGCTCACCCATCACCCCTGTGCTAACTGGGTTCTGGGTTAAGCAACGCCTCAATTTCAAAATTCTCATCCTTATTTTCATATCCCTCTATGTCCTCGCCCCTCATTATCTCTGTAATCTCCTCCGCTCTTGACCAGACCAACATCCCCAGCACCGAAGCATGACCACACTCAACCAGCTCTGCTAGGCGGGCCACATTGTTCGCATGCCTGACACAAGACTCCCAAAGCAAGCGCTCTACTCGGAACTCCTACACGGCAGCTGAGCCCAAGGTGGGCAGAGGAAACATTTCAAGGACACCCTCAAAGCCTCCTTGATAAAATGCAACATCCCCACCGACACCTGGGAGTCCCTGGCCAAAGACCGCCCTAAGCGGAGAAAGTGCATCCGGGAGAGCGCTGAGCACCTCGAGTCTCATCACCGAGAGCATGCAGAAATCAAGCGCAGGCAGCGGAAGGAGCGTGCGGCAAAGCAGTCCCACCCTCCCTTTCTTCAATGACTGTCTGTCCCACCTGTGACAGAGACTGTACTTCCCGTATTGGACTGTTCAGTTAGTTAAGAACTCATTTTTAGAGTGGAAGCAAGTCATCCTCGATTTCAGCAGACTGCCTGTGATGATCTCCTCCAGCCACACAACCCCCCGAGATGTCTGCGCACCACTAATTCTGCCCTCTTGAGCATCCCTGATAATAATCATTCAATTATTGGTGGCCGTACCTTCTGTTGCCTAGGCCCCAAGCTCTGGAACTCCCTCGCTAAACCTCTCTGCCTCTCCACCTCGCTTTCCTCCTTCAAGACGTTCCTTAAAACATACCTCTTTGACCAAGCTTTTGGTCACCTGGACTAATTTCTACTTATGCGTCTGCTGTCAAATTTGTAAAAATATAATGCTCCTGTGAAGCGCCTTGGGATGTTCCATTATGTTAAAGGCACTATATAAATACAAGTTGTTGTTGATTAGGAAAGGAAATCTGCTACCCTCACCCAGTCCGGCCTATATGTGACTCCAGACCCCACAGCAATGTGGTTGACTCTGAACTGCCCTCTGAAATGGCCTAGCAAGCCATTCAGTTCCACCAGACTGCTACGACAAAGTGGGAGTACCTTCATCACACAGACTACAGTGGTTCAAGAAGGTGGCTCACTACCACCTTCACAAGGGGCAATTAGAGATGGGCAATAAATACTGGTACTGCGCATCAACATCCACATCCTGTGAATGATTGAAACAAAATACTGGTGTACTGTAATGTGGGAAAATGTGAGGTTATCCACTTTGGTAGGAAAAATAAAAAAGCAATTTATTATTTCATTGTGGAGAGATTACAAAATGTTGCAGTACAGAGGGATCTGGGGGTCCTTGTACATGAAACACAAAAAGTTATCATGCAGGTACAACAAGTAATTAGGAAGGCAAATGGAATGTTGGTCTTTATTGCAAAGGGGATGGAGTATAAAAGCAGAGAAGTCCTGCTGCAACTGTACAGGGTATTGGTGAGACCACACCTGGAATACTGCGTACAGTTTTGGTCTCCATATTTAAGGAAGGATATACTTGCATTGGAGGCAGTTCAGAGAAGGTTCACGAGGTTGATTCCTGAGATGAAGGGGTTGACTTATGAAGAAATATTGAGCAGGTTGGGCCTATACTCATTGGAGATTAGAAGAATGAGAGGTGATTGAAACATATAAGATTCTGATGGGGCTTGACAGGGTGGGTGCAGAGAGGATGTTTCCCCTCGTGGGGGAAGCTAAGGGCCATAGTTTCAGAATAAGGGGTCGGCCATTTAAAACGGAGGTGAAGAGGAATTTCTTCTCTCAGAGGATCGTGAATCTTTGGAATACTCTATCCAGTCGCGCTGTGGAGGCTGGGCCATTGAATATATTTAAGGTGGAGGTAGACAGATATGGGAATAAAGGGTTATGGGGAGCGGGCAGCGAAGTGGAGCTGAGGCCAAGATCAGATCAGCCATGATCTTATTGAATGGCGGAGCAGGCTCGAGGGGCCAAATGACCTACTCCTGCTCCTATTTCTTATGTTCTTATTTATTTCCAACAATAATATCGCGCACAATTGTTTCCGGGCCTATGACTTTGTGCTGCTTGCCCATGTAGTCAGTATGCTCCACAAAGTGCGTCATGATGCGCGGTGCTTTGAGACATTTCGGAGACCTGATAGAGCACTGTAAAAATTATTTATATTTTTTGTTATGATTTGTGCAATAAATGGCTGTTTCAGAGCTCTTAAAATATGACGTTTCCACTTCCACCTCCTAATAGACGGATGA
The DNA here is from genome assembly GCF_044704955.1 of Pristiophorus japonicus. Lineage (NCBI taxonomy): Eukaryota > Metazoa > Chordata > Chondrichthyes > Pristiophoridae > Pristiophorus > Pristiophorus japonicus. The sequence continues at coordinate 207,346,842 of NC_091986.1, forward strand.
AATATAATACACAAGCTGTGATTCAGAAAATGTCAGCAACATATCAGAAAAATCAATGCATGACTGACATAAATGGCCTTGTACAACTGCAAAGCTACATTCGTTGATGAATTACTGCTTCCTATATCCATAATTCATTGAAACAGTGACATGCATAGCATAGATGTGCAGTCATATTTATCTCATATCATTAAACTTTACCTTAGCTGCTGGGAAATAGCTTTTAAATTGTCTACGATTAACTGTTTAAAAACAGATGTTTGTCATGAATGTTCGGCTGCAAGCATAGCAGCGCTACTGGTCTCGGAGTTCCTGTGGAATGCAATTTGCAAGTGACAGCTGGATTTAGTCTGTCAATTCCTTCTTGCTATGGCTAGCACTGAAGTCAGCATAAAGGAGCTGAGAGAGAGTGTGGTTGGCACTATATTGTTTGGAAAAAGCTTCTTTGCGTCAGGCTGAAGTTATACTGCACTGTGTGCTAAGCTTAAAAAGAAAGAAAGACTTGCATTTATATAGCGCCTTTCATGACCACCGGATGTCTCAAAGCGCTTTACAGCCAATTAAGTACTTTTCGAGTGTAGTCGCTGTTGTAATGTAGGAAATGCGGCAGCCAATTTTTGCGCAGCAAGCTCCCACAAACAGCAATGTGATAATGACCAGATAATCTGTTTTTTTGTTATGTTGATTGAGGGATAAATATTGGCCAGGACGCCGGGGATAACTCCCCTGCTCCTCTTCAAAATAGTGCCGTGGGATGTTTTACGTCCACCTGAGAGGGCAGACAGGGCCTCGGTTTAACGTCTCACCCAAAAAGCAACACCTCTGACAGTGCAGCGATCCCTCAGCACTGCGCTGCTAGTGTTTGCCTGGATTTATTGCACTCAAATTCCTGGAATGGGATTTGAACCCACAACTTTCTGACGCAGAGGTGAGGGTGCGACCCACTGAGCCACGGCTGACACTGGCTGAGGGGATCTCTTGGAGAAGGGTTCACACTGCTTTAGGTTTAAGAAGAAAGACATGCCGCCTTTATAAAGCACCTCAGAATCACCATCTTCATATGAACTACTTTTGAAGTGTGGTCAGCTACTTATAGTGAAGCCTGCAGACGATTGTAACAAGTAAACAAAAGCTAAGAAAGAAACGAGGAAAAATAAATTATTTTAATGAAATCATTGAAAATAAAATGTGAAAAAATAAATTTCCAATGTTGTGCATTCCAACCCAACCAAGCCTCTTGCCTCTGTCAAGATGGCCAAGTTTCAAAACTCTTAATCTGCAATGAAAGAAGAAAAAAAGAAAGATTTGCATTTGTACGACGCCTTTCAGAACCTCAAGTTGTCCCTAAGCGCTTTGCAGCCAATGGAGAACTTTTGAAATGTAGTCGTTGTTGTAATGTGGGAAACACGGCAGCCAATATGTGCACAGCAAACTCCCACAAACAGCAATGTAATAATGACCAGATAATCTGTTTTTGTGATGTTGGTTGTGGATAAATATTGTTCAGGACACAAAGAAACATAGGGACAGGAGTAGGCCATTTAGCCCCTCAAACCATTTTTACAACACACAGTCGAACTCCCTTGTCCTTCTTCAAATAGTGTTGTGGGATCTTTTACATCCACCTGAGAGCAGATTGTGCCTCTGTTTAATGTCTCATCCAAAAGACAGCAACTCCAACAGTGCATTATTCTCTCAGTAATGGAGTATCAACCAAGATTTTCCGCTCAAACCTCTGGAGTGGGACTTGAACCCACAACCTTCTGACGCAGAAGTGAGAGCTGACACTGAGCACCTACAGATGGGATGAATGACCAATTAATCTGTTTTTAGTGCAGTTGTTAATGTCTCATCCATCTCAACGTTAAACCGAGGCCCCGTCTGCCCTCTCAAATGGACATAAAAGATCCCATGGCACTATTTGGAAGAAGAGCAGGGGAGTTATCCCCGGTGTCCTGGCCAATATTTAGCCCTCAATCAACATAACAAAGCAAAAGATTATCTGGTCATCATCACATTGCTGTTTGTGGGAGCTTGCTGTGCGCAAATTGGGTGCCGCATTTCCCACATTACAATATTGACTACACTTGGTAAGTACTTCATTGGCTGTAAAGCGCTTTGAGACATCTGGTGGTCGTGAAAGGTGCTATAATAATGCAAGTCTTTCTTGGATACTACAAAGCCTCCCTGTCCTTCTTTGAAGTAGTGCCATGGCATCTTTAACATGCAACCTCTGTGTAACATCTCATCTCCCTGAGTACTATATTGGAGAGTCCACCAAGATGTGCTCAGATACGGCAGCCTACTCTGAGGGAAGGCTACTCGATAGCCAGAGGTCAGATGCCTACTTGACTTTTGGGCTACACTGCTTTTGCATAGATGCGAACCCAAAACCACTTGGCATCGATGTGAAAGTGGTAATGTAAATGCACGCTAAACAATCGTTGATTTTTAGTTCTTGCCAATTTATGCGAGCAATTAAGAAACAGGGAAACTCTTAGGCCTAGAAATTGACATCCCTAGCGCCTCCCGTTATCGCCTCTGGTAACCACTTACCAACCCGACGCACCAAAATGAACGACTCTCGTTAGACACTCCTGCACCCAAGGATAGTGACGTCATTGCCGCGCGCATTGCTCTGGTAGCGACCCGGACCCAAACTTCAGTTCCGTCCCCTGCAGCATCGCCGGGCGATGACACCGACAGCTGCGGGAGGCGTTGTTCGGGAGGCCGGGCGCTTCAGGAGCTCGAGTTAAAGGGGATGTTGGTGCGGGAAGTAAAAAAATTGTTGCATTGTGTTATTTCAATTTTTTCGATTTCTCTTCGGCCGCGATTGATTAGCCCGGCGCTCTGCCGGAGTGATTGGGGCTGATCGCGCTGGATCTCGGCTGCCGTCAGGGGACCAGCTCACTGGTCCCAATGCAGAGCCTGTAGCGATGGGCCTTCCCCTTTAAGGGAGGGAAGGAACCTCGGATCGGGGCAGCGCTGCACGGGACATTGTGCATTGCTACACCATTACCGCCCTGCCTGCGTCCTTTAGCGTCCCAGCAAGGAATGCACTGACTTCGGAAAAAGCTGAGAATCTTTAGTGCCTGGCGCTAATTTTTCCAGCTTTCAAAAGTTAGCGCCCCAAATGGGACGCTCCCGAATTTCTCACCCTTAGTTCCTTATTGTCATGCATTTGTTTCTATTCGTAAGCTTGACTATTGGTTGCCTTACTTTGTTAAATAAAACCTTTTATAGTTAACCACTAAAGAGATCAAATCCCTTGTAACATCAACCATTATTGCTGTAAAGTGTTTTGGACATCCTGAGGTCATGAAAGGCATATATAAATGCAAACCTTTCTTTTCCCTTGATTGTTCTAATTTATTATGTTAAGTCTGTCCTTGGATATAATATTGCAAGCATGAATGACCTTCTTATCTCCTAGGCCCAACCATCTGCTTCATCAATAAACTTCCCTCCATCATAAGGTCAGAAGTGGGGATGTTCGCTGATGATTGCACAGTGTTCAGTTCCATTTGCAACTCCTCAGATAATGGAGCAGTCCGTGCCCGCATGCAGCAAGAGCTGGACAACATTCAGGCTTGGGCTGGTAAGTGGCAAGTAACATTTGCACCACACAAGTGCCAGGCAATGACTATCTCCAACAAGTGAGAGTCTAACCACTGCCCCTTGACATTCATCGCAGATTCCCCCACCATTAACATCCTGGGGGCCACGATTGAACTGAACCAGCCACATAAACATTGTGGCAACAAGAGCAGGTCAGAGGCTGGGTATTCTGCGGCGAGTGTCTCACCTCCTGACTCCACAAAGCCTTTCCACCATCTACAAGGCACAAGTCAGGAGTGTGATGGAATACTCTCCACTTGCCTAGATGAGTGCAGCTCCAACAACACTCAAGAAGCTCAACACCATCCAGAACAAAGCAGCCCGCTTGATTGGCACCCCTTAAACAGTCACTCCCTCCACCACCGGCGCACCGTGGCTGCAGTGTGTACCATCTGCAAGATGCACTGCAGCAACTCACCACGGTTTCTTTGGCAGCCAACCCCGTGACCTCTGCCACCTGGAAGGACAAGGGCAGCAGGCGCATGGGAACACCACCACCTCCGAGTTCCCCTCCAAGTCACACCCACCATTCTGACTTCGGAATATATCGCTGTTCCTTCATCGTCACTGGGTCAAAATCCTGGAACTCCCTCGCTAACAGCACTGTGGGAGCACCTTCATCACACGGACTGCAACGGTTCAAGAAGGCGGCTCACCATCACCTTCGCAAGGGCAATTAGGGATGGGCGATAAATGCTGGCCTTGCCAGCGATGCCCACGTCCTGGAATGCATAATTTTAAAAAATTCATATTTTGTTTGATTGACAAAATAGGTGATATTCTCGCATTTCACAGTGAAATGCTGTTACCTGTTTTGGAGAACATGTTGCAAAGAGAGAGCATTTTTTTCAGGTGAATAGGTGAAGCAATAGAGTGCCTTAAATCTCAGGGGCCGATTTTCATCAAGGCCTCCGCCCACCCAAGTGCCGCCCAAAGTGCAGCCAATGTCCGCCGCGGTATCGGATGGCACTTTGAGCGGGATATTCATGGCCGAGGTCCCTCGAAGGTCAGTGGGTGGCAAATGGACGGCGTATGCCACTAATCTTGGCAGCAGTGGGCGGGACGTCTCATTCTCGGCGGCAGAGACGCTTGCCGCCTTCAGGGGACTCCATGCAAGTAGGTCGCTGTGGAATTTTTCTTTTTAAATGTTCACTCACCTTTTTTTCAGGTTCTTCATATTCACCGTCGGGGACAGACCAGCCTCCATGCAGTGGTCCACCGCCGTTCTGCCGCCGACTCCCGGCGACTCCCGCCCGCAGGAATCTGGGAGCTCAGCGGGCGGGAGGTCAGTTGCACCGCTGACGTCAGCGGGAGGTTCCCGCCGGCTCTCCCCTCCCGCCCGCTCCAGGCCACCTCCAAAGTGGCACTGGGCGGATCAAGCCAAGCGATGTCGACGGCAGTGGGCGGCAGTCTGCGGCAGCGGGCGGTGAGTTGATGAATTTCGGCCCCTCAGACCCGTTTCACACAGTTACATCTGCTCAGATTGGCATATTCTCCCATTGCCAGATCACCAGAAGCTCTGGCATGGAACAGCCCGTGGAATGTGAGAGGGAAAATGGTCGTTCCCTGACGTGGCGGCAGTGCGGATTAATCCCTTTAGTCCTAAGAATTTTCGGAATTTAAGTTGTTATCAGTGGGAATTGGCCATCTGCTACTGGCACTCCTGACAGGGGGAATGGTTGAAGTTATTAAAATTCATATATTCTTCGCAAGCAGTTCCAGAATAAATGATACAATGTCCCACAAGAACTCTGGGGACTGCATTCTACCAAGTAATGTTCAGCTGCGTAAATAAATTTGATCCCTCAGTCTCACATTTTACTGCTTGCTGAAATTATTTCTAGTATCTTGGACCTGCTGACGTCTGGGTTAAGCAAACAGGAGATGTGTTTCAGGGTTTCGGTTGTAGCTTTTTAAAAATGCAGAACTGGACGGTAAAATGAATTAAGAAAAACTTTACACATTCCCTAAAGTTTTCATATCTCTTTTACACTTATGTCCTTCCCACCTTTCTATGTTTTAATTTTTTTCTCCTATCCTGACTCCATTAGCCCGGCTACTGTTTTTTTTAATGGGTTTCTATTCTTTTCACTCTCTTTTCTTTTAAACAATCGCAAACGTTTGGCATCGAACCACACAGCGTTTCTCACATTGCATCTGGAATCAGCATTGAGTCTCAAGTCATCCTTGCTCAGTGCTATGCTCCCCGCTAGCTGATGATACAAAGCTAGGTGGGAATCGAGTGTGGTCAGTGCTTCTATTCTGGGGATGTTGGGCTGATCGAGAACACTGATGTTTGTGCGTCTGTCCTCCCAGGGGATTTGCAGGATCTTGCGGAGACATCGTTGGTGGTATTTCTCCAGTGTCCGCATGCCCGACACAAGACTCCCAAAACTCTACTCGGAAATCGTACACGCCAGGCAAGCCCCAGGTGGGCAGAGGAAATATTTCAAGGACACCCTCAAAGCCTCCTTGATAAAATGCAACATCCCCACAGACACCTGGGTGTCCCTGGCCAAAGACCGCACTAAGTGGAAGAAGAGCATCCGGGGGGGCGCTGAGCACCTCGAGCCTCGTCGCCGAGAGCATGCAGAAAACAAGCGCAGACAACGGAAGGAGTGTGCGGCAAACCAGACTCCCCACCCACCCTTTCCTTCAACAACTGTCTGTGCCACCTGTGACAGAGACTGTAATTTCTAAATTGGACTGTACATTCACCTGAGAACTCACTTTTGGAGTGGAAGCAAGTCTTCCTCGATTTCGAGGGACTGCCTATGCTGATGAGGTGGGAATGTAAGTTGTCAGGAGGCTGCAAAGACGCTTTAAGGGGATAAAGTCAGGGTAAGTGAGTGGGCAAGAACATGGCAAATGGAATATAATGTGGAGAAATGTGAAGTTATCCACTTTGGTAGAAAAAATAGAAAAGCAGAGTATTTTTTAAATGGTGAGAGATTGGGAAATGTTGGTGTTCAGAGGGACTTGGGTGTCCTTGTACTGTACACAAATCACTGAAAATTAACATGGAGGTACAGAAAGCAATTAAGAAAGCAAATGTTATGTTGGCCTTTATTACAAGAGGATTTGAGTATAAGAGTAAAGACGTCTTACTGCAATTATATAGGGCCTTGATGAGACCACACCTGGTGTATTGTGTACAGTTTTGCTCTCCTTACCTAATGAAGGCTATACTTGCCATAGAGGGAGTGCAACAAAGGTTCACGAGACTGATTCCTGGGATGGGGCGATTGTCCAAGAGGAGAGATTGAGCAGACTAGGCCTATATTCTCCAGAGTTTAGAAGAATAAGAGGTGATCTCATTGAAATATACAAAATTCTTACAAGGCTTCACGGGGTAGATGCAAGGAGGATGTTTCCCCTGGCTCGGGAGTCTAAAACCAGTGGTCACAGTCTCAGAATAAGTGGTCGGCCATTTAGGACTGAGATGAGGAGAAACCTCTTCAATCAGAGGGTGGTGAATCTTTGGAATTCTCTACCCCAGAGGGCTGTGGAGGCTTAGTCTTTGGTAATATTCAAGATAGAGATCGATAGATTTTTGAATATTAAGGGAATCAAGGGATATGGGAACAGTGTAGGAAAGTGGAGTTGAGGTCGAAGACCAGCCATGATCTCATTGAATGGCGGAGCAGGCTAGAAGAGCCAAATGGCCTACACCTGCTCCTAATTCTTATGTTCTCATGTTCTCTCCCCCCTGCAAATGTTATGGCAATGTTCTAGCTTACCAGTTATGTGCAGCATTGAAGGACTACATTGTCCTTCTGTTGGATAAGCTGCGACCCACCTGTCATTTCAGGTGAGTGTCAAAGAAGCCATTGGTAGTATTTGCAGGGGGATGGTCATCCTGGCTAGTGTTGCCATCTCCGACAGAACCCGTTCCTGGAATCATTCATCACATGACCTCCTGCCTCCATCTCCATTGGTCACCTGACATGTCCGTCCTCACAGTGCTTCGCCTTCCCATGGCCAATTGAAAAGCGAACAAACTCTTCAGTACCCGTTTATTTGACTCCTATCAGTCAAACAGTTTTTTTCCCCCATCTCCTATATGTTTCTAACTAATAAACGGAAATTTTCAAATAAAACGAAAAAAACCAACGGCATTTTCTTTAATGCCCCTCGGTTTATCTCCTGGGGTTTTGCCGGCGGTGAGTGTGCTGGAGATGAATCTATAATTCCTGGAGACTCCAGGGCTATCCTGGAGGGTTGGCAATCCTACTCTTGGCCCACATTCTTCTCTCAACCGACATGACCAAAAGATCACATTAACCAATAACAATGTCCCCTCTAATTTTATTGAAGCGGCCTGTTTATTTCGATGCGCGGTCTCTTTAAATGTCTGCGCATGCACAGTATTCCCAATGGAGAGGCTTGTTAGCGGCCTGGCTGGTACCGTGCAGATTACTGCGCGGACGTGCACATGTGGAGCTAAGAGGGAATATTGACCAGTAATTCCTTCATGTGCTGTTTATGGGATCTTGCTGTGTGTAATTGGCTTCTGTGTTTGATGACATCACTACAGTGACTCCATGTGACGGTCCTGAGCATGTGATGAAGTACGATATAAATGCAAACTTTTCTCGCTTTCATCTTTCTGTGATCCTCTCCTAATGGTGGGTAAAGGCAACATCGATAGAATTCTCTGCCCCAGAAAGCTGTGGAGGCTGGGTCATTGAATATACTTAAGGTGGAGATGGACAGATTTTTGAGCGATAAGGGAATAAAGGGTCATGGGGAGCGGGCGGGGAAGTGGAGCTGAGTCCATGATCAGATCAGCCATGATCTTATTGAATGGCGGAGCAGGCTCGAGGGGCCGTATGGTCTACTCCGGCTCCTATTTCTTATGTTCTTATGTTCTTATGTAAAGTCGTATAAACCCAAAAGTTCCAGGTTTGATTCCTGATCTGTGCTGAATTGGCTGGTCTAGGTCGGGGAGCAGCAGGGGCACACCGATTGGTATCAGTGTTCCTGGGATAGGGAGAAGAACAAAATCAGCCAAGGTTCCCTCTTTTGATGCCTGAAATCGCGCTCTCCACGGGGGGCGGGGGGTTGCGTACGAGGTTGCGTACACGCCCGTGGGGTCCCCGCAAGTTCCGGGTTTAAGCGCACGAAGCGCATGCGTCTAAACCCGGCACTTACGATCTCTCAAAAATTCTGTTGACAGATCATACACATGTGAAAGTAAAGGGCCTGCTCGGGCGGAGAGTCGGGCCAATTGGCCAACTCCTGCCCGGTGAATGTCCTTCAAATTCTCACAACTGATAAAAGCAGGCGTAACACCTGCTTTAAAGAAAAGGACATTAAAAAAAAATTTTAAACATTTAAAATCCGGCTGAATAAGGTAAGTTTATTTTTAGATTCTTTAAGACATGTAAATTTATTTTTCAAAACAATAAATTATTCATTAAATTGAATTTTTATTCATTTGAATTACGTGATGGTATTTTATTTTTGAGTTATTTTCAGTGTTTCTGTGTTTTTGGGGTATTCCTATTCGTACTTCTGGTGCTTCTGTATATTTGGAATCACCATAAGTATGAATGGGGATCCCTTGACTCTGATAGGTTGGGCCGGCCCATGTGAACCCATTGACGCGTATGAAACCCTTACGATCCTGGGATACGTGTGCGGCTACGAGGGCCTTTTTTGCAGAGGCCCAGGACCAGAAGTCTCCGAACCTCCGGGACCATCAGATAGATCTGTATACACTTTTCAGGTCGGAGGCATCTGCCCGCGGGAAACCTCCCACCAAAATCTCTGGGCCAATATTATTTTTATCTCTGGCTGTGGCCAAGGCTGCCTTTTGTTGCCCATCCCTCATTGTTTTGAGAAGCTGGTGGTGGTCCTTCTTGAACCGACACAGTCCGTGGGCTGCCGACGTTCCCACGTTGATGTTGAGTAGGGGGATTCCAGGATGTTGACCCACCGATGATGAAGAAATGGCGATAAATGCCTAAGTGTGTGGCTTGGAGGGGAACTTGGGAAGTGATGGCATTCCCATGATGAGGCTACCCTTGTCCTTCTTGATGGTGGAGGTCACAAGGTTTGAAGGTGCTGCTGAAGTAAGCTTGGCAAGTTATTGCTGTACACAATGCAACGTGGACCACGTTCCATACCTCGGGAGCCTAGTATCCGCAGACATCGACGACGAGAACCAACACTGCCTCCAGTGCGCCAGCGCAACGTTCGGTCGCCTGAGGAAGAGAGTTTTCAAAGATCATGCCCTCAAATCTGGCACCAAGCTCATGGTCTACAGGGCTGTAGTGATACCCACCCTCCTGTATGGCTCAGAGATGTGGATCATATACAGCAGGCACCTCAGGTCGCTGGAGAGATACCACCAACGATCCTGCAAATCCCCTGGGAGGACAGATGTACCAACGTCAATATTCTCGATCAGGCCAACATCCCCAGTATTGCAGCACTGACCACACTCAACCAGCTCCGCTGGGCAGGTCACATTGTCCGCATGCCCGACATGAGACTCCCAAAGTAAGCGCTTTACTCGAAACTCCTACATGGCAAGTGAGCCCCAGATGGGCAGTGGAAACATTTCAAGGACACCCTCAAAGCGTCCTTGATAAAGTGCAACATCCCCACCGACACCTGGGAATCCCTGGCCAAAGTCCGCCCTAAATGAAGGAAGAGCATCCGGGAGGGCGCTGAGCACTTCGAGGCTCATCGCCGAGAGCATGCAGAAAACAAGCGCAGGCAGCGGAAGGAGCGTGCGGCAAACCAGACTCCCCACCCATCCTTTCCTTCAATGACTCTCTGTCCCACCTGTGACAGAGACTGTAATTCCTGTATTGGACTGTTCAGTCACCTGAGAACTCACTTTTAGAGTGGAAGCAAGTCTTCCTCGATTTCAAGGGGCTGCCTATGATGATTCGGGAAAGAAATCTGCTGCCCTAACCCGGTCTGAGCCTATATGTGACTCCAGATCCACAGCAATGTGGTTGGCTCTTAACTGCCCTCTGAAATAGCCACTCAGTTGTATTCAAGAAGGCAGCTCACCACCACCTTCTCAAGGACAATTAGAGATTGCGATAATTGTTGACCTTGTCAGCGACGCCCACATCCCATGAATGTTCCTCCAAGGGCTACTCAATACTGAAATACGTTCAATGACCTCACCAGGATAGCCAAAGTGCAAGGAGGGAGGCACAGATGGAAGCATAAATGGGTTTTCCACCATGCCTGTGGCAAAATGATTTGGTGGAGCGGGAGCCCAGACTTCAAAGTCTCTTCAGCAGTTGGCCAAAGTGTGGCAAAGGCTTTTTTGACACCGAGGGAAGGAACCCCAAAAGGCACAAACCTAACCCATTTTTGTATCATCAGCAAACTTGGCTACATTACACTCGGTCCCTTCATCCAAGTCATTAATGTAGATTGTAAATAGTTGATGCCCCAGCACCGATCCCTGCGGCACCCCACTAGTCACCGTTTGCCAACTGGAAAATGACCCATTTATCCTGACTCTCTGTTTTCTGTTAGTTAGCCAATCCTCTATCCATGCTAATATATTACCTCCAATCCCGTGAACTTTTATCTTGCAGTAACCTTTTATGTGGCACCTTATCGAATGCCTTTTGGAAATCCAAATTCACCACATCTACTGGTTCCCCTTTATCCACCCTGCTCGTTACATAGAAACATAGAAAATAGGTGCAGGAGTAGGCCATTCAGCCCTTCTAGCCTGCACCGCCATTCAATGAGTTCATGGCTGAACATGCAAATTCAGTACCCCGCTCCTGCTTTCTCGCCATACCCCTTGATCCCCCGAGTAGTAAGGACTTCATCTAACTCCCTTTTGAATATATTTAGTGAATTGGCCTCAACTACTTTCTGTGGTAGAGAATTCCACAGGTTCACCACTCTCTGGGTGAAGAAGTTTCTCCTCATCTCGGTCCTAAATGGCTTACCCCTTATCCTTAGACTGTGTCCGCTGGTTCTGGACTTCCCCAACATTGGGAACATTCTTCCTGCATCTAACCTGTCTAAACCCGTCAGAATTTTAAACGTTTCTATGAGGTCCCCTCACATGCTTCTGAACTCCAGTGAATACAAGCCCAGTTGATCCAGTCTTTCTTGATAGGTCAGTCCCACCATCCCGGGAATCAGTCTGGTGAACCTTCGCTGCACTCCCTCAATTGCAAGAATGTCCTTCCTCAAGTTAGGAGACCAAAACTGTACACAATACTCCAGGTGTGGCCTCACCAAGGCCCTGTACAACTGTAGCAACACCTCCCTGCCCCTGTACTCAAATCCCCTCGCTATGAAGGCCAACATGCCATTTGCTTTCTTAACCGCCTGCTGTACCTGCATGCCAACCTTCAATGACTGATGTACCATGACACCCAGGTCTCGTTGCACCTCCCCTTTTCCTAATCTGTCACCATTCAGATAATAGTCTGTCTCTCTGTTTTTACCACCAAAGTGGATAACCTCACATTTATCCACATTATACTTCATCTGCCATTCATTTGCCCACTCACCTAACCTATCCAAGTCACTCTGCAGCCTCATACCATCCTCCTCGCAGCTCACACTTAGTGTCATCCGCAAATTTAGAGATACTACATTTAATCCCCTCGTCTAAATAATTAATGTACAATGTAAACAGCTGGGGCCCCAGCACAGAACCTTGCGGTACCCCATTAGTCACTGCCTGCCATTCTGAAAAGTCCCCATTTACTCCTACTCTTTGCTTCCTGTCTGACAACCAGTTCTCAATCCATGTCAGCACACTACCCCCAATCCCATGTGCTTTAATTTGGCACATTAATCTCTTGTGTGGGACCTTGTCGAAAGCCTTCTGAAAGTCCAAATATACCACATCAACTGGTTCTCCCTTGTCCACTTTACTGGAAACATCCTCAAAAAATTCCAGAAGGTTTGTCAAGCATGATTTCCCTTTCACAAGTCCATGCTGACTTGGACCTATCATGTCACTATTTTCCAAATGCACTGCTATGACATCCTTAATAATTGATTCCATCATTTTACCCACTACTGAGGTCAGGCTGACCGGTCTATAATTCCCTGTTTTCTCTCTCCCTCCTTTTTTAAAAAGTGGGGTTACATTGGCTACCCTCCACTCGATAGGAACTGATCCAGAGTCAATGGAATGTTGGAAAATGACTGTCAATGCATCCACTATTTCCAAGGCCACCTCCAAAAGTACTCTGGGATGCAGTCCATCAGGCCCTGGGGATTTATCGGCCTTCAATCCCATCAATTTCCCCAACACAATTTCCCAACTAATAAAGATTTCCCTCAGTTCCCCCTCCTTACTAGACCCTCTGACCCCTTTTATATCCGGAAGGTTGTTGGTGTCCTCCTTAGTGAATACCGAACCAAAGTACTTGTTCAATTGGTCTGCCATTTATTTGTTCCCAGTTATGACTTCCCCTGATTCTGACTGCAGAGGACCTACGTTTGTCTTTACTAACCTTTTTCTCTTTACATACCTATAGAAACTTTTGCAATCCGCCTTAATGTTCCCTGCAAGCTTCTTCTCGTACTCCATTTTCCCTGCCCTAATCAAATCCTTTGTCCTCCTCTGCTGAGTTCTAAATTTCTCCCAGTCCCCGGGTTCGCTGCTATTTCTGGGCAATTTGTATGCCACTTCCTTGGCTTTAATACTATCCCTGATTTCCCTTGATAGGCACAGTTGAGCCACCTTCCCTTTTTTATTTTTACGCCAGAGAGGAATGTACAATTGTTGTAGTTCATCCATGCGGTCTCTAAATGTCTGCCATTGCCCATCCACAGTCAACCCCTTCAGTATCATTCGCCAATCTATCCTAGCCAATTCACGCCTCATACCTTCAAAGTTACCCTTCTTTAAGTTCTGGACCATGGTCTCTGAATTAACTGTTTCATTCTCCATCCTAATGCAGAATTCCACCATATTATGGTCACTCTTCCCCAAGGGGCCTTGCACAATGAGATTGCTAATTAATCCTCTCTCATTACACAACACCCAGTCTAAGATGGCCTCCCCCCTAGTTGGTTCCTCGACATATTGGTCTAGAAAACCATCCCTTATGCACTCCAGGAAATCCTCCTCCACTGTATTGCTTCCAGTTTGGCTCGCCCAATCTATGTGCATATTAAAGTCACCCATTATAACTGCTGCACCTTTATTGCATGCACCCCTAATTTCCTGTTTGATACCCTCCCCAGCACCACTACTACTGTTTGGAGGTCTGTACACAACTCCCGCCAACGTTTTTTGCCCTTTGGTGTTCTGCAGCTCTACCCATATAGATTCCACATCATCCAAGCTAATGTCCTTCCGAACTATTACATTAATCTGCTCTTTAACCAGCAATGCTACCCCACCTCCTTTTCCTTTTTTTCTATCCTTCTTGAATGTTGAATACCCCTGGATGTTGAGTTCCCAGCCCTGATCATCCTGGAGCCACGTCTCCGTAATCCCAATCACATCATATTTGTTAACATCTATTTGCACAGTTAATCCATCCACCTTATTGCGGATACTTCCTGCATTAAGACACAAAGCCTTCAGGCTTGTTTTTTTAACACCCTTTGTCCTTTTAGAATTTTGCTGTACAGTGGCCCTTTTTGTTCTTTGCCTTGGGTTTCTCTGCCCTCCACTTTTCCTCATCTCCTTTCTGTCTTTTGCTTTTGCCTCCTTTTTGTCTCCCTCTCTCTCCCTGCATTGGTTCCCATCCCCCTGCCATATTAGTTTAACTCCTCCCCAACAGCACTAGCAAACACTCCCCCTAGGACATTGGTTCCGGTCCTGCCCAGGTGCAGACCGTCCGGTTTGTACTGGTTCCACTTCCCCCAGAACCGGTTCCAATGCCCCAGGAATTTGAATCCCTCCCTGCTGCACCACTGCTCAAGCCACGTATTCATCTGCGCTATCCTACGATTACTACTCTGACTAGCACGTGGCACTGGTAGCAATCCCGAGATTACTACTTTTGAGGTCCTACTTTTTAATTTAGCTCCTAGCTCCTTAAATTCGTTTCGTAGGACCTCATCCCTTTGTTTACCTATGTCATTGGTACCAATGTGCACCACGACAACTGGCTGTTCTCCCTCCCTTTTCAGAATGTCCTGCACCCGCTCCGAGACATCCTTGACCCTGCACTACCTTCCTTACACTACTCTTCCTGCTGGTCTTCCATTCCCTATCTGGCTGTGGACCCTTCTCCTGCGGTAAGACCAACTCGCTACACGTGCTACTCACGTCATTCTCAGCATCTCATTACATACTAAAGACCCCAATCCGGTGGATCCATTGGTCAAGATCACGGCTTGCATGTCATCGTGGAGCAGATGGAGGATGTGACAAACTTTTGAGGGCAGCCGAAATGGAGGAGGACGCTCTATAATCCCTCATGTTTGACAGTGTCAAAGGGCTTTGTGAGGTAAAAGAAGGGCATGTACAAGGGTTGGTGCTGTTCCCTGCATTTCTCTTGTAGTTGTCGCGCGGTGAAGATGATGTCCGTTGTACCCCTTAGTCAACGGAATCCGCATTGCGAATCTGGGAGCAGCTCTTCAGCGACAGGACAAAAAAGGGGACAAGTCCAATTGTGGTAACTACAGAGGAATCTCCCTGCTGTCGGCCACGGGGAAATCCATCGCAAGAATCCTCCTCAATCAGATGGGTTGTGCTACTACACCTGTGGAGAGTTATCACATGGAAAGGCAGACAAGACTATTCTTATTGACTAGCACGCACAATTTCCACATTTTTGCCACCACACGTTCCTAATTTCCCCAATGCAGGATAATTATTCCATCGTAGAGTAATTACCCTCAGGTGCCAGCTTCTCGCCTCTGAGTCACGAAGGTTGTGGGTTTAAGTCCCATTTCAGGGGCTTGTATTACATAAGTTAGGCTGACAACTCCCAGTGCAGTACTAAGGGAGTGCTGCACTGTCAGAGGTGCTGTCTCTCGAATGAGACGTTAGACCGAGGCCCCATTTACCCTCTCAGATGGCCGTTAAACATCTCATGGCACGATTTCCAAAAAGCACATTGGAGTTCTCCCGTGTCCTGGCCAATATTTATCCCTCAACCAACATCACTAAAAGAGATGATCGGGCCGTTATCACATTGCTCTTTGTGGGACCTTGCAATGCACAACTTGGCTGCTGTGTTTGCTATATTGTGCAATATATTTGCTTCATGGGTTCTTTGCTTATGAATTCGTAGTGTTAGCGTTAGTGTTTTCTTAGAAGAATCACTCAACACTCAGGGTCGGTTCCAATGCTGAAGCAGCTTTTATTACGCTCAGCGGGAAGGAAAAACTCAGGACCGTATCCAGGTTTCTCTTCACAGAACAAAGGATTACATGCACCTTTATATGTTTCACAACAGTTACAAAACATTTTACTACAGCTACACAGCCCATCACGGCTGGACACAAGCCAATCACAATGATTATAGATTACATATAGGTTATTTTAACCCAATAGAATTCCCCTTATGTCTCAGGAACCATGTGTTCGTCTTTTGTCAGCTTGGGCTGATTGATATAGGTTCTCTCACTAGTTCTTTCTTCTTGGAGAAATAATTGGTATATAGCCTTGTTTACAGCAAATGGTTTCCCTCTTATCTTTCTTCCTGAAATAATTGGTTTCATGGCCTTGTTCACAGGAGATGGTTTCCTTCTTATCTCTGTCTTCCCAGGCATTCCTACAGTGGGCCTCACAGGGTTATTGCTCGGTCAGTGAACGTTCAACAGTTCACAGTTTGACTACCTGATTTCCCATAATGCCTGGGCAGCCATTTTATGTGTGTGTCCATTTAAGCTTATGTGAGTTTTAAATATCCAGCAGGTGCCTAATGCCTAAGTCTATATATATTTCTACTCTCTACAACAATTCCCCCCTTTCGGTAAAGGGACTAGTCCTAGTCCCCTTTTAACCGAAATACTGCCTTTATCTGATATTTGTGCACGGCCCGGTATTCCTTGCCTCAACGTGCTGGCCAGTCACGCGGTTTCAGGAGTTCCGGTTGCTCAAATCAAATTAACAAAGGCTAGCTCCTCCCGTCCCCTTATCAAACAGACTTGTTTAATATCCAGGGAACGGTGATTGGTCCGTTTCTGCCGTTTGTGGCGCCTGCATACCTGGCAGGCCATCACGCCCCATGTTATTGCTAAGATTAATTGTATTCCGACCAGTGTGTGTGAAATAATTCGGATCCATGGGTGGATGTTCACATTTATTCCCCAGTCCCAGACCTTTCTCCACCAACTCTGACTTTGTAAGTCTACCTCGGTATCTTCTTCCAGTTCTTTGATTTTAGTTTGTAGCTGGTGATAAGAGTTTTACGGATTGCCCCACTCTGAGCCTTAACTCCCGTAATACCTCCGTGAGATGTGGGATAGGGACCTGCTCTGGCTCGTCATAATCCTGCAAATGATCATGGAGCTGATCAGCTACTTCAATAACTTCGGACTTCCGGCGCCTAACCTGGGTGATATGCGCTTGCCCGATCGCGACAGGTCGTAGTGGTGTAAAGCAAAAGTTTGGCTGCGGTATAGGGCACTGCAGGTCATTATACTGGTATGAACTCTCAGTAGTAGAGACGCAGTATCTTCCCCTCCCTCCGTAGCCTGCCCTCGCGAAGTGCATGTGTGCGGGCACTATTTCTAGTACACACCCGTTGGTTCGGTTAAACCCGCACTCGTCTAGTTCACCTCGGCCCACCGGGTGAGGGCATACTGTGATTTCCCCCCCTTTGCTTGCAATCTGCTAGGGAAATCCCAGTAAGTATGTTGTTTCGACGAACGGCAGAGGTGGTGGTCAGGTAGTAGCGTATGGAGACATTTTCCCGTATTACTCCGATATTCTCTAGTTGGTATAAGGGGAACGGCCCTGAGTCCGGCGTTGCTATAGGGATCAACAGGACTATCCCTATCCCGGTAGTCCTACCCATCTGGCAATCTGGAATTGCGGGGTATACTCGGGTCAGTCCCTTCAGAGTACAATTATCCAGTGTCCCCCTTTGGTTCGCCAACTGAGCTAAATGTGAACTGTCTATCCAATCGGGTACTTCCCCGTGTTGGATCTGGTCGAGGTTGTGGCGGATCTGTCCCACCATCCACAGACCATAAGCATGACAGAGTTGCCCCTGTCTTTGCTTTATTGTATCTTCTTGTTCTCTATCAATGAGGTGATTGATGGTTTTAGCGTGAGCTTCCAGGACTGAGATGCCATCCAACTGGATTTCGGCACCCTCCTTTCCTAGGTTGGCCTGGTCTTCCTGGTTTTTCTCCACCCTCTCCAATAACCCCTTCATCACCCCTTTAAGCTGTTCTACCCTCTCATTTAGCCCTTGTATGTCTATCAAGTTCACTACGGAGGTTCCTGTATTGAAAACGGTAGCAACATCATTTACTATTTCCCTCTTCACCCTGGGTGCTAACCCCTGTCCCCGGAACTTACTGGCACCCATGGCATCGGCAGCCTGCTGCATTACGACTTTACTTAATACATTGTACATCTTCCTTGACTGTTCGGTACAATATTCCGGCATCTGGATGCCTGAAATATTGATCAGAACAGGCACAATTTCATGTTTAACATTATCATACAATAATTCCCCTTCGTTGTACATTGCAATCCCATTTTCTGGTCCCTTAGTAGTTATGGGACAAGGCAGTTCTTCGGGCAATGTAGTGATTCTTATGGGGCGCGGTGTCGGAGGGGGTGAGAAACATACATACAATTATATTGCAGCCGCCCCCGCCTCCTCGTAATACCCACACAGCCCCATTCCCTTCTTGCGGATGACTGATTGCTGGGATTGTCCCGGAGGCGCGCAAATTATGCCGAAAGTACATTCATCAGGCCCTTTGACATCCCTCCGTTTAATGCATCTGCTCCTTATACCCGTGGAGCACTGTACACATACTCTTATTCTTATTAGGATTCTTATTAGGATTCACTTGTAACCATGCATTAAAATAAGTCCTGTCCTTGCTCCAGTCCTTGGCTGCTGGGATGCACATTCCGTCCGTTAAATTAAACAAGACACCATAGTTCATATAGTTGTTTATTTCCAGCGTGCTCTGCTGTCCGTCGGTGTTGCCCAGGGTACGTGCATGTCGCAGGGCTATCCAGATTACGAGTAGTGCCGTTCGTATTCCCATTCCGGTAAGTATTATCTGTAATTTTAAACAGACGGCCTGGTCGTCACCAGGGGTTAAGTTTTTTGCTCTACGAGAGTCCCTGTCACCCTGCAAAATCAGAAGCACAAGGTTATAATCGAACCATTTCGAGCTGAATCTGTAGGGCGTGCGCCCGTGTCTTTACCCACTTAAATATTACCCAAACTCCTATGACCAAGGCCAAAGCTATTCCTCCAAACATCGCTGTCTGCTTTACCGTTAGGTTGGGTTTGTGGACTGCACCTACCCACCGTGGGGTACATTGGCTCTATTGCCAGAGGTGATGGTGCTATGGCTGCGCACTGCACTATCCGTCTAGTCCCGTTATCTCTTCCAGCCTGTTTATCTTAGCTTTTAACTCTTCAATTTGTTTTATTGAATATCTATTTCTTTATTGTATCAGGCAAGTATTATTACATAAGCTAGTTCTGTTTTTATTTTTGTTTCCTCTGTTAGGTGAGTCTTTTTTTTTCCCTATTAAGAAATCCAAATTAATAATGTTCAGTATAAAACGGCTGTCAATGGAAAGGGTTAACTCCTTTCCAGGTTTGTAAGAAGACCTGATGTCATTACGTGACTTCACGTAATCATCTGGAAAAAAAAAGTCTTTGTGCCTTCAAAACTGGCTTCGAAATTAGGAATCCGTTAAACAGCATAAATCATTAGAGTAAACTCCAATGTTTTCTTAACTTCTAATTCAAGTACTTGCCAAAGAATTTTTTTTTTTAAATTGTTTTAAAACAAGACCACACATACAATAGCAATTTTGTTTACTGAAATTCAATTCTGTTTTTTTTTATTTCTCTCTTTCTCCTCGTTATCTTCAAAACCCTCCTGCTTGTTTAGACTGTTCGGGACATTTTGGAAATCTTTTCAAACTGCATTGAAACTTTTTCATAATTGAAAATTCGAATCCATGTAGAGTGTTTTTTACTTATTCCAATTTTTTTTTTCTTCTAATTAAACCAATATCTTTTTCACAGCAAACATCAACTAGTATTTAGTAAGTTATGTCTTTTTCCATTTAGTCTGTTACATCTTTTTTTTCTTTCTTCAAATTAGGTTTTGTATTTTACACGGAGGGTTCGTAACTCCATAAAGTTGTTAATTTAAAATCATTTGTTTACTTTCAAAGTGGCGTCTTTATCTTTTTCTTTTTCTCCATAACTGGAATGAAGTCCATCTTTGAGAGTTTGAGTGCTTTTTCGTTATCTCAAAATGCTCCAGTTTCAAAGTCGTTACTAAAGCTTGCTGTTTTTTAACATTTTCCAAAAGTTCCTTTTACACCTTCGCAGATAGCTCGCCACTTGCCCAGGAGTTTGACCTGATCAGATTTAATTTAATCTTTTTTTTTTTTAAATCCACCTCAGTATTTCCTGTGCCTTCTCTGAATATCTCAAAATCCCAATTCAAACTTTGTAATTTCAATCTTTATTTAAAACTTTTTTTTTAGAAGCTCTCTTTTTTTTTTAAGCATTCTTTATCTCATTCCGAGACCAAATTTATGTCTTTCAACCCAATCAATCATTGCATGTTTTCTTTCGGCAAGTAAGTGAGCATGTCAAATAAATATTTTGCTCAACAAACCTATTCTTTATTTGTTTATTTTCCTAGCTCCGTAACTTATCATCCGAATAAATCCACACCTGCGTTTCTAACTTAAATGTCTTAAAACTTCCCACATACAGGACAACATTACAAAGGGTTTAAAAAAAAAGACTTTCACTCTGTTTCTAAAATAAACAGACACTTGCATTCCTCTTCCAACCAGACTTTCGGAACATGAAAACATAAAAAAATTCATTCTGCAGTCAAAAATCACACAGACACTTCTCACTCAACGATTTACAACAGTCTCTCTTCTTGTTTTGGCCGGCTCTATTTTTGGATCCATGACCTTTCAGGGAATTCGTAGTTTTTATCTAAATAATTCCTCACATAACTAATTCCTGAGGATTCCACCCTGCTTTAATCATTTTTTTCAATTAGCTTCTTTTGTTTTTCCGCCAGGTGGCGGGTAAGCGACCCTTCTGGTCTCCACTCGAGTTTACTTGTTTTCATGGCCATTC
The DNA here is from genome assembly GCF_044704955.1 of Pristiophorus japonicus. Taxonomy (NCBI): domain Eukaryota; kingdom Metazoa; phylum Chordata; class Chondrichthyes; family Pristiophoridae; genus Pristiophorus; species Pristiophorus japonicus. Next base: position 207,367,703 of record NC_091986.1, read on the forward strand.
CTGGGTAGGACTACTACCGTTAGGAATCTACTCTCAGAGGTCTGCTTTCTTTCTAGCGCGACTTGTAGTAAACTGTCTCTTGGCTACTGTCAGGTCACAAGTTCTGCTGTTGCACAAACTTATACAATTCTTAAAAACGCGTTTAAGCAATTCCCGCAGTGCTCTACGTATCCTTAACGACTACCTACCACCGCTCAGCCCGTTGGTCCGACCCTGTTCACAGGTTTGGATTCCGTTAGCCGCTGTACACCGCTTGGTTCTATCCCGGGGTATTTCAAATTACACTACTGAGTCCGGAAGATGTCTCTCGGTATCACGATCCCACGGTCTAAGTGTGTTCCCTACGCCTACTTGGTTCCTGGCCGTCACGTGGGACAAAAGTCCTCTTAATTCAGGCTCAGGCTAGGCGTTTGAGATATTAGACCGTCTCCTCATGTCGATCAACCAGCTTCCACCTTCCGCACCCTTTATACTTAAAAATTGTTTTTTATACTCACCCGGGTTTTTTCCAAGGGCGTCCAGCGACTCCGGGAAATCCTGCCGACTACGCCATTGTTAGCGTTAGTGTTTTCTTAGAAGAATCACTCAACACTCAGGGTCGGTTCCAATGCTGAAGCAGCTTTTATTACGCTCAGCGGGAAGGAAAAACTCAGGACCGTATCCAGGTTTCTCTTCACAGAACAAAGGATTACATGCACCTTTATATGTTTCACAACAGTTACAAAACATTTTACTACAGCTACACAGCCCATCACGGCTGGACACAAGCCAATCACAATGATTATAGATTACATATAGGTTATTTTAACCCAATAGAATTCCCCTTATGTCTCAGGAACCATGTGTTCGTCTTTTGTCAGCTTGGGCTGATTGATATAGGTTCTCTCACTAGTTCTTTCTTCTTGGAGAAATAATTGGTATATAGCCTTGTTTACAGCAAATGGTTTCCCTCTTATCTTTCTTCCTGAAATAATTGGTTTCATGGCCTTGTTCACAGGAGATGGTTTCCTTCTTATCTCTGTCTTCCCAGGCATTCCTACAGTGGGCCTCACAGGGTTATTGCTCGGTCAGTGAACGTTCAACAGTTCACAGTTTGACTACCTGATTTCCCATAATGCCTGGGCAGCCATTTTATGTGTGTGTCCATTTAAGCTTATGTGAGTTTTAAATATCCAGCAGGTGCCTAATGCCTAAGTCTATATATATTTCTACTCTCTACAACAGTAGTAACACATTATTATTCTGAACTAGTTGGTTTATTAACAAAGGTTTAACAATCACGCTACACATTACCACTAGGCTCACAACTGTATACTCATCGTGGATGACCTACACTCAACTGACTGGGGTTTTATTGAGTCTTGTGAACATCACATGACTGGCTAAGCCACTCACAATTCAACAGCTCTACAACTATTTTAGATAGAACTTTTAAATCAAATGCCCCCTCTTTGTAAGGGCACTAGAACCCATAAATCCAAATTAACTTGGGAACTTTATCAAATTAAATTAAAATCCTGGTCCCGAGGGTGATGATGCATTCCAGTCCCTCCAGCGCCCACCTCTCGCGGAAGGCTACGAGCGTAGTGGTGGACACCTGAAACAGCTCTACAAACCTGCGAGCATACTCACAGGTGCATACGTTGCAACTGTACTTAAAAAAAATGTACATTGGTTATAAAGCGCTTTGGGATGTCCTGAGGCTGTGAAAAGTGCTATATAAATGCAAGTCTTTCTTTCTTTTATTTCTTTGCGTTCTTGATTCGGTTCAAGTAACATCAACACTTGGGTCCCAGCCACAGAGATTTCTGGTCGGAAAAAGCATCTTGCATGCAGAACTTTTATTTTGAAGTGGAGATTGATATTTTGATATGCGGTTGTAAGTGTAAAGCACTCCACTGTTTACCCCTGAATGTTGGAAAAAACAGATTGGGACGGACATGCTTAGTAACTGCCTGACAACACTGACATCAGGTTGAAAACATGCTTCCTCTGTGATCATTTTTCTCAGGCTCTTCAACCATTACGACTGCCGTTAAACATTTTTTGACCATCTATTTTCTTTTTTACTTCTTGCTTCTTGCTCCTCATAGAATTTTGCAGCACAGAAGGAGGCTATTTGGCCCATCGTGCCTGTGCTGGCACTTTGAAAGAGCGATCCGATTAGTCCCACTCCCCCTGCTCTTTCAGGTAGTGCATTCCAGATCATAGCACTTCGCTGTACAATTCTCCTCATCTCCCTCTCTGGTTCTTTTGCTAATTCCTTTAAATCTGCGTCCTCTGGTTACCGACCCTTCTGGCAGTGAAAACAGTTTCCCCTTATTTACTCAATCAAAACCCATCACAATTTTAAATGCCTCCATTAAATCTCCCCTTAACCTTTGTAGGGGGTGGTGTGTGGGGTTAGGTTCACCTCTGACCTTCGGAGCGGTTCGAATAGCTCCCACTCCCTGGGTTCTGGACTCTGGATTTATTTGAGGGATGTGATAAAGTGCAAGAGACAACTGGTTTGGTGCGAAAGAACTTCGATTTTGTTAAAGGCAAGAAAATACAATGTCAAACTTATAGTCACTCAAGTAAAGAACAGTACCTCACACATTCAAAGGGGTTACAGTGAATAATACACCTCCCACCTCCCAATGCCTAACACTGACTAGGTTAAACTCCAGGGCAAACAGGGATCCTTTTACTGGTAGTTAGCGGTGGTTCGCGATTTTGGGGTTTGCTGGGTTCTGTAGGTTCTGCTTGCCGTACCCTGAACATTGTAAGTGCGCAATCTTCAGTTGGGTGGTGTCTGTTGATGCGGTAGGGCGCGTTTTGGATTTATGGGGTGAGTACCCACTTTCTTCCATTAGAAATAGGTTTTAAAGTCTCTTTAGGTAATGTTTTCACCTGTTGGTAGTCAGGCCTAGGTTGCAGAGTGAAAATTTTCGATTCTTTGGTTTCTTCCTTGCGGAGCTTTGTTTCGAAGTTGGTCGATGGCGGTGTTTTTGGTGGTACCACGTTGGCTGTGTTCGGTTGCTGCCGCGATGGTGATGTTCTTCCTTCTTTTCTGATTTCAGGACGTCGAGGCTGGAGAAGCTTGTTAAAACTGCTGCGGTGGTCTCTCTCCCTTCTTGATCTGATGCAGAGCATAGCATTGCCTAGCATAAGCATGTCCTTTGTTAAAGCAAGGCCCAGTTATACCTTTGGAGCTGTTCTAATCTTCGTGCCAAATCAGCCCGGATTCTTTGTTTAATTTTGTCGGGCTTGATATTTCTTTGTCATATTTTGGCGGGCCCATTGAATGTCTCCGATGTGTCGATCTTCTAAATCTGTTTCTTGATGGAAATATTAGCTTTGGTATTTGCAATGTCTGTCTGTGCTTGGGATTTTCATGCGGGCTGGATGTGCCATTGTTATTATGCATGTGCTGGAATGGTTTTCCAGGTCAGGATGATGGTTAGCTATCTCTGGGTTAATTGTTGCTATGTTAATGTCTCCTGGGGAGAAGGGTTTTCGAGTATCCACAATTCTCCAGACAATTTGGTTTAGTTTCAATACCCCAGACAGCTTCAATACTCAAAACTGGCTTCTTTGAAAGATAGTTCTTTTAGTTCTTAAGCCCTGCCCACACAAACTCAATTTGCTTTGTAAAATCCCAAATTCGATTAAAGTTCTTAGTTGCTTCCATGTGCACTTTAGGATCTCAAACTTTCTGGTAGATAGTTCCAAATTAAATTTCCTTTCCAATGAGTCCAAACACTGGGGGGGATTCTCCCACGAGTTTTGCAACCCTTCATCTTCTCTGATGTAAACAGAACAATCCCAGCTTCTCTTCACGGCAACTGATTGCCTCTGATTGACAAAGTTATGGGTTCAATCCTCCCACCGCCCACTAGACGTGAGTGTGTAATCTGGACTGACCCTCTAAATTATGGAAGATGTTGATAGAGTGGATACAGAGAGAATGTTTCCACTTGTGGGGAAGAGCATAACTAGAGGCCATCAATATAAGATAGTCACCAAGACATCCAACAGGGAATTCGGAAGAAAATTCATTACCCAGAGGGTGGTGAGAATGTGGAACTCGCTACCACAGGGAGAGGTTGAAGCGAATAGTATCGATGCATTTAAGGGGAGGCTAGACAAGCATATGAGGGGGAAGGGAATAGAGGGTTATGCTGATAGATTTAGATGAGGAAAGATGGGAGGAGGCTTGAGTGGAGCATAAACACCGGCGTGGACTGATTGGACCGAATGGCCTGTTTCTGTGCTGTTTATCCGATGTAATCCTATGTAATTCTGGTGCAGTGCTGACGGGGTGCTGAACTGCTAGAGGTGCCACTCTTTCGATGAAACATTAAACTGAGGTTTTGCTCGGCTATTCGGCTAGGTTAACTCCGTGGCACTGTTTTGTAGAAGAAGTGAGAGTTCTTCTGGTGTCCTGGCCAACATTCCTCCCTCAGCAAACGCAGATTAACCAATTGTTCAGCTCACGGTTATTTATTGGATCTTGCTGTGCACATTGTAGCGTTCGCTACTCTGTCAGCTGATTTAGCACAGAAGTGCAGGTTGAACTTGGTCTGTCGAACTCTCAAGTAGTGTACCACACTACATCGAGCATTTAACAACCAAACCATTCGGGGAAATATATATATCTATATTTTTAAATACAGGCAGAAGACGAAAGCAAGTCAAAAACAAAGTACTGCGGAAGCTGGATTTCTGAAATAAAAACAGAGAATGCTGGAAATCTCAGTGGGTCGGGCAGCATCTGTGGACGTTTTGGGTCGACAACCCTGAAAGCAAGAAATGGGAGCACAATTTTTTTCTGGTATTTTGTTTGTGTGGAGCAACTTATTGCTTCTTTCCCCTCCGTTAGTCGTCTTGTGCCACATATTATTGTGGGCAGTAATTAGGCAGATGACCCACCCCCTGATCCGTGCCAGCGTCACCCTGTTAGCAGCTGTTCTGAAGTACATGAGAGCAAGCTTGGGTGAGTCAACCTCCAACCTTCTTTGCCCTTTGGCTAAGTGCCCAGTCTCGCTGTTTGGCACCTCGTTGTGATGAAAATCCCAGGCATCAATCCACATCCTCGGCTCTGCGACATGGTCCATTAAAGAAAAAAAGGTCCATGTAATGTATGTACGTAAGGTCTTCCCACCACCAGGGGGCATGACCGTCGGAGGTCCTAGGGTCATCGGTACACTCGTGCTGAGCCCGGTATATAACCTGAACTTTACGTTTGTATCTTCACTTCTGGAGTCCATTAAAGACTGACCACTGGCTCACAGTACGGAGTTCATTGTATCATTTCACACAGTACAGTGTAAATAATTGGACTTACAGTGGAATGTTCCTTTTGAATCACAGTCACTGTTGCCTTCTAACGCAAGGCGACACGCAATTTGTACACAGCAAGGTCCCACAAACAACAAGTGAATGTATGCCTGGATAATCTGTTTACGCTGGTGCTGGTTGAAGGAGGAATGTTGGCCAGGAGGCTGGGAGAATTTCCTGCCATTTTTTTATCAATAATGTCATGGAATCTTTTGCATCAACCTGGACTGGTAGATGAGGCCTGGGTTTAATGTCTCGTCTGAAGGCCGGCCCCTCCGGCAATGAAGCATTCAGTCAGGGGACCATGTTTTAGTTGCTCACTGTTCTCGGTAGAATTGTAAAAAGGTGCTTCTTTCAAGGTTGTAGCTATCGTTTCCTTTGTGTACACTTTTCCAGCTTTGGCTCAGTGATAGCACTCTTGCCTCTCTGAGTTCAAGGGTTCAAGTCCCACTTTATGGACATAAACACAAAATCTAGGCTGATATTCCACTGGCAGTGCTTAGGGAGTGCTGCACTGTCGGAGGTGCCGTCTTTTGGATGAGGTGTTATCGAGGCACCGTCTGGTCTCAGGTGGGCGTAAAAGATCCCATGGCACTATCTAGAAGTAGAGCAGGGGAGTTATCCCCAGTGTCATGGTCAAGTAAGCTCCAGTGAGAGGTGAAGGGAGATCCAGTAAGGTGGAGGGAGATCCAGTGATCTGAATATAGATCTGGTGATCTGAAAGGAGATCTGGTGAAAGGCAAAGAAAGATCCAGTAAGGTGGAGGGAGATCCCGTGATCTGAAGGGAGATCCAGTGGGAGGTGAAGGGAGATCCAGTGAGAGATGAAGGGAGATCCAGCAAGGAGGAGGGAGATCCAGTGATCGGAAGGGAGATCCAGTGAGAGGTGAAGAGAGATCCAATAAGGTGGACAGAGATCCGGTGATCTGAATGGAGATCCAGTGAGAGGTGAATGGAGATCCAGTAAGGTGGAAGGAGATCCTGTGATCCGAAGGGAGATCCAGTGAGAGGTGAAGGGAGATCCAGTGAGAGGGTGGGTGGGGTTGTGCAGGGATTTAAAGGGGAGGATGAGTAATTTTGATGTTAATATGGAGGGTCAATAAACAAGTGTAGATGACTTTTTCCATTTGAACGCTATGTTCTTTTTTTCCCATTCCTATAACATGTTTTTTGACGTTTGAGCAGACAAAAATGCCAAATTAAGGGCAGCTTTGTGCTGTGGGACATTAGCCAGCAGGAACTGTCCAAACACATTCATGCAGGACGGGTATTTTTTTAATGTAGCTGATGGGAGCGATTCCTCTGATTTTTAAATGGTGCCACCCGACACTGTGATTCAAAGCGCAATCACCAGGAATTCTCATGATCAAGAGCAGTGCTATTATTAACCCAGGCAGCTACAATAAGGAGTATGACACAAACAGGATGTTTTGCTATCCAAAATCTTTTGTTTCTGCTGGCTGACCTGACAAGCACTGTGCTGACAACATGTGCTCTGTGTGTGACCTGGTACCAGGATAGTCTCTCCTGATGTCCCATTGTTCCCTCACCTTCCCCAGATGAAGACGAGCAGCAGATGGACTTCAGGGCCTCTGGTCAATGTGCATTATAGCTACACTCATGGGGTGCACAGTAGGCACCTCAAAACACCGGAGAAGTACCACCAACATTGGCTTGGCAAGATCCTGCAAATTCACTGGCAGGATAGGCGCTCCAACATAGAAACGAAGAAAATAGGTGCAGGAGTAGGCCATTCGGCCCTTCGAGCCTGCACCGCCATTCAATAAGATCATGGCTGATCATTCAGCTCAGTACCCCTTTCCTGCTTTCTCTCCATACCCCTTGATCCCTTTAGCCGTTAGGGGCATATCTACCTCCCTCTTGAATATATCGAATGAACTGGCATCAACAACTCTCTGTGGTAGAGAATTCCACAGGTTAACAACTCTCTGAGTGAAGAGGTTTCTCCTCATCTCAGGCCTAAATGGCTTACCACTTATCCTCAGACTGTGACCCCTGGTTCTGGACTTCCCCAACATTGGGAACATTCTTCCTGCATCTAACCTGTCCAGTCCCGTCAGAATTTTATATGTTTCTACGAGATCCCCTCTCATTCTTCTAAACTCCAGTGAATATAGGCCCAATCGATCTAGTCTCTCCTCATACGTCAGTCCTGCCATCCCAGGAATCAGTCTGGTGAACCTTCGTTGCACTCCCTCAATAGCAAGAACTTCCTTCCTCAGATTAGGAGACCAAAACTGAACACAATGTTCCAGGTGAGGCCTCACAAAGGCCCTGTACAACTGCAGTAAGACCTCCCTGCTCCTATACTCAAATCCACTCACTATGAAGGCCAACATGCCATTTGCCTTCTTCACCGCCTGCTGTACCTGCATACCAACTTTCAATGACTGATGTATCATGAAACCCAGGTCTCGTTGCACCTCCCCTTTTCCTAATCTGCCGCCATTCAGATAATATTCGGCCTTCATGATTTTGTCCCCAAAATGGATAACCTCGCTTTTATCCACATTATACTGCATCTGCCATGCATTTGCCCAGTCACCTAACCTGTCCAAGTCACCCTTCAGCCTCTTAGCATCCTCCTCACAGCTCACACCGCCACCTAGCTTCATGTTGTCTGCAAACTTGGAGATATTACACTCAATTTCTTCATCTAAATCATTAATGTATATTGTAAAGAGCTGGGGTCCCAGCACTGTGCCCTGCGGCACCCCACTAGTCACTGCCTGCCATTCTGAGAAGGACCCGTTTATCCCTATTCTCTGCTTCCTGTCTGCCAACCAGTTCTCTATCCATATCAATACATTACCCTCAATATCATGTGCTTTGATTTTGCACCAATCTCTTGTGTGGTACCTTGTCAAAAGCCCTTTGAAAGTCCAAATACACCACATCCACTGGTTCTCCCTTGTCCACTCTATTAGTTACATCCTCAAAAAATTCTAGAAGATTTGTCAAGCATGATTAACCTTTCATAAATCCATGCTGACTTGGACCAATCCTGTCACTGCTTTCCAAATGCGTTGCTATTTCATCTTTAATAATTGATTCCAACATTTTCCCCACTACTGATGTCAGGCTAACCGGTCTATAATTCTCTGTTTTCTCTCTCCCTCCTTTTTTAAAAAGTGGTGTTACATTAGCTACCCTCCAGTCTAGAGGAACTGATCCAGAGTCGATCGACTGTTGGAAAATGATCACCAATGCATCCACTATTTCTAGGGCCACTTCCTTAAGTACTCTAGGATGCAGACTATCAGGCCCTGGGGATTTATCAGCCTTCAATCCCATCAATTTCCCTAACACAATTTGCTGACTAATAAGGATTTCCTTCAGTTCCTGCTTCTCACTAGACCCTCGGTCCTCTAGTATTTCCGAAAGGTTATATGTGTCTTCCTTCGTGAAGACAGAACCAAAGTATTTGTTCAATTGGTCTGCCATTTTTTTGTTCCCCATTATAAATTCACCTGATTCTGACTGCAAGGGACCTATGTTTGTCTTCATTAATCGTTTTCTCCTCACATATTTATAGAAGCTTTTGCAGTCAGTTTTTATGTTACCAGCAAGCTTCCTCTCATACTATATTTTCCCCCTCTTAATTAAACCCTTTGTCCTCCTCTGCTGAATTCTAAATTTCTCCCAGTCCTCAGGTTTGTTGCTTTTTCTGGCCAATTTATATTCCTCTTCCTTGGATTTAACACTATCCCTAATTTCCCTGTTAGCCACGGTTGAGCCACCTTCCCCGTTTTATTTTTACTCCAGACAGGGATGTACAATTGTTGAAGTTCATCCATGTGATCTTTAAATGTTTGCTATTACCTATCCACTGTCAACCCTTTAAGTATCATTTGCCAGTCTATTCTAGCCAATTCACGTCTCATACCATCGAAGTTACCTTTCCTTAAGTTCAGGACGCTAGTCTCTCAATTAACTGTGTCACTCTCCATCTTAATAAAAAATTCTACCATATTATGGTCACTCTTCCCCAAGGGGCCTCGCACAACAAGATTGCTAATTAATCCTTTCTCATTACACGTCACCCAGTCTAGGATGGCCAGCCCTCTAGTTGGTTCCTCAACATATTGGTCTAGAAAACCATCCCTAATACAGTCCAGGAAATCCTCCTCCATCGTATTGCTACCAGTAACATCAGTGTTCTCTCCCAGATCAACATCCTCAATGTCGAGGCATTGACCATGCTTGATCAGCTCCGATGGGTGGGCCACGTAGTCTACTCGGAGCTCCATCATGGCAGGCGAGCCCCAGGAGGACAGACAAAACACTTCAAGGGCACCTTCAAAAATGTAACATCCCCACCGACTCTTGGGAATCCATGGCCCAAGGCCGCTCAAAGTGGAGGAGGAGCATTTGGGAAGGCGCCGAACACTTCGAGTCTCTTTGCTGGGAGCACGCGGAAGCCAAGTACAAACAGCGGAAGGAGCGTATGACAAATCAAGTACCCCACCCATCCATCCCTCCAACCACCGTCTGCCCCACCTGTGACAGAGACTGTAGATCCCTCATTGGACTCATCAATCACCTTAGAACTCATGTCCATGTGGAATCAAGTCATCCTTGACTCCGAGGGACTGCCCCAAGAAGATGACTATGGCCACTGACTGGGACTTATACCAGAGCGGATGGAATGACTATTCTCTCTCTCCCCTTTTCTATGGTGATCAGTGTCATATTTTTATGCAATTCTAATTACGCTATTGCATCCTGGCCAAAATTTAGCACACATCATCCTGACTTGGAAGTATATTGTCATTCTTTCATCGTCATTGGATCAAAATCCTGGAACTCCCTCGCTAACAGCACTGTGGGAGTACCTTCACCACACGGACTGCAGCGGTTCAAGATGGTGGCTCAGCACCACCTTCTCAAGGGCAAATAGGGATGGGCAATAAATTATGGCCTTGCCAGCGACGTCCACATCCCAGGAATGAATAACTCATTTATCGCTCAACCAAAATCACTAAAACAGATTATCTGGTCATTACCACATTGCTGCTGGCTGTGCGAAAATAGGCTGCCGCGTTTCCCTCCATTACAACAGTGACTATGCTCCAAATGGTATTTCATTGGCTGTGGGTGGCATTGGGACATGCTGAGGCTGTGAAAGGTGCTATAGAAATGCAAGTCTTTCTTTCTATAAGGATAAGGGATCTGGTCCCTACATGAAGCAATGTCAACTCCGATGATCCCGGGGATGAGGGGTTGACTTATGAGGAAAGGTTGAGGAGGTTGGGATTCATTGGAATTCAGAGGAATGAGAGGTGATCTTATCAAAATGTGTAAGGTTATGAGGGTGCTTGATAAGGTGGATGCAGAGAGTGTTTCCACTAATGGGGGAGACTAGAACTAGGGGGTATAATCTTAGAATAAGGGGCCGCCCATTTAAAACTGAGATGAGGAAAAATTCCTTCTCTCAGAGGGTTGTAAATCTGAGGAATTCGGAGCCTCAGAGAGCTGTAGAAACTGTGATGTTGAATATATTTATGACAGAGATAGACAGTTTATTAACCGATAAGGGGAGCGGGCGGGAAAGTGGAGCTGAGTCCATGATCAGATCAGCCATGATCTTATTGAATGGCGGAGCAGGCTCGAGGGGCCACATGGCCTACTCCTGCTCCTATTTCTTATGTTCTTATGTTCTTATAACTGCCTGCTGTGTATGTAAAGGAGCACTCAATTGATTTGCCTCCTTGATTGTGTGTGGGCTGGGCTGCTGCAGCAAACTTGGCAGGCCTCTCGGACCAGCTGATGGAGCGCTTCATCCCACTCATTAAAAACAGGCCAGGCCCCCTCCGGAGTGCAGCTGTAATGGCTTTATATGCTGTGCCCGAGTGTGAGCTTGTCAGGGGAAGCATCCGCTCTCTGAATGAGAAGCACACAATGTATTGGCTTTTAATTACCACATCGAGCCAAGTATCTTTGCTATTTCAGTAACACTCCCTGTTTGACTCCCACATAGAGTGCCTTGTTTTCTTTGCACTTGGTGCAAACGACAATTATTGTTCGCTTACAAAACAGCCCGAACTTGCCTCTCGGTTCAACGCCGGATCACGGTCCCCGATTCTCCACACGCCCCGCGGTGCCAATGTCTCCGCCAGTGCTGCTGCCCCAATCAGCTATTAAAATGTCAGATGAGAACAAGCTACCTCAAGTTTTCCTTCCCTGGCCTGTGCTCGCAGCCTCCCTGGCAGCATGATTGCAACCATAACATTCAACGTTGCCGGGACGGGCCTACTGGTACAGGGCCATCAGCAGGTTGGGGCCTACAAAGGAGCATATCACTTCAAGTTACAGTGCATGCTCTAGAGTGATGGCTGTGAAGAGGGTGACTGGATTGCTCGTCACCAAGGTCCAGGTCGCTGATTGGAGGGTGTGCAGGAGCGGCAAGGTTGGGGCGTAGGAACATGGAGCGAAGTGATTGGGGCCCAGGAGAGGCGTGCGACTGGGGCCCAGAAGAGGTGAGGGCCCAGGGGCAGCACGGACCAGCCCACACTGCGATATGTGTGTGCACTAGGTCCGTGCAGCAGAGCTGGTCTCCAGTCATCCTGGTTAACCCTTGCCACTGGACCAAGACCTAGCTCTGTCGAGCCCGTTTGGTGGCTGGTGTGCAACGGTCACCACACATTAAAAAAATCCACGCACAGGCATCTTCCACCCTTCAATATATAGTTCAGGATCTGGAATATCAGGTCCATCATTGAAACACCTGTGAACTCATCCCTTTTTGGCGTGGAAGCAAGTCACCCTCAATACAAGGGACTGCCTATGATGATGTTGACTGGTACAGTGGATAACACAGCATTGGGCGCTACTGAATAGACCTGTCGAATGAGGAGTAAATGAGGGCAGGTCAGCATTGGGCCCTTGACGTGCTTTGTCTTGTGGGAGGACCCCGCACCGGCTCGCACCTATCCTGGGCCGAAAGGATCCTGCAATTGCTCACACCTATCCCGGGCCGAAAGGAACCTGCACCTGCCGACTCTGCCAAGGCCCGCCGGGACTTGCCAACTCTTCCGGAACCTGCCGACTCTTCCAAGGCGCGCCGACTATTCTGGGGCCCGCCAACACTTCGGGGCCCACTGAGTTTTCAAGGCCCGCCCGTGACTATTCCGGGGCCGCCGGCTCTTCGAGGCCCGCTGGCCACAAGGGTGACGCTGGGGTGGAGTGTTCCGGCAGTGCTGTGGAGCACACTGCCCGTGGCCGGCGCTGAACTGGCCGAAGGGACTCAATTTTTAAACTATTAATCAACTTTTACACTTCTTAAATAATTTGGGAAATCTTTTAAATTTTTAATCAACTTGGTGAACTTTTTTTTTACTGTAACTTTTAATCAACTCAATCTATTTATTAAACCTTCAATCAACCTGTGTAACCTTTTTTTTAAATAATTTGGAAATACTTTTAAACTCTTAAACTTAAAAAAAAAACTACCCCAGCAGACAGCTGACCTTCCCAATTCCTCCCCCCGCCCCCCAACCAAGCCTCGGGCCATCTACCATCAATGGCGCTACTCAGTGCCGAGCTTGTGGCCAACACCTCGCCGTAGGCAATTAGGCTCATAGAGCTGTGCCTGGTCTCCAGTTGTCTTGGACCCCCTTGGCACTGGACCAAGACCTTGCTCAGCTAAGCCTGTGTGGTTACTGGTGTGCAGCGGCCACCCCACATTAAAAGAACTCACGCACAGGCATCTTCCACTTCGCAAATATGAATTTTGGGACCTGGAATGTCAGGAACCTCATGGACAACTCCAACTTCAACAGGCCGGAACGCCGCACCGCGAGGTAGGCAAAGCCATAAAACAGCTCAAGAACAGCAAGGCTACGGGTGCGGATGGAATTCCCGCTGAGGTGCTAAAGTATGGCACAGAGGCGCTCTTGGAGCTAATACATGACCTCATCTCTCTCGTTTGGAGGGAGGAGAGCATGCCGGGAGATCTCAGAGATGCAGTGATCGTGACCATCTTTAAAAAGGGGGACAAGACCGACTGCGGCAACTTCAGGGCAATCTCCCTGCTATCAACCACTGGGAAGGTCGTCGCTTGAGTTTTCCTCAATCGTCTTCTCCCTGTGGCCGAGGAGTTCCTCCCGGAATCACAGTGCGCATTTCGTCCCCTGCGGGGTACAACGGACATGATCTTTGCAGCGCGCCAGCTGCAGGAAAAATGCAGGAAGCAGCACCAGCCCTTACACATGGCCTTTTTCGATCGTACAAAGGCCTTTGACACTGTCAACTGTGAGGGCTTATGAATGCCCTCCTCAGTTTTGGATGCCCCCAAAAGTTTGTCAACATCCTTCGCCTGCTCCACGATGACATGCAGGCTGTGATCCTTGCCGCGGTTCCATTACAGACCCAATTCACGTCCGGGTCGTGGTCAAACAGGGCTGCGTCATCACTCCAATCCTCTTCTCAATCTTCCTCACTGCCATGCTCCATTTCACAGTCAACAAGCTCCCTGCTGGAGTGGAACTAAACTATAGAACCAATGGGAAGCTGTTTAACCTACGCCGCCTCCAGGCCAGGTCCACGATCACCCCAACCTCTGTCGTTGAGCCGCAGTATGCGGACGACGCCTGCGTCTGCGCACATTCTGAGGCTGAACTCCAGGATATAGTCGATGTATTCATCGAGGCATATGAAAGCATGGGCCTTACGCTAAACATCAGTTGTACAGGGCCTTGGTGAGGCCACACCTGGAGTATTGTGTACAATTTTGGTCTCCTAACTTGAGGAAGGACATTCTTGCTATTGAGGGAGTGCAGCGAAGATTCACCAGACTGATTCCCGGGATGGTGGGACTGACCTATCAAGAAAGACTGGATCAACTGGGCTTGTATTCACTGGAGTTCAGAAGAATGAGAGGGGACCTCATAGAAACATTTAAAATCTTGACGGGTTTAGACAGGTTGGATGCAGGAAGAATGTTCCCAATGTTGGGGAAGTCCAGAACCAGGGGTCACAGTCCAAGGATAAGGGGTAAGCCATTTAGGACCGAGATGAGGAGAAACTTCTTCACCCAGAGAGTGGTGAACCTGTGGAATTCTCTACCACAGAAAGTGGTAGAGGCCAATTCACTAAATATATTCAAAAAGAGTTAGATGAAGTCCTTACTAGTAGGGGGATCAAGGGGTATGGCGAGAAAGCAGGAATGGGGTACTGAAGTTTCATGTTCAGCCATGAACTCATTGAATGGCGGTGCAGGCTAGAAGGGATGAATGGCCTGCTCCTGCACCTATTTTCGATGTTTCTATGTTTCTATAAGACAAAGGTCCTCCACCAGCCTGTCCTCGCCACACAGCACTGCCCTCCAATCATCAAGATTCATGGCACGGCCCTCGACAACGTGGACCATTTCCCATATCTCGGGAGCCTCTTATCAACAAAGGCAGACATTGATGCGGAGATTGAACATCGCCTCCAGTGTGCCAGTGCAGCCTTTGACCGCTTGAGGAAAAGAGTGTTTGAAGACCAGGCCCTCAAATCTACCACCAAGCTTATGGTCTACAGGGCTGTAGTAATACCTGCCCTCCTGTATGGATCAGAGGCATGGACGATGTACAGAAGACACTTCAAGTCGCTGGAGATATATCACCAACGATGTCTCCACAAGATCCTGCAAATCTCCTGTGAGAACAAGTGCACCAACATCAGTGTCCTCGTCCAGGCCAACATCTCCAGCATTGAAGCACTGACCATACTAGATCAGCTTCGCTGGACAGGCCACATGGTTCGCATGCCAGACACGAGGCTCCTTAAGCAATTGCTCTATGCGGAGCTCCTTCACGGCAAACGAGCCAAAGGTGGGCAGTGGAAACGTTATAAGGACACCCTCAAAGCCTCCCTGGTGAAGTGCAACATCCCCACTGACACCTGGGAGCCCTTGGCCGACGACCACCCTAGGTGGAGAAAGTGCATCCGGGAGGGCGCTGAGCTCTTCGAGTCTCAACGCTGCGAGCGTGAAGAGGTCAGGCGCAGGCAGCAGAAGGAACGTGCGGTAAATCAGTCCCACTCCCCCCCTTCCCCCGACGAATGTCTGTCCCACCTGTGGCAGGGTCTGTGGCTCTCGCATTGGACTGTTCAGCCACCAAAGGACTCACTTTAGGATTCCGAGGGACTGCCTATGATGATACGGTAAGTTGTGGTTCCGATGCACTGCATCACAGCACCATGTATGTTAAAAGACAGAACTTATTCCTGTAGCGCCTGTCATGGCCTCACGTGGGAGCCGGGGGCCTAGAAATTCGGTTGTGTGGCGTCGTTGATTTGGGCGCTACGGCGCTGAATTGGAACCAAGATGGCGTCCGAGCAGCGCGTGCACACTTGAGGTACGGGCCCCGCCAGATGCCATCAATTCAATCAACATCCTGAAAGCACATTATCTGGTCATTATTACATTGCTGTTTGTGAGAGCTTGCTGTGCGCAAATTGGCTGCTGTGTTTCCCACATTACAACAGGGACTGCACTCCACAAGTACTTTGTTGGCTGTAAAGTGCTTTGAGACGTCCGGTGGTCATGAAAGGTGCTATGTAAATGCAAGTCTTTCTTTCTTTCTTTCTCCCCCCAGGGTAGCGCCTCAGCAATCCTGGTAATCTGATGGAGTACAGACTGCATGGACTGCTGTGGCATGCTGCTAGCCCCTGTTAAGGCTGGTAAACCCGGCCATGATGGCAGCAGTCTGTGCTCGCTTGGCAACCAGATTTGGGCGCATGACTTCAGTCTGAGCTGCTATTGCAGCATTCAGACCTTGGGTGGATGCGACTTGTGCTGCGATGGATGCTGAGACTCCGGCCATCGGGCGCAGCATGATGCGTAAATGGTTCTGCCCAGCCCCTTCCACTCTGGGTTCCAAGCTCTGCCGAAAGTCTTGCGCAAGGCTAGCACTGGACCCCCTCCATGCTCCTTGACATTGCACTCAGGCTTTCTGGCAGGCCTGCCACTGCAAGAGCATTTCGTTGCACGTACCCATCGGCATTCTACTGTAGGCCATCCCATCGAAGTCCTCATCTGAGCCCTGTGCAGCAGAACTCATGTGCGACCCGCCCTCCGGGGAGCAGGCACCAGAGATACGCTTTCCCCCTGCCCTGATGGAGGCCACTTGTTGTGCCTCAATGCGAGGAGTATTCGCAATAAGGTGGATGAATTAACTGCGCAGATAGCAGTTAATGGGTACGATGTAATTGGCATCACGGAGATATGGCTCCAGATGACCAAGGCTGGGAACTCAACATCCAGGGGTATTCAACATTTAGGAAGGATAGACAGAAAGGAAAAGGAAGCGGGGTGGCATTGCTGGTTAAAGAGGAAATGAATGCAATAGTAAGAAAGGACATTAGCTTGGATGATGTGGAATCAGTATGAGTGGAGCTACGGAATACCAAGGGGCAGAAAACGCTGGTGGAAGTTGTGTACAGACCACCAAACAGATAGCAAGGTTGGGGACAGCATCAAACAAGAAATTAGGGATGCATGCAATAAGGGTACAGCAGTTATCATGGCTGACTTTAAACTACATATTGATTGGGCTAACCAAGCTGGTAGCAATGCGGTGGAGGAGGATTTTGTGGAGTGTATTAGGGATGGTTTTCTAGACCAATATGTCGAGGAACCAACTAGAGAGCTGGCCATCCTAGACTGGGTGATGTGTAATGAGAAAGGACAAATCTTGTTGTGCGAGGCCCCTTCGGGAAGAGTGACCATAATATGGTAGAATTCTTTATTAAGATAGAGAGTGACACAGTTAATTCAGAAACTAAGGTCCTGAAGTTAAGGAAAGGTAACTTCGACGGTTTGAGGCATGAATTGGCTAGAATAGACTGGCTAATGATATTTAAAGGGTTGACGGTGAACAGGCAATGGCAAACATTTAAAGATCACATGGATGAACTTCATCAATTGTACATCCCTGTCTGGAGTAAAAATAAAATGGGGAAGGTGGCTCAACCGTGGCTAACAAGGGAAATTAAGGATAGTGTTAAATCCAAGGAAGAGACATATAAATTGGCCAGAAAAAACAACAGACCTGAGGACTGGGAGAAATTTAGAATTCAGCAGAGGAGGACAAAGGGTTTAATTAAGAAGGGGAAAATAGAGTACGAGAAGAAGCTTGCCGGGAACGTAAAAACTGACTGCAAAAGCTTCTATAGATATGTGAAGAGAAAAAGATTAGCAAAGACAAACGTAGGTCCCTTGCAGTCGGATTCAGGTGAATTTATAATGGGGAACAAAGAAATGGCAGACCAATTGATCCAATACTTTGGTTCTGTCTTCACAAAGGAAGACACAAATAACCTTCCAGAAGTACTAGGGAACTGATGGTCTAGTGAGAAGGAGGAACTGAAGGATATCCTTATTAGGCGGGAAATTGTGTTAAGGAAATTGATGGGATTGAAGGCCGATAAATCCCCGGGGCCTGATAGTCTGCATCCCAGAGTACTCAAGGAAGTGGCCCGAGAAATAGTAGATGCATTGGTGATCATTTTCCAACAGTCGATCGACTCTGGATCAGTTCCTATGGACTGGAGGGTAGCTAGTGTAACACCACTTTTTAAAAAAGGAGGGAGAGAGAAAACGGGCAATTATAGCCTGATATCAGTCGTGGGGAAAATGTTGGAATCAATTATTAAATAGCAACGCATTTGGAAAGCGGTGACAGGATCGGACCAAATCAGCATGGATTTATGAAAGGGAAATCATGCTTGACAAATCTTCTGCAATTTTTTGAGGATGTAACGAGCAGAGTGGACAAGGGAGAACCAGTGGATTGGTGTATTTGGAATTTCAAAA
Source organism: Pristiophorus japonicus (assembly GCF_044704955.1). NCBI lineage: Eukaryota > Metazoa > Chordata > Chondrichthyes > Pristiophoridae > Pristiophorus > Pristiophorus japonicus. The sequence goes on from NC_091986.1 coordinate 207,385,847, forward strand.
GGCTTTTGACAAGGTCCCACATAAGAGATTGGTGTGCAAAATCTAAGCACATGGCATTGGGGGTAATATACTGACGTGGACAGAGAACTGGTTGGCAGACAGGAAGCAGAGAGTCGGGATAAATGGGTCCTTTTCAGAATGGCAGGCAGTGACTAGTGGGGTGCCGCAGGACTCAGTGCTGGGACCCTAGCTCTTTACAATATACATCAATAATTTGGATGAAGGAATTGAGTGTAATATCTCCAAGTTTGCAGATGACATTAAACTGGGTGGCGGTGTGAGCTGTGAGGGTGACGCTAAGAGGCTGCAGGGTGATTTGGACAGGTTAGGTGAGTGGGCAAATGCATGGCAGATGCAGTATAATGTGGATAAATGTGAGGTTATCCATTTCGGGGGCAAAAACACGAAGGCAGAATATTATCTGAATGGCGGCAGATGAGGAAAAGGGGAGGTGCAACGAGACCTGGGTGTCATGGTTCATCAGTCACTGAAAGTGGGCATGCGGGTACAGCAGGCGGTAAAGAAGGCAAATGGTATGTAGGCGTTCATAGCTAGGGGATTTGAATATAGAAGCAGGGAGGTCTTACTGCAGTTGTATAGGGCCTTAGTGAGGCCTCACCTGGAATATTGTGTTCAGTTTTGGTCTCCTAGTCTGAAGAAGGACGTTCTTGCTATTGAGGGAGTGCAGCGAAGGTTCACCAGACTGATTCCAGGGATGGCTGGACTGTCATATGAGGAGAGACTGGATTAACTGGGCCTTTATTCACTGGAGTTTAGAAGGACGAGAGGGGATCTCATAGAAACATACAAGATTCTGACGGGACTGGACAGGTTAGATGCGGGAAGAATGTTCCCGATGTTGGGGAAGACCAGAACCAGGGGACATAGTCTTAGGATAAGAGGTAGGCCATTTAGGACTGAGATGAGGAGAAACTTCTTCACTCAGAGAGTTTTAACCTGTGGAATTCCCTGCCGCAGAGAGTTGTTGATGCCAGTTCACTGGATATCTTCAAGAGGGAGTTAGATATGGCTCTTACAGTTAAGGGGATCAAGGGTTATGGAGAGAAAGCAGGAAAGGGGTACTGAAGGAATGATCAGCCATGATCTTATTGAATGGCGGTGCAGGCTCGAAGGGCCGAATGACCTACTCCTGCACCTATTTTCTATGTTTCTATGTTTCTATGTATCTTAACTTAACTGTTCTTTAATACCACCAAAATGGTGTCCCCAAACCAGCATGAACCAGCATGAGTCATCATCATCATCATCATAGGCGGTCAATCGTATCGAGGATGACTTGCTTCCATGCCAAAAAGGCATGAGTTCGCAAGTGTTTCAATGAAGGACCACATATTCTGGAACCTGAACGGTGGAAGATGCCTGTGCCTGGATGTTTTTAACGTGGGGTGGCCGTTGCACACCAGCCACCACACGGGCTTGACTGAGCTAGGTCTTAGTCCAGTGGCAAGGATTAACCAGGACGACTGGAGACCAGCTCTGCTGCACAGACCTAGTGCGCACACATAACGCAGTGTGGGCTGGGCCCATGCTGCCCCTGGGCCCTCGCCTCTTCTGGGCCCCGAACTCACGCCTCTCCTGGGCCCCGATCACATCCCTCTATGAACTCTTGTCGCTCCTTCGCCCCGACCTCACCGCTCCTGCTGTACCTGCCCGTGCTCCAATCAGCCGTCGCCCTCCTTCAGCAGCACGCGCTGCTCCCTGCAGTGGTATGCAGCCGCACGCTGCTCCCTCTAATGGCCCCGGCCTGCTGATGGTCTTGCACGCTGGGACCGTGCCGATATCCAGACCGGGCCGTCGCACACTGCTACCCGGCATGAGTACAGCAATTGTGAATAGCTTCCGCAGGGTCCTAATGCCTGTCCTGTTAATGCAACAAACAAATAGAGTATGCACGGTGTCTCACCACATGCAGATCCCACATCTAACCCATCCTCTAAAGTATGAGGAGAGTCAGTTTCTGAGCTTGTGGCTTCGAGTGTGAGATCGAGTGACACTCTCTTCTTCCACTACTTGTTCAACTACGAGCTGGGCGAGCTGGATTTCGGAAATGAGAAAGGCGCAAGGGTAGGTTTGTGGTGAGGGGAGGGGAGCGTGTGCAGATTGTAAATCAGATTATGTGAGGAGGGGCAGCGGGATGCGAGAAGGAGGATAATGTACGAGGATACTGGCATCCTATGTTCCTTCAACCCCGCCACTGGCCATGGGCTCAGCCATGCCCCTGCCAAGAATGGCCAGCACCATTTCCTCCAGGGGAGTGAGGTGATGCAGGCAAAACCTGTCTCCCACCGGTTAGGGTCTGCTGCCGCCGGTTATGTGCCACCTTTTCCTGCAAGAGAAAGAGAAATGTGCCAGTGAGTGTGGTACAGTTCAGAGAAGGTTCACCAGGTTGATTCCGGAGCTGAGGGGGTTGACTTATGAGGGAAGGTTGAGTGGGTTGGGCGTCTGCTTATTGGAATTCAGGAGAATGAGAGGTGATCTTATCGAAACATATAAGATTATGAGGGGGCTTGACAAGGTGGATGCAGAGAGGATATTTCCACTGATAGGGGAGACTAGAACTAGAGGGCATAAGCTTAGAATAAGGGGCCGCCCATTTGAAACTGAGATGAAGAGGAATTTCTTCTCTTAAAGGGTTGTAAATCTGTCGAAATCGCTGCCTCAGAGAGCTGTGGAAGCTGGGTCATTGGATAAATTTAAGACGGAGATAGACAGTTTCTTAACTGATAAGGGAATAAGGGGTTATGGGGAGCGGGCAGGGAAGTGGAGCTGAGTCCATGATCGGATCAGCCATGGTCATGTTAAATGGCGGAGCAGGCTCGAGGGGCCGTATGGCCTACACCTGCTCCTATTTCTTATGTTCTTATGTTCTTATGTGATTGGGTGATGGGCCTGTCATGGTTGAATAGTTGACAGTGTGTTCTAGCTGTGTGATGTGGGTTTGAGGCATTCAGCAATCATAAATGTGGGCGGGTGAGATGAAGCTATGAATTTGAGGTCCGAATTGTGTTTGGCAGAGATTGCTGGTGAGTGAGTGATGGGAGTGTGGTGCATTGAGCAGTGTGTCAGGCTAGTGGGGCAGATGGCAGGATTATGGCATTTGAAGATGAATTCACTGACCTTGGACTACTCATGTGAGGTCATGGAACTTCTTCCTGCACTGAGTCCAGGTTCTCGCGGGTATACTGTTGGCATTAACCACATCGTCTATTTGCTCCCACTGCAGTCTTGTCTGTTGCCTTGAGGGCATCCTGGCCTCTGGTGGAATGAGAACCTCTCTCCTGGAGTTAACCTCCTGCACCAAGATCTCCAGTGCTGCATCCAAGATCCTAGGTGCACACTCCCTCTGTTGTTGTACAATCAATAGAATTTTCTTCTCCAGAGTCCTCCCAACCACTTCATTCTCCTGTTGCATGCAGAAAATACCTCCCCTTTTAGAGGTGCAGGCTGCCTTTAAGAAATGCAGACTAGCTTTAATTGGAGATAGCCTCACACGAACTTGGTCCCCCTGGTGAATGTTCAGTCACTGAGCAGCATGTTCAGTGCTCGGCTAAGTACCACAATCATGTTAATTAACAAGCCGTTAGAATTTTACGTGCTGCCTGCAATCCTTCTAACGGGGTGCTGTCGCATTGCGATTTTGGAGGATACTGAATTTCTACGTCCCAATCCCTTACCGATATAGAATGAAAGACTTGCATCCATTCAGCGCTTTACAGCCAATGAAGTACTTTCAATGTTGTAGTGTTCGGAATCTAATTTGTACACAGCAAGATCCCCCAAACAGCAATGACCAGATAATTTGTTTTTGTGATGTTAGCTGAGAGATGACCTAGATACCTCCCCCTGTAAGAGGGAGAACTCCCCCTGCTCTTCTCCGAAATAGTGCCACGGGATCTTTAACGTCCACGTGAGAGAGCAGACGGGGCCTCAGTTCAACGCCTCATCCGAAATACGGCACCTCCGTCAGCACTGCACTGGAGTGTCAGCCTCGATTTTTGTGCTCAAGGCCCTGGAGTGGGGCTATGAACCCACGGACTTCCCACTCAGAGGCGAGAATGCTACCCCCTGAGCCATGGCTGACACCTATCGAGATGACTTTTAAGAAAGAAAGACTTGCATTTATATAGCGCAGTTCACAACCACCGGACGTCTCAAAACACTTTACAGCCAATCAAGTACTTTTGGAGTGTAGTCACTGTTGTAATGTGGGAAACGCGGCAGCCAATTTGCGCACAGCAAGCTCCCACAAACAGCAATGTGATAATGACCAGATAAGCTGTTTTTGTTATGTTGATCGAGGGATAAATATTTAAATATTGGCCAGGGCACCGGGGATAACTCCCCTGCTCTTCTTCAAAATAGCAAAATTACATCCACCTGAGAGAGCAGGGCCAGATGTTTCCTCCGAAAGACGGCACCTCGTCAGCGCTGCACTGGAGTGTCAGCCTAGATTTTTGCACTCAAGTGGGACTAAAACCCACAACCTTCTGACTCAGATGAAAGAGTGCTACCCACTGAGCCACAGCTGACACCTATCACGATAACTGTTAAAAGAAATGACAGGGCCGACACATCCATGTACGTGCTCCAATTGCAAAAATGCTTGCGAGGAAGTAGACAAAACAGGTGTTGCCCCAGCTGAATCACCTTTTATGATTGCGCACGAGAGAGGTCCCATTGTTTCCGGAATGGAAAATACAGATCTTCCATTGAAAAGAATAGAGTCCAACTAGTTTCTGAAAGAGACGCCTCTATTTCCTGTAAAAACATTGGACTGCAGGTAAACATTCAATGGAACAGATTATAAAATTGTTAGTAAGCTGTGCTGTGTTTTGGAATCTTGAGCAGATTATGGAAAACCTCACTCAAGTGTTCCAGTCCCTAAAGCACAGGACACAGCAAGTTATGGAAAACTGCACTCTGGCACAGAACAAACTGTACAACAATCGATTGTTCTGCCACGCTTTGGAGCTGGTGGTGGTTGGGAGCGGTGTCTCCTTTATCCCACAGGGACATTATAAAACGTGATAGCTGAGAATTGATACAGGCCAATCATCTCACTGACTGGGTCAAATGGTCTTTTCTCTCTGCAGCATAAAATCTTGTCAGCTTGGCCCAATGGTATATAGTATACTATTAGGCAATCCCTCATATCGAGGATGACCTGCTTCCACACCAAAAAGGGATGAGTTCACAGGTGTTTCAATGAGGGACCTGACATTCTAGGTCCCGAACTACATACTGAAGATGCCTGTGCGTGGATTCTTTTAACGTCGGGTGGCCGTTGCACACCAGCCACCACTGGGCTTGACAGAGCTACGTCTTGATCCAGTGGCAAGGGTTAACCAAGACGACTGGAGACCAAGCTCTGTTTCATGGATCAAGAGCGCACGCATGCTCCTACTATCCATAGATCGCAGTGTGGGCTGGCCCCTGCTGCCCCTGGGCCCTCGGCTCTCCTGGGCCCCGAACCCTTGCCTCTCCTGGGCCCCGATCTCTCACTGCTCTTTCGCCCCAATGGTAGTACTCCTGTCCCATCACCATCATCATAGGCAGTCCCTCGGAATCGAGGAAGACTTGCTTCCACTCTTAAGATGAGTCCTTAGGTGGCTGAACAGTCCAATACGAGAGGCACAGTCTCTGTCACAGGTGGGACAGATAGCTGTTGAGGGTAAGGGTGGGTGGGACAGGTTTGCCGCATGCTCCTTCCGCTGCCTGCGCTTGATTTCTGCATGCTCTCGGCGATGAGACTCGAGGTGCTCAGCGCTCTCCTGGATGCACTTCCTCCACTTAGGGCGGTCTTTGGCCAGGGATTCCCAGGTGTCGGTGGGGATGTTGCACTTTATCAGGGAAGCTTTGAAGTTGTCCTTGTAATGTTTCCTCTGCCCACCTTTGGCTCGTTTGCCGTGAAGGAGTTCCGAGTGGAGCGCTTGCTTTGGGAGTCTCGTGTCTGGCGTGCGGACAATGTGGCCTGCCCAGCGGAGCTGATCAAGTGTGGTCAGTGCTTCAATGCAATATTAGTGTCCTCGACCAGGCCAACATCCCTAGCATTGAAGCACCTCCTGCCCCACTCCTAGACTCAAGCACACAATCTGGGCTGACGTCGCAGTGAAGTGCTGAGGGAGCGCTACACTGTCGGATGTGCCGTCTCTCAGCTGTGACGTTAAATTGAGGCCCTGTCTGCCTTCACAGGGGGATGTAAAAGACCCTCGGGCACAATTCAAAGAAGGAGTTCTCCCTGGCCAATATTTATCCGGTGATTAACACTGCCGAAAACCAAATTAACTGGCCACTCATCTCATTGCTGTTTGTGGAACCTTACTGTGTGCAAATTGGCTGCGTGTCTGCCCACAATTCAACAGTGACTACACTTCAAAAGTAATTCATTCGTTGTAAAGCGCTTAGGGAGGACCTGGGAATGTGAAAGGTTCTATATAAATGCAGGATATTTATTTAGCATCAGCAAAGATGATGGCCACTCTTAACCCCCTCCTTAGAAGAGCATGTCAGAGACCTGCATGAAAGTTGCAAGTCAGGGCTTTCAAACAACAGCATGGCCTCAGTTGGCCTGTTGCTGCCAGCCTTTTGGAGCTTGCCCTGCAATGTCAGTGGTGGAAGATTCTACATCAGCAACCAAAACTATTACAGAACCATGACTACTTCAATAAAAATCACCGAGTAATTGTTATGTTGGGTTCAGTGGGTTTTCCCCATCAACCGGTTCGAGCACATCCATTAGGATCCACTGTGTCAGCCGTGCCTCAGTGACTCTGAGTCAGAGGTTGTAGGTTCAAGTCCCACTCCAGAGACTTAAGCACATAATCAAGGCTGACAATCTAGTGCCAGTACAGAGGGAGTGCTGCACTGTCGGAGGTGCAGTCTTTCGGATGAGATGTTAAACTGAGGCCCTGTTGGATGTAAAAGATCCCATGGCACTATTTCGAAAAAAAGCACGGAAGTTATCCCCGGTGTCCTGGCCAATATTTATTCCTCAAGCAACACCTAAAAACAGATTATCTGGTCATTATCACATTGCTGTTTGTGGGAGCTTGCTGCGTGCAAATTGGCCGCCACGTTTCCCACATTACAACAGTGACTACACTCCAAAAGCACTTCATTGTTGGTAAAAGGCTTTGGATGTCCTGAGGTTTTGAAAGGCGCTATATAAATGCAAGTTCTTTTTTTACATTTATTCGAGCACTTTGAAGTTGTGGGTTGTGTTTCTGGCTGTGGGAGACTCGTGCTTCAAAAGCCAGGATCGTAGCACCTCACTAAACCCAGTGAGAGAGCAGACAGTTCCCAAAGCCATCGCTCTACTCGGAACTCCTACACGGCAAGCGAGCCCCAGGTAGGCAGAGGAAACGTTTCAAGGACACCCACAAAGCCTCCTAGATAAAATGCAACAACCCCACCGACACCTGGGAGTCCCTGGACAAAGACCACCATAAATGGAGGAAGTGCATCCGGGAGGACGCTGAGCACCTCGAGTCTCGTCGCCGAGAGCATGCAGAAACCAAGCGCAGACAGCGGACGGTGCGTGCGGCAAACCAGACTCCCCACCCACCCTTTCCTTCAAACACTGTCTGTCCCACCTGTGACAGAGACTGTAATTCCCGTATTGGACTGTTCAGTCACCTGAGAACTCACTTTTAGAGTGGCAGCAAGTCTTCCTTGATTTCGAGGGACTGCCTATGATGATGCTGTAATGTATGTACCTGTGAGTATACTCACAGGTTTATAGAGCTGTTGAGTTGTGAGTGGCTTAGCCAGTCACGTGATGTTCACAAGACTCAATAAAACCCCAGTCAGTTGGGTTCGGGGGATCCACGATGAGGCAGGTGGTTGTGAGCCTGGTGGATGAACTGGTAATGTGTCGTGTGATTGTTAAACCTTTAGCTAATAAACCAACTAGTTCTGAATAGCAATGTGTTGCTGTGAATTCTTAAACAAAGAACCCATGAAGCAAAGGCATTATAATTGGGCGGGTGTCACATCCTGGTCGGCATTATTCAGTGCACCTCAGTTTTGCCTTACAAGGTCATATGGTCCGAGAATGGCCCAGGGATCTGTCGAATAGCTCAGATGAAACACAACAGGGCTCCGGGATTATTGGTAGCTAGGTAACATTCCATAGGAACAGTCTGACCGCATTATCTAAGGGCATCAGAGAGATACACACCTTCCCAGGCGTGGTTACAGTCGAACCTTGTTATTTCAAGAACTCCTGGAGATTGTCAAAGTAGTCTTTCCAATTTCCATCTATTCTGGTAATTACAGTTCACATCATGAGCTGCATATCTCCGCCCTTGAAATCATACCTTCCAAACAATTTGTTTTGCCTTTTTTTGTTTCTCCTCAAGCTGGAGATTCAAAATAAAACACTTTAACAAGCTCTGGAATTCACTCTCTAAACTTCTCTACCTCTCTCTATTCCTTAAAACTGACCACTTTCGCCAAGCTTTTGGTCACCTGACCTAATATCTTCTTGTGTCAGCCGTGGCTCAGTGGGCAGCACTCTCACTCTGAGTCAAGTTCCACTCCAGAGACATGAGCACAAAAAATCTAGGCTGTCTTTCCAGTGCAGTGCTGAGGGAGTGCTACACTGTCGGAGGTGACGTATTTCAGATGAGACATTAAACCGAGGCCTCGCCTGCTTTCTCAGGTGGACATAAAAGATCCCATGGCATTATTTCGAAGAAGAGCAGGGGAGTTATCCCCGGTGTCCTGGCCAATATTTATCCCTCAATCAGCATATCAAAAAAAACAGATTATCTGGTTATAATCACATTGCTGTTTGTGGGAGATTGCTTGTGTGCAAATTGGCTGCTGCGTTTCACACATTACAACAGTGACTACACTCCAAAAGTACTTCATTGGCTGTGAAGCGCTTTGAGATGTCTGGTGGTCGTGAAAGGTGCTATATAAATACAAGTCTTTCCTTCTTTCTTGTGTGGCTCGGTGTCAAATTTCACGGGAACGTAATCAGAGAAAAATGTGATATCGAGGCACATAAAGACATACTAGGACAGGTGAGCCAGAGTTTGGTCAAAGAGATAGGTTTTAGGGAGCGACTTAAAGTAGGAGAGAGGTAGGGAAGCAGAGAGGTTCAGGGAAGGAACCCGAGAACTTAGGGTCTTATCTGCTGAAGGCAATGGTGGAGCGATGAAAACTGGAGATGCGCAAGAGGCCAGAATTGGAGGAGCGCAGAGATCTTAGAGAGTTGTAGGTGCTGGAGGAGGTTACAGAGATATGCAGGGATGATGGTCATGAAACTCACTCCCTAAACTTCTCTATCTCTCTCTATTCCTTTTGAAAACAAGGATGAGAATTTTAAAATTGAGGCGTTGCCAAACTGACTGGGAGCCAACGTAGGTCAGCGACAACAATGGTGATGGGTGAATGGGACTTGATGAGAGTTAGGATATGGACTGCTGAGTTTTGGATGGGCTGAAGTTTACGGAGGTGAGGTGTTAACCATTACAACGTAGAAGGAGGTGATGCAGCCTGTGTGTCTGTGCGGCTACTTTTTAGAACTATATAAAACCAATCCCACTGCCCTACGCTCTCCCATGACATGATTTGCATAGCAGTGTGTTGCCAGCCAACATTTTGCCCACAACTAAATATTAACCATAACACAGAGAGAGAGAAACAGAGTTAACGCTTCAGGTCGATGACCCTTCGTCAGAAAGTTACGATCTGCCCTGCTCGGACAAACTGGCCATTCAACTCATTGCTGTTTGGGGATCGTGACAGGCAGAGAGTGGCCTCAATTTGTGCCAGGGTCCATACTGCGGAATCATTGCCCAGCGCGAGCCAGTGCTCTCAGGAGCAAAAAACGTCAGAATACTTGAGGACATTTTGAAGCTGGGAAAATACTTTAACATTACAGAAAGCTATTTTTCTTTATAAAGAGCGCCACCTTCATGTAAAACAGGTTACAAATCTTTTCTGTGTCTATTGTTGTTGCTGTCCGTACTTGCAGGCTTTTAATACTAATTCTATCAGAGAGAAGTTGGAACATGGACAATGGAAGCTGCACCGTTTGGAGAGGGCACTGTCGAGAAAAAAGAAACACTTGCATTTATATAGCGCCTTTCACAGCCACTGGACATCTCAAAGCACTTTACAGCCAATGAAATATTTTTGAAGTGTAGTCACTGTTATAATGTGGGAACCGCAACAGCCACTTTGTGCACAGCAAGCTCCCACAAACAGCAATGTGATAATGACCAGATAATCTGTTTTTTTGATTGAGGGATAAAGATTGGCCAGGACACTGGAGATGACTCCCCTGCTCTTCTTTGAAATAGTGCCATGGGATCTTTTACATCCAACCGAGAGGGCAGATGGGGCCTCTGTTTAACATCTCATCCGAAAGACGGCACCTCCGACAGTGAAGCCTCCCTACTCAGCACTGCACTGGGAGTGTCAGCCTAGATTTATGTGCTCAAACCCCTGGAGTGGGACTTGACCGCACAGCCTTCTGACCCAGAGGTGAAAGTGCTACCCACTGAGTCACAGCTGACACTTAAAGTGCCAGGCTCACTGATGGGAGATGTTAATCAGTATTAAAAAAGATTATCTGTATCACATTGCTGTTTGTGGAAGCTTGCTGTGCGCAAATTGGCAGCTGCATTTCCCACATTATAACAGTGATTACACTCCAAAAGTACTTCATTGGCTGTAAAGCGCTTTGAGACATAAGGCCTGTCTGAAGACGGAGGAAGACCAAATACTAAGCTACCTGGAAGAGCGGCCAAACTGTCTCAATTGTTACATTGGTCCACAATCAATCTGTAACCCCAACAGTGTCCATACACAATGATGGTTGGCATTCCATTACAAATGGGGCTCCAATCTCCTGCAATTTATCTTGTGTCAGCTTCAAACTAGACATCATTTTTTCCCCAGTGGCAGCTATTCCCCAGAGGTTGCTTGTTCAAAGTTGCTTAATAAGGGGGACAGGAGCCCTGAACATATTAGAGCTATCCCTCCTCCTGTCCCCACCTTTAGCTTATCAGGGAGTCTCCTCCAAAAGGAACAGTTTCTGATCAGTTATAAAGATGGAAAGAAAGTGCATTTATATAGCACCTTTCACAGTTTGAACTGGCCTTGGGGGCGAAGGTTAATCGCAGCAAAAGTGAGGCCATGTTCTTTGGGGCGACCGATCCTTTATTTCCTTCACCGTTAAGTCAGATTACCTGAAGGTGTTGGGAAATGGTTCGGAGCAGTCGGGGCGTGCGCCAAAAACTGGAAGGAGCGCATTGCTAAAGCCAAACATAAACTGGGATGGTGGAAGCTGGGCTCCCTCTCCATTGCAGGAAAGAACCTGGTCATCAGGAGTGAGGTGCTCTCGGTGTTGCTGTACGTGGCACAGGTCTGGCCCATACACCGCTCCTGTGCCGTGGTAGTCACCCGAGCTGTCTTCCATTTCGTCTGGAGATCGAAAATGGACCGTGTCCGCAGAGACACATTGTACAAATCTCTGGACAAGGGAGGAAAGGACGTACCGAACGTGGCCCTCATCCTGATGACCACTTTTGTGTGCGGCTGCATCAAGCTGTGCATAGACCCTTCGTACGCAAACACCAAGTGTCACCACGTGCTGAGATTCTATCTGTCCTTGGTGTTGCGAAGGATGGGTCTGGCCAGGCTGCCGCGGAACGCTCCAACCAGTTGGACCATGCCTGACCACCTGTCCTTCGTGAAAAGTTTTTCAAGAAAAACACCTTTGACCACAAGGTCATAAAGCAGTGGTCGGCAGGCAGGATCCTGGACACCCTACAGAAGAAGATGATGGATCCTGTCGGGTGGTTCCCCGAGCAGACTGTCGAACTCGTTTGGCAGAATGTCTCATCGCCAGAGCTTGCACACAAGCACCAAGACGTAGCTTGGTTGGCGGTGAGAAGGGCCCGACCCGTCAAATCCTTCATGCACAGCTGGGGTTTCAGAGACACGGCACTCTGCCCCCGAGTCGGCTGTGGTGGGCTGTCATCCATCTCCTTCGGGATTGCCGCTTTGCAAGGCAGGTTTGGAAGGAGATGCAGTGGTTGCTATTGAGGTTCATCCCAAGCAGCTCCGTAACACAGGACTCTGTGCTCTGCGGACTGTTCCCAAGAACGCACACTGAGACAGACATCATCTGCGGTTGGAGAGCCATCAACTCGGTGAAAGACGCACTTTGGTCTTCCCGAAACTTGCTGGTCTTCCAGAGCAAGGAGATGTCCACGGCCGAATGTTGCAGACTGGCGCAATCCAAGGTCCAGGGGTACGTGCTGAGGGATGCACTAAAGGTTGGCACAATGGGGAAGAGCCACAGTTTAAGGCCCTTCCGCCACGGTAAACCCAGGGGATGGAATCGGACCCCCCTCGGGCTGTACTTGTTACTCTGCTTGTATACATAGAGCACCATGTACTGAAAAACACCTGTGTTGTGTCATGTATAATGAAAGTTCTGCACTGTTTAGTAACTTGTAAAGAAATGTAAATGTATTCTCATCTGTTCCGTGTACTGCTTTCATCTGCATAGTGCTACATGTAATGTGATTCGTGATCGGTATTGAAATGTATCCTGGAATGTAATGTAAACCTGTTTTTATCTGCTCCATGTAATACCCCTATTTGCACAGTACTACATGTAACGTGATTTACGAATTGTACTAAACTGTACCTTGAAATTAAATGTACGCTAGTGCATTGTATGGGACTGCTGTTAGCATCCAAACAAATTGTATGGAATTGCAAGGTACTGAACTATTTTCCAATGTATTGTGAAAATTTTATATGAATAAAGTACATTTTTGAAACAAAAATAACCTTTCACAATCTCAGGACACGGGAATATTGAGCCCAAGTTTCGGCTCGAGTTGCTCCTATTTTTTTTGAGCAACTAGTTTAGTATGGAGTATCTTAGAAATCGCAATTCTCGGCATTTGGTTTGCTCCAGTTCTAGTTAGTTAGAATAGTTTCATTTTAGTACTGTTTTTTTTCAAAAGGGGGCGTTACCAGCCACTTACATCTGTTTTGCAAGTTTAGGCAGCGAAAAGTTACTCCAAACTAACTTAGAACGGAGTAAGTGTCGATTTTTGTATGCGCAGAAAAACCTTGCCTACACTTTATAAATTAGGCACAGGTAGCGAGAGATGGGGGGGCGGTGGGGAAGGGAAGTTAGAGGGAAGTTGCGGGATTTTACAAAGCATTAAACACTTCACTTTTACCAATAAAGAGCCGTCATCAATAATAAATGATAAATAAATCAATAAATCAACTAATAAATCAATCAATCAATCAAAAAGCAAATAAATAAATTAAAAAATAAAAATAAAAAAAATAAAAAATAAAACATCAATCTGTAAATAAAAGATTAAAAGTTTCTATTCACCTACTGCAGCACCTGGAGCCCTCCAGCAGCCTGCCGAAGAGCTGGTTGGGCGGGCCCCGCCACCGAAGGGGTGCTGGTCGGGCGGGGCCCACCGCTGAAGAGGAGTTCGGGCGGGCTCTGCCACCGGGGAGGAGTTCAGGCGGGCCCTGCCGCCGAAGAGGTAAGGTCAGGCAGGCCTCTCGGCCCGGGATAGGGGGCGACGTCCTTTCGGCCAGGGATGGGGTCGCCCGGAGATAGGACGCGCTGGGAGGGCCAGGAGCTAGTGCGCACGCGTGCAGCTTCCACTGAGCTGCCGGCACTCTTTTTGGCGCAGGGCTGTAGCTCCGCCCCCAGCTGCTTGTGTGGCGCTGCGTTGAATGTGAAACAAGCCTGCTGGACTCGGAGAGCCGCAAGGTAAGTTTTAGGCGCTTTTTTTATTCTAAAAAATTGGGGGGGGCCCCTCGGAGTGCGCCGTTCTGGGAGGACATCCGAAACTTGGGCCCATGGTGTTGAGATGGAGGCTCAGCCATGATCATATTGAATGGCGGTGCAGACTCAAAGAGCTGAATGGCCTACTACTGCTCCTATTTTTTATGTTTCTATGTTTCTATGTAGGACATGCCAAAGCGCTTTGGAGTCAATTAAATACTTTAGACATGTAGTCACTCTTGTAATATAGGAAACGCGGCAGCCAATTTGCAAACAGCAAGCTCCCACAAACAGCAATGTGATAATGACCAGATAATCTATATATTTTTCATTTTACTGATGTTGGTTACCTTCATCACCACCAAAGGCAACGCCTGGCTTTATAAACCTCCGGCCCTTTAAAGAGGGCGAAGTCTTGGATTGCACCAAAGAAGGCGGAAGGGCATTTTTCTTAATTCACAATTCCGTCAGCAGAGACAAGCGATACCAAGAGGCATCAGAGTCAGCTGAACTGAGTCACACTATGATAATTGACTGACTTGATGGTAATCTCTTAAAGCTCTTGAATGATGTGCGATTTGGAACTACTTCCTCATGCCGTGCGCAGGTGATGTGCTGATAGATAAAGCCCTCTTTTGTACAGCTTGTTTTCCCAGTGTCTGATTCAGCTCTTATTTTTCAAACATGTTCCTTCCAGTGACTAAATGGACACAAACATATCCCCCCTTCCCCAAGCCCGCTGATACATTAACTGGATAGTAATCCCTTGAGGCTCTTCAAATGTCCCAGTGCAGACAGGAGGAGGGGGGAAGGGAGGGTGGGGAGGGATTGTGGGGGGGAGGGATTGTGGGCGGGTAGAAGGTGGGTGGGGGAGGGATTATGGGTGGGGAGGGATTGTAAGGGGGAGGGATTGTGGGGGGGGGGCAGGGATGGATTGTGGGGGGTATTGTGGGGAGGGGATTGTGGGAGGGATTGTGGGGGGATTGTATGGGGTGAGGGGGTGTGCGGTGGGGTGCTGGGTGGAGGGAGGATGGATGGGGGGTATTGTGGGGGGGGGATTGTGGGGAGGGTATTGTGGGAGGGATCGTGGGAGGGATTGTGTTGGGGATTATGTGGGGTGGGGGGGGGATTGTGACGGGGATTGTGTGGGTTAGGGGGTGTGGGGGGGATCGTGTAGGTATTGTGGTGGGGGAGGGAGATTGTGGGGGGGATTGTGTGGGTTGGGGGAAATTGTGGGGGGGATTTTGTTGGGTGGGGGGTGGGGGGGATTGTGTGGGGTGGGGGGGATTGTGTGGGGTGGGGGGGGATTGTGCGGGGTGGGGGGGTTGGGGGGGATTGTGGGGGGTGGGGGGGGATTGTGTGGGGTGGGGGGGATTGTGTGGGGTGGGGGGCTGGGGGGGATTGTGACGGGGATTGTGTGAGGTGGGGGGGGATTGTGGGGGGATTGTGTGGGGTGGGGGGGTGGGGGGGATTGTGTGGGGTGAGGGGGTTGGGAGAGATTGTGGGGGGGATTGTGTGGGGTGGGGGGGAATTGTGGGGGGGATTGTGTGGGGTGGGGGGTGGGTGGGGATTGTGTGGGGTGGGGGGGATTGTGTGAGGTGGGGGGGATTGTGGGAGTGATTCTGTGGGGTGGGAGGGTGGGTGGGGTGGGATTGTGACGGGGATTGTGTGGGGTGGGGGGGGATTGTGGGGGGGATTGTGTGGGGTGGGGGGTGGGGGGGATTGTGTGGGGTGGGGGGATTGTGGGAGTGATTCTGTGGGGTGGGATTGTGACGGGGATTGTGTGGGGTGGGGCGGTGGGGGGGATTGTGAGAGGGATTGTGTGGGGTGGGGGGGGATTGTGGGGGGGATTGTGTGGGGTGGGAGGGTGGGGGGGTTGGGGGGATTGTGACAGGGATTGTGTGGGGTGGGGGGGGATTGTGGGGGGGATTGTGTGGGGTGCGGGGTGTGCGGTGGGGTGCTGGGGTGGGGGAGGTGCAGGGGAGGTCTGTGCTCCATATTTGTATCGTTATCAGTGGACAGGTGGAGCCACACCTGGAAATACCTGGGAACGTCCACGGGGCACTCCTGCATGGTTTGTTTGCTGAGGAGATTGGGGAGGAGGAAGCGATACTGTGTACATATTAATGTGTAAAGGCTATCTTAAAAACCAACTAACCGCATAGAGATTGTGCTCATGCATTGCTTATCATTCACAAAATTGGTTTGCAGAATATCAGCTGATTCCTGGGATGGGGGGATTGTCGTATGAGGAGAGATTGAGCAGACTAGATTCTCTCGAGTTTAAAATGGGGTGCAGTCTTGGATTGCAGCAAAGAAGGCGGAAGGGCTTTTTTTTGAATTCACAATTCCGTCAGCAGAGACAAGCGATACCGAGAGGCATCAGAGTCAGCTGAATTGAGTCACACTATGATAACTGAATGACTTGATGGTAATCCCTTAAAACTCTTGACTGATGTGTGATTTGGAACTACTTCCTCATGCCGAGCGCAGGTGATGTGCTGATGGGCGCACATACAAAGCCCTCTTTTTCACGGGTTGTTTTCCCAGTGTCTGATTCAGCCCATCCTCAAACATATCGGGCCTGAAATTCCGGCCTCCCTGGGTCCGTACGGAGTTCTTACAGACCCGGCAAGGCATTGGAAATATCAGTTTCTGGTGTGCAATGTGCATGCGCTGGAAATCAGCATTTTCGATCTGTTAAGTTTCTGGCTTAATGATCCTCCGCATCTTGGGAGCGAGGACACTTGTAAGTGGAAATTTCCGATATTTACGCTTACAAATGTCCTCAAAAATCTTGCGCCTGAAAAAGCAGGTGCATAGCTTACTCTTACAGGTGCAAGTGTTTTAAAAAACACAAAAACATAAAAATAAAGTTATTAAAACATATTTTATCATTCAAACCCTCCCCACTACGGTAAGTTTATTTTAAAAAACTTTTCAAAAAATCGGGAAATTTTTTTTTTTAAGACATTAATAACTTTAATTTAAATGAATGTAGTGTAATTATTTTCTATTTTTTATTAAGTTTTGGGTGTTTGGGGCTGTGTTTTGGGTGTTTTGGGCTCTATCACAATCATAGTTGTAGTGTATGTAGGCACCTTTAGTACTGACTCCACGAGGCAGGGTATGATATTTAAACTGTGTAGACCTGTAGTCCTTTATTTGCAGCTCCTCGAGTGAGGACACCAAGCTGTGAGCTCCTTTATATACTGAGTTACCTGCAGTGTGCAGGTAACCCTTAGGTCTCCAACAGCAGCACCCTCTGGTGTACAGGTAAGGTATGTACAGTGTAAGGGCAAATTCAGTGTTGCATAATAGTGTTACAGACATCGCACAGTAAATAGACATGCATATACAACAACACTCCCTCCTAAGCATTTTTATATCCTTATTGTCATGACCGGGGGAAGGTGATCAGTGGTGTACTATCGGAGGTTGTGGTGAGGGTTATGTGGGTGCCAGGTGTGATCCCTGTGCTTAAGGCTGGCCTCATTCATTTCCCCTCCCTCACACACAGACCAAGTGGGTGTCACTGTTGTGGGATCCCTCAGGGGGGTAGCCACGGCAGCAGTGGGTGGTGTGTATACACTGTGGTGTGGGTAGTTGTGGGCAGGGCCACAGGACTGGGTAGGCTCCTTGTCCTCCAATTGGGATGAGGGTCAGGTCATTCAGAGACCATGGTCCAGAACTTAAAGAAGGGTAACTTTGAAGATATGAGGCGCGAATTGGCTAAGATAGATTGGCGAATGATACTTAAGGGGTTGACTGTGGATGGGCAATGGCAGATATTTAGAGACCGCATGGATGAACTACAACAATTGTTCATTCCTGTCTGGCGTAAAAATAAAAAAGGGAAGGTGGCTCAACCGTGGTTATCAAGGGAAATCAGGGATAGTATTAAAGCCAAGGAGGTGGCATACAAATTGGCCAGAAATAGCAGTGAACCCGGGGACTGGGAGAACTCAGCAAAGGGTTTGATTAGGGCAGGGAAAATGGAGTACGAGAAGAAGCTTGCAGGGAACATTAAGGCGGATTGCAAAAGTTTCTATAGGTATGTAAAGAGAAAAAGGTTAGTAAAGACAAACGTAGGTCCCCTGCAGTCAGAATCAGGGGAAGTCATAATGGGGAACAAAGAAATGGCAGACCAATTGAACAAGTACTTTGGTTCAATATTCACTAAGGAGGACACCAACAACCTTCCAGATATAAAAGGGGTCAGAGGGTCTAGTAAGGAGGAGGAACTGAGGAAGATGTTTATTGGTCAGGAAATTGTGTTGGGGAAATTGATGGGATTGAAGGCCGATAAATCCCCAGGGCATGATGGACTGCATCCTAGAGTGCTTAAGGAGGTGGCCTTGGAAATAGTGGATGCATTGACAGTCATTTTCAAACATTCCATTGACTCTGGATCAGTTCCTATCGAGTGGAGGGTAGCCAATGTAACCCCACTTTTTAAAAAAGGAGGGAGAGAGAAAACAGGGAATTATAGACCGGTCAGCCTGACCTCAGTAGTGGGTAAAATGATTGAATCAATTATTAAGGATGTCATAGCAGTGCATTTGGAAAATGGTGACATGATAGGTCCAAGTCAGCATGGATTTGTGAAAGGGAAATCATGCTTGACAAACCTTCTGGAATTTTTTGAGGATGTTTCCAGTAAAGTGGACAAGGGAGAACCAGTTGATGTGGTATATTTGGACTTTCAGAAGGCTTTCGACAAGGTCCCACACAAGAGATTAATGTGCAAAGTTAAAGCACATGGGATTGGGGGTAGTGTGCTGACGTGGATTGAGAACTGGTTGTCAGACAGGAAGCAAAGAGTAGGAGTAAATGGGTACTTTTCGGAATAGCAGGCAGTGACTAGTGGGGTACCGCAAGGTTCTGTGCTGGGGCACCAGCTGTTTACATTGTATATTAATGATTTAGACGAGGGGATTAAATGTAGTCTCTCCAAATTTGCAGATGACACTAAGTTGGATGGCAGTGTGAGCTGCGAGGAGGATGCTATGAGGCTGCAGTGACTTGGATAGGTTAGGTGAGTGGGCAAATGCATGGCAGATGAAGTACAATGTGGATAAATGTGAGGTTATCCACTTTGGTGGTAAAAACAGAGAGACAAACTATTATCTGAATGGTGACAGATTAGGAAAAGGGGAGGTGCAACGAGACCTGGGTGTCATGGTACATCAGTCATTGAAGGTTGGCATGCAGGTACAGCAGGCGGTTAAGAAAGCAAATGGCATGTTGGCCTTCATAGCGAGGGGATTTGAGTACAGGGGCAGGGAGGTGTTGCTACAGTTGTACAGGGCCTTGGTGAGGCCACACCTGGAGTATTGTGTACAGTTTTGTCTCCTAACTTGAGGAAGGACATTCTTGCTATTGAGGGAGTGCAGCGAAGATTCACCAGACTGATTCCCGGGATGGTGGGACTGACCTATCAAGAAAGATTGGATCAACTGGGCTTGTATTCACTGGAGTTCAGAAGAATGAGAGGGGACCTCATAGAAACGTTTAAAATTCTGACGGGTTTAGACAGGTTAGATGCAGGAAGAATGTTCCCAATGTTGGGGAAGTCCAGAACCAGGGGTCACAGTCTAAGGATAAGGGGTAAGCCATTTAGGACCGAGATGAGGAGAAACTTCTTCACCCAGAGAGTGGTGAACCTGTGGAATTCTCTACCACAGAAAGTAGTTGAGGCCAATTCACTAAATATATTCAAAAGGGAGTTAGATGTAATCCTTACTACTCGGGGGATCAAGGGTTATGGCGAGAAAGCAGGAAGGAGGTATTGAAGTTGCATGTTCAGCCATGAACTCATTGAATGGCGGTGTAGGCTAGAAGGGCTGAATGGCCTACTCCTGCACCTATTTTCTCTGTCTATGTTTCTAACTACCAGAATCCTATTCCCCTCTTTAGCAATCACAGTGCCTGCGAGCCATTTGGGCCCTGCAGCATAGTTGAGGACAAAGACAGGGTCATTGACATCGATACATCGCGCCCTTGCATTCCTATCATGGTAGTCACATTGTGACCGGTGCCTGCTCTCAACAATTTCTTTCCTGGTGGGGTGTATGAGGGATAACCTGGTTTTGAGCGTCCTTTTCATTCGCAACTCTGCGGGTGGAACCCCTGTGAGTGAGTGTGGTTGGGATCTATTGGTCAACAGGAGGCGTGCTAAGCGGCTTTGTAGGGAACCCCCTTGGATTCTGAGCATCTCCTGTTTGATTATCTGCTCTGCTCGTTCCGCCTGGCCGTTTGAGGCCGGCTTAAATGGTGCCGTTCTGGTTGATTCCATTGCCTGCCATGAAGTCCTGGAATTTAATGCTTGTAAAGCACGGGCCATTGTCGCTGACCAAGACGTCCGGTAGACCGTGGGCGGCAATCAATGCCCGTAGACTTTCTACCGTGGCAGAGGATGTGCTTGAATTTAAAATGGCGCACTCAATCCATTTGGAGTTGGCATCTACGACAATCAAAATCATTTTTCCCATGAAAGGACCTGCGTAATCCACATGGATGCGTGACCATGGCTTGGCGGGCACACGTGTTGCACCTGCGAACACAAAGTTCTAGGTTTGCATCTATTCCTGGCCACCAAACGTGTGACCTGGCAATTGCCTTCATCGTGACAATGCCCGGGTGCTCATTGTGGAGTTCTCTGATGAACACCTCTCTGCCCATCTGTGGCATGACTACTCGGTTTCCCCACAGTAGGCAATCGGCCTGAATTGAGAGTTCATCCTTGCGCCTGTGAAATGGTTTAAATTCCTCAGGGCATGCCCCAAAAGTGGCTGCCCAGTCCCCATTCAGAACACATTTCTTGACTAAAGACAGTAGCGGATCACTATTTGTCCAGACTTTGATCTGACGGGCTGTCACGGGTGAGCCTTCGCTTTCGAAAGCTTCAACAGCCATGACCATCTCAGCAGCATGCTCGGTTGCCCCCTCGTTGGTGGTTATTGGGAGCCTGCTGAGTGCATCGGCACAGTTTTCAGTGCCCGGTCTGTGCCGAATTGTATAGTCATAGGCGGCTAACGTGAGTGCCCACCTCTGTATGCAGGCTGACGCATTTGCATTCATGGCCTTGCTGTCTGCTAAAAGGGACGTTAGGTGTTTGTGATCTGTCTCCAGCTCAAATTTCCTGCCAAACAGTTACTGGTGCATTTTTTTTACTGCATATACACATGCAAGCGCTTCCTTTTTTATCCTTTCTGCCTGGGACAGACTTCTGGAGGCATAAGCTACCGGCTGTAACTGACCCTTGGCATTAACATGCTGCAACACATACGCGACCCCATAGGACGACGCATCGCACGTTAAAACATGGGTCATAGAAACATAGAAAATAGGTGCAGGAGCAGGCCATTCAGCCCTTCTAGTCTGCACCGCCATTCAATGAGTTCATGGCTGAACATGAAACTTCAGTACCCCCTTCCTGCTTTCTCGCCATAACCCTTGATCCCCTGAGTAGTAAGGACTTCATCTAACTCCGTTTTGAACATACTTAGTGAATTGGCCTCAACTACTTTCTGTGGTAGAGAATTCCACAGGTTCACCACTCTCTGGGCGAAGAAGTTTCTCCTCATCTCGGTCCTAAATGGCTTACCCCTTATCCTCAGACTGTGACCCCTGGTTCTGGACTTCCCCAACATTGGGAACATTCTTCCTGCATCTAACCTGTCTAAACCCGTCAGAATTTTAAACGTTTCTATGAGGTCCCCTCTCATTCTTCTGAACTCCAGTGAATACAAGCACAGTTGATCCAGTCTTTCTTGATAGGTCAGTCCCACCATCCCGGGAATCAGTCTGGTGAATCTTCGCTGCACTCCCTCAATAGCAAGAATGTCCTTCCTCAAGTTAGGAGACCAAAACTGTACACAATACTCCAGGTGTGGCCTCACCAAGGCCCTGTACAACTGTAGCAACACCTTCCTGCCCCTGTATTCAAATCCCCTCGCTATGAAGGCCAACATGCCATTTGCTTTCTTAACCGCCTGCTGTACCTGCATGCTAACCTTCAATGACTGATGTACCATGACACCCAGGTCTCGTTGCACCTTCCCTTTTCCTAATCTGTCACCATTCAGATAATAGTCTGTCTCTCTGTTTTTACCACCAAAGTGGATAACCTCACATTTATCCACATTATACTTCATCTGCCATGCATTTGCCCACTCACCTAACCTATCCAAGTCACTCTGCAGCCTAATAGCATCCTCCTCGCAGCTCACACTGCCACCCAACTTAGTGTCATCCGCAAATTTGGAGATACTGCATTTAATCCCCTCGTCTAAATCATTAATGTACAGTATAAACAGCTAAGGCCCCAGCACAGAACCTTGCGGTACCCCACTAGTCACTGCCTGCCATTCTGAAAAGTATAGCATTAACAGATTGTTGGAGCATAACAAATTGTGTGCTCTATCAAAAGCCCTTTCCTGGCTGTCCCCCCAGACACATTCATGACCTTTGCGTAGGAGCACGTGTAGCGGCTCTGACAGCGTGCTCAATTTGGGAAGAAAGTTACCAAAATAGTTCAGGAGCCCCAGGAACGAACGCAGCTCCGTCGTGTTACGGGGTCTGGGTGCTCTCCGGATTGCTACCGTTTTGGACGCAGGAGGGCTGATCCCGTCTGCTGCTACCCTCTTCCCCAGGAATTCTACCTCTGGAGCTAGGAAGATACACTTCACCTTTTTCAGTCGCAGCCCTAACCGGTCCAGTCTGCGTAGCACCTCCTCCAGGTTGTGAAGGTGTTCTTCAGTATCGCAACCTGTGATGAGAATGTCGTCTTGAAAAACCACTGTCCTTGGAATTGACTTGAGGAGGCTTTCCATATTTCATTGGAAGATCGTGGCGGCCGAGCGCATCCCGAACGGACATCTGTTGTACTCAAACAACCCCTTGTGTGCTGTGATGGTGGTCAGCTTCTTCAACTCACTCGCCAGCTCCTGGGTCATGTAAGCTGAAGTCAGGTCCAATTTTGAAAAAAATTTGCCACCGGATAGCGTCGCAAAGAGGTCCTCCGCTCTTGGTAGCGGGTACTGGTCTTGGAGTGACACCCGATTGATGGTGGCTTTGTAATCACCACATATCCTGACTGACCCATCTGCCTTGAGCACCGGCACAATCGGGCTCGCCCAGTCACTGAATTCGACTGGCGAGATGATGCCTTCCCTCAGCAGGTGATCCAATTCGTCTTCTATCTTTTCCCGCATCATGTACAGCTCCGCTCTGGCCTTGTGGTGTACTGGCCTGGTGTCCAGGTTTATGTGAATCACTACCTTGATCCCCATGAAAGTGCCAATGCCGGTTTGAAATAGTGAGTCAAATTTGTCCAGGACCTGTGAGCATGATATTCGCTCCACAGAAGAAATTGCATTGACATCGCCCATTTCCAGTTCATGACAGCAAGCCAACTCCTCCCCAGCAGTGTGGGACCATCCCCCGGGACAATCCAGAGTGGCAACCTATTCTCCGAATCTTTGTGGGTCACGACTACCGTGGCGCTGCCTAGCACTGGAATGATCTCCTTTGTATATGTCCGTTGCGTCAATCGCTGATAATTTTGGCCTTCTGGCCTTGGACACCCACAACCTTTCGAACTGTTTGATACTCATCAGGGACTGGCTGTCCCCTGTGTCTAGCTCCGTTGTTACTGGGATGCCATTGAGGAGCACTTTCATTATTATCGGTGATGTCCTGGTATATGAACTGTATATGTGCTCCACATGAACTCGCTGAACTTCAGCTTCCAGCGATTTCCCCCAGTGTCCATTTGGCCTCGTAGGGCTTCCATTGGGCCCGTCCTCCTCGTATATCAACCTGGCTGCAGGCTTCCTGCACATACGCGGCAAGTGACTGCTGACGTTGCAATTTCTGCAGGTATGTTGCTGATACCTGCAAGCTCTGGCAATGTGTTTGCCTCCACACCTCCAACATGAGCCGTTGTTTGAAACAAAAGGTCCAAACTGTCTCTGTAACTGTCCTTAAGCACACCATTGACAGGTGTTGATGGCCCCATTACTGGCTGCATTGTCCCTTGCGATGGCATGAATCACTGTTCAGCTAGCCATTGTCTCTGTTGAATTGCCCCTTTGGGTTCGACTACATGCTCGGGCATGTCCGATTGCCCCTATCTGCCTGGAGAACTGTGTGCCACATTAACCATGTTGACTCTCTGTCCATTTGCTGCATTTAAACCAAGATTTTTGTCAAACATCATTCTGGTCTCTTCCTCCCCTGAGCTGAATGTCTGGGCTATCAGAGCCGCCGTTTCCAGGGTCAAGTCTTTGGTCTCAAACAGTTTCCTGAAAACCCCCAGCTTGCCCAATGCCCTCAATAAAAAAGTCTTGCAGCATCTCCGCTCTGCATGCATCTGGGAACTTAAATCGGCTCGCCAGTCGCTGGAGGTCTGCCACGAAGTCTGGAATGCTTTGCCCTTCTCGCCGCCGGTGCATGTAAAACCGGTGTCTCGCCATGTGCATACTGCTCGCCAGTTTAAAGTGTTCCCCGATCAACTTACTGAGCTCTTCAAAAGTCTTGTCCGTCGGCTTCTCTGACGCTAGAAGGTCCTTCATCAGGGAGTACGTCCTGGATCCACAAACCGTCAGGAGATGAGCCCTGCGTTTGTCGGCCGAATCCTGTCCCAGCCATTCCTTAGTGACAAAACTTTGCTGTAGTCTCTCAATAAAATCGTCCCAATCATCACCAACACAATATCTCTCGTCTGTGCTGCTAGTGGCCATGCTCACGTGGTTTAAATCCCAGTTTCTCGTCGCCAATAATATGTCCTTACTATAGAGTATAAATGCACACGAGGCCCATACTTGAGAGAAGGTCACTCTGTGACCAGTAACCTTTATTAGCCAGCACTGAAGTGAAGAAGGTGGGTGGAGCTTCCCCTTTTATACCTGAAAGTCCAGGTTAGGAGTGTCTCCCACAAGTTCACCACCTAGTGGTCAGTGTTCTCACGGTGTACAACTTAGGCCAGTTTATACATGGGTTACAATGACAGTTGAATACATGACAATGCCCTTTCTCTTTACATGCATAGTCTTTGTAGCCCTGGTGGGCCTTATGGTTTCCTCTACAGCCCCAGCACAGGGCCATCCGGTTTGCCCCATGTGACGGACTCAGGGTTGTGGGACTCGTGTCAGCGTTTCTGCCCTCAGAAGTATCCATGCGGTACACTGCTCTCGTCAAATTAGAATCCCTTAGTGCTTCATTTAGGTGGTCGCCAAAGTCGCACGGTGCAGCCAGTCTCCTTAAGTGTTCCAATCTTTCTACAAGAACGTCCCTATCTTCCCCATCGGTAAATTGCTGAAAGATGCTGAGATTCGACATGCTGAGCGTGTGGTTCATGACCTTGTATTCTCGTCGCCAGTTGTAGTGTATTTTGTCACCTTTGCTAATGACTCCACGAGGCAGGGTATGATACTTAAACTGTGTAGACCTGTAGTCCTTTATTTGCAGCTCCTCGAGTGAGGACACCAAGCTGTGAGCTCCTTTATGTACTGGGTTACCTGCTGTGTTCAGGTAACCCTTAGGCCTCCAACAGCAGCACCCTTTGGTGTACAGGTAAGGTGTGTACAGTATCAGGGTACATTCAGTGTTGCATAACAGTGTTACAGGCATCACACAGTAAACAAGCATGCATATACAACAATAGTAATAGGAGTTTAGGACCCTGTGGAACTCCTATTACTATGATACTTTACCTGATTGGCTGCCCAGAGCCATGTGACTCCAGCTCTAGGCCTGCGCACGCGTCGACGTGCATGTGCTGCGGCTCTCAGTGAGGGCAGGCCTCAGGCTCGGAAGTCCCGACGGGCGCAGCAACAACAGGTAAGTGCGTATTTTTTTTCTGTTTTTAGGTCGAACAGAATTTCAGGGCCATCACTTCCAACGGCCGAATGGACACAACATTCTTTTCCCCAGGCACCTTCCTGCCCCTCGACTCCATTTTACCGCCTTTGCTCCCTATCCCTCGATACCCTTACCCAACAAAAATCTATCGACCTCAGTCTTGAAAGCTCCAATTGTCCTCCACACCCACAGCCTTTTTTGGGGCAGGGGGTGGTGGGGGAGGGTAGAGTTGCAGATTTATGCTCCCCTTCGTGTGAAAACATGCTTCCTGATTTCGCTCTTGATTGGCCAAAAGACCGAAACTGTAATAGTCCATTTATTCAGCATTTTTGAGAACTGAACCTGGACATCCCAAACACCATGTTTTAGGCCGAGTTTCCACTTTTTGCTCAAAATGGGTGATAGAGGTCCGTTTTGGGCGATAGATGGGCCATAGATGGCCGATGTGAAGTGGAAAGTCTCGCACCATGTTCTAAAACATGCAGAAACCTGGGTATGAGAATTCTTTTGATCGATATAACTCTCCCGAGGATAACAGTATGGAAGATGTACTTAGCTCCTCAGCAAGCACCAAGCAACTCTAAAAATCACTTGCAATTCTTCTTTTATAAAACACTAGTTCGGCCACAGCTAGAGCACTGCTTGCAGAACTGATCACCACATTACAGGAAAGATGTGATTGAACTAGAGAGGGTACAGAGGAGATTTACCAGTCTGTTGCCTGGACTGGAGAATTTTAGCTATGAGGAAAGATTGGATAGGCTGTTGTTTTCCTTGGAACACAGGAGGTTGAGGGGAGACTTAATTGAGGTATATAAAATTATGAGTGGCCTGGATAGAGTGAATAGGAAGCACCTATTTCGCTTAGCAGAGGGGCCAATAAACAGGAGGCATAGATTTAAAGTAATTGTAGAAGGATTAAAGGGGATTTGAGAAGAAATGCTTTCACCCAGACGGTGGTGGGGGTCTGGAACTCACTGCCTGAAAGGGTGGTAGAGGCGGAAAACCCCATTGCATTTAAAAACTATTTGCATGTGCACAAATGCTGTAACGTACAGGGCTATGGACCAAGTGCTGGAAAGTGGGATTAGAGGGGATAGCTCTTTGTCGGCCGGCGCGGACACGATGGGCCTAAATGGCCTCCTTCCGTGCTGTAAATTTCTATGATTCTATGGCATCGATTGATTCTGGCTTTAGTTTTTATACTTTGTATAAAGTGTAGTTAAGAACATAAGAACATAAGAAATAACAGCAGGAGTAGGCCACCTGGCCCCTCGAGCCTGCTCTGCCATTCATTAAGACCATTCACGAGACTCCCAAAGCAAGTGCTTTATGTGGAGCTCTTTCACAGCAAATGAGCCAAAGGTGGGCAGCGGAAACACTACAACGACAACCTCAAAGCTTCCCTGATAAAGTGCGACATCCCCATTGACACCTGGGAGTCCCTGGCCCAAGACCGCTCGAAGTGGAGGAAATGCATCCGAGAGTGCGCTGAGCACCTCGAGTGTCAACGCTGACAGCATGTAGAAATCAAGCGCGGGCAGCGGAAAGAGCGTGCGGCAAACCAGTCCCACCCAACCCTTCCCTCAATGACTATCTGTCCCACCTGTGACAGAGACTGTGGTTCTCGTATTGGACTGTTCAGCCACCAAAGAACTCACTTCAGGAATGGAAGCAAGTCTTCCTCGATTCCGAGGGACTGCCTATGATGGTTAATCTGGTCATGGATTCAGCTCCACTTCCCCGCCCACTCCCCATCACCCTTTATTCTCTTATCGCTCATGTCATGTATCTTACATTATTATATATAACTGTATCCTAACATGCTATACATGACTGTAATAAGATATGACCTGTAACCACCAGTATACCTTACCACCAGGGGTGCACTTGCAAGAGACAGGTATATAAGGACAGGTCTCAGGCAAGTGCAGCATTCCAGAGCTGTGAAATAAAGGTGCAGGTCCAGAGTGACCTTGACTTCACTACATGCCTCGTGTGAATCTGTACTGAGGGGACAGGACTTTACAGCTCAAAATTGAAAGCTAACATAATAATGTGGGAAAACCCACTGGGTGCAGCACTGGGCTGTACAGTGTGGAAGACCACAGGGTCAATCTCCAGTGCGGGCTGTGTTGTGTGAGCAGTAGCTGGGTTGGTACCATTAGCCACAGCGCCCCCTAGCATTGAAAGAGAAGAAATTCACACTGTCTCCCTGCAAAGCAGGGATCTCAGTCAGGAAAACAAAACTGTGCTTCTTGACGAGTTGTGTTCAGATGGGGTCAGGATCGGCTGTGTCACTCCATCCGGTGCCAAATAAGCTGTTGACACTCGTTGCCTCGGCGTACATGTGAGCAAGGTACCAGGGGGCTGCCGCTTCCAGTAGAGAAGGGGAGGGAGGAAAAGTGAAAAATGCTAAATATAGTGATTTACATTGGAGCAGACATCGTACCTGCTGCAGAACATGTTTTCGTAAATGACCAAGATGGTGATTTTGGAGAACCAGGTGATATTGCACAGGCTAAGTGAGTGGGCAAAAATTTGGCAGATGGAGTATAATGTCAGAAAGTGTGAAGTCATGCATTTTGGCAGAAAAAAATCAAAGAGCAAGTCATTATTTAAATGGAGAAAGATTGCAAGTGCCTCAATACAGCGGGACATGGGAGTACTTGTGCATGAAGCTGTGATGTATTTGCAGCCATAAATCTGTACCATGCATTTTACCATGTAATTACATGTAATAGCCAACAGATGGGGAAAGCCTGGGAGGCACACATTACTGCACCTCCTGCTGCCTCCTTATATAAAGCAGGCTCCCCCTGCAGTGCTCACTTTTGGAGTTTACATTAAATCTAAAGGTCACAAGGTGATCGGCTCCAGCAATGGGCCACGTGTGATTTATTATAGTGATATGCATACGTATCAACTAGCGATGAGAATAGGATACTAACACACAGCTATGGCCACCGTTGACTACATCGAGTGATATTGTATCGGGGAAGACTGCGATGACTTCATTGATCGGCTGGATCAATGCTTTGTCGCGAAAGACTTAGAGGGAGCCGCGAATGCCAACAACACAGGGCTGTCCTCCTCACGGTCTGTGGATAACGGACATACGCACTGATCAGGGACCTACTGGCCCCAACGAAACCCACTGAGAAAAGTTACGTAGAATTGTGCGAGCTAGTTCTAAACCAACTAAAGTCGAAACGCAGTGCGCTCATGGCGAGGTACCATTTCTACGCTGAGCTAAGGCATCTTGCTGGGCCATGCAAATTCGGGACAGTTCTTGAAGAAATGTTGAGAGACTTCTTTGTTTTGGGAATTGGGCACAACGGGATTTTCCGCAAATTGCTAGCGGAGGAAGACTTGGACCTAGCCAAAGCCACCCTAATTGCTCAGGCATACTTGGCCAGAGAGGAAGAAACAAAGCTACTTTATTCACAACTTCGGAATCACCCGGGGCCAAACACCGTGAATAAGCTAAATTCGTCGGCAGACAGGAGAAGTGCCCCCTGCTGGGCTAATGCGACCTCTGCTTGACCTGAGATGACTCACTCACCACAACAATGGACTAATGCGAAGAGATCAGTACCTGTGAATGCAAGTCCATCAGCAAGCTGTTGGCGCTGTGGAGGGGCTCACCCAGGTTCAAACAATATGTCTGCAAGAGTTGCTCAATGATGGGGCACCTCCAATGAATGTGTAAACGTGTTACAACTTGATACGTAGCAAAGGATGGGAGGTCAAGCGTAGATCCTGAGGATCACGCGGAGATGACCGAGGTGGAAGAGGTACATGGGGTGCACGTGCAAGAAGTGCACACCTTTACCAACAAGAGTCCCCTGATTATGATGAACGTTAAACTGAACAATATACCGGTACCGATGGAACTGGACACGGGTGCGAGCCAATCGATCATGAGCCAGAAGGCCTTCGAGAAGTTATGGGCAAACAAGGCACACAGGTCCAAGCTGAGCCCGTTCGACACGAAGCTGCGCACCTACACCAAAGAGATTATCCCGGTCCTCGGAAGTGCAATGGTTCAGGTGCTGTATGATGGTTCTGTGCATAAATTGCCACTATGGATTGTTCCCGGTAACGGGCCCACGCTGCTTGGCAGAAGCTGGCTACAGAATTTTAACTGGAAATAGAGAGATGTAAAAGCATTATCGCCGGTGGAGAAAGCCACGTGTGCGCAGGTCCTAGAGACGTTTCCGTCACTGTTCCAGCCTGGCATCGACAGCTTCACAGGGGCCAAGGTGACCATTCACCTCAGCCCAGACACGAGACCCATTCACCACAAGGTCAGAGCAGTCCCTTACATGAATCGGGAGAAAGTAGAAGTCGAGCTAGATCGGCTTCAGTGCAAAGGCATTATATTGGCAGTGGAATTTAATGACTGGGGCCAGTCCCATTGTCCCCATTCTTAAAAGTGATGGGACAATTAGAATCTGTGAAGATTATAAAGTAACCATAAACTGAGTATCATTACAGGACCAGTACCCGCTACCCAAGGATTTGTTCGCGACCCTGTCAGGCGGAAAGCTATTTTTGAAATTGGACCTCACTTCGGCGTACATAACCCCAGGAGCTGGCAGAATAGTCCAAGAAGCTGACGTGCATAAACACACAAGGGGCTGTAAGATTGCAAAATTTGTGGAAAGACCCCCCCAATGTTTGGATTCATTGGAAAGGAAATTCAATTTGGGACTATCAAGCAGAAAGTTTGGGATCCTGAAATGCATGTGGACGAAACTATGAGTTTTAACCAAGTTTGGGATTTTAAAACGCATATTGGGTCCGCGTGGAAAAGGACTGCAAAACTGAGGGACAACTAGCCTCTATAGACACCAGTCTTTGGGTATTGAAGCCGTTTGGGGTATTGAAGCTAAACAAATTGTCTGGAGAATTGTGTAAACTCGAAAACCCTTCTCCCCAGGAGACATTAACATAGCAACAATCGACCCAGAGGTAGCCAGCCATCGATCTAAACAGGAAATCCATCCAGCGCATGCATAATGTTAACAGCCCATCCAGCCCGTATGGAAAATCCAGGCCTAGGCAGACAACGTAAATACCAAAACTCCCAATTTCCCAAATCGAAAACGAATCCAACCGATCAACATATCTGAAACGAGTTATCATTAATGAGCCCACCAAATATGACAAAGAAATATTAAGCCTGCCAAAATTAAGACAAAGAATCGGGGCTGATTTGGCGCGCAGATTAGAACAACTCCAAAAGTATAACTAGGTCCCTGTTTTATGGGTTAGACACAGTCTTAAGGAGCCTTCCAGAGAGCCTGTTACACAGCCTTCTACGCAGCTCTCTGAACATCAACATCTTCAGCCTCAACGACACTCCTGGGCGACACTGCTCTGCTACCGAAGAAGAAGGCAGAATATCATCAAGGCAGAGAAAAGCAGTACCCAGTAACTTTGGACAATGCCATCGCAGCAGCAACCGACCACAGCCAACGTGGTAACATCGAACCACCGCGATCGACAAATTCCAAGGACAAAACTCCTCAAGAAGAAACCGAAGATTTGAAAGTTTCCACTCTACAATCTGTTCCTAGCTACCAACAGGTGAAATATCACCTAAAAGAACTTTAAAACCTACTGTTGACGGAAGAAAGTGGGTACTCACCCCATAAAATCCAATACGCACCCTACCGCATCAGTGGACACCACCCAACTGAAGACTACGCAGTAAGAAGTCTTCCACGATGTTTGGGGTGTGGCAAGCAGAACCTACAAAGTCCAGTGAACCCCAAAACCGCGAAGCACCGCTAACTGACAATAAAAGGATTGGTGAGCATAATCCCTGTTTGCCCTGGAGTTCAACCTAGTCAGAGTTAGGCGGTGGGAGGTGGAAGGTGTATTATTTTCTGTAACCCCTTTTGAACATGTGATAAAGTGTCCCTTATTCTAGTGATTGTGTGTTTTGACATTGTACTTTCTTTTCCTTAAAAAAATGGAAGTTTCTAGCACCAAAATCAGTTGTCTCTTGCATTTTGTCACATCCCCAAATAAATCCAAAGTCTAGAACCCGGGGAGTGGGAGTGATTTGAACCACTCAGAAGGTCAGACGTGAACCTGACCCCGAGACTACCTCCTACAGGGCTGTTCATATACAACCGATGCCCCTTTGGGATCCGTTCAGTGGCTGCGATCTTCCAACGAAACATGGAGAGCCTGCTGAAATCTGTCCCGGGAACGGTCGTCTTCCAAGACGACATTTTGATCACCGGACACGACACCGATGAACACCTCCATAACCTGGAAGAGGTGCTACGCCGACTAAATTGAGCAGGTCTAAGGTTGAAACAAACCAAATGCGTCTTCTTGGCATCAGAGGTGGAATTCCTGGGAAGGAGAATCGCAGCAGATGGCATCAGACTCTCAGACTCCAAGATGGAGGCGATCCAGAAGGCCCCAAGACCACGCAACACGACAGAGCTGCGTTCGTTCCTGGGACTACTGAACTACTTTGGTAACTTTCTGCCTGGGCTGAGCACTTTGCTTGAACCAGTACATGTACTGATCCGTAAGGGTGATGACTGGGTCTGGGGTAAAAATCAAGAAACTGCCTTCGAGAAGGCCAGAAACTTATTGTGCTCAAACAAACTACTGGCACTGTATGATCCCTGTAGGCATCTTGTTTTAGCGTGCGATGCGTCATCCTACGGGATCGGGTGTGTGCTTCAACAAGCGAATGTGTCGGGTAAGCTCCAACCTGTCGCGTATACGTCCCGCAGCCTTTCCAAGGCTGAAAGGGGTACAGCATGGTCGAAAAGGAGGCCCTAGCTCATGTGTACGCGGTAAAAAGATGCACCAGTACCTATTTGGCCGGCGGTTCGAACTAGAATCCGGCCACAAGCCGCTCACGTCGTTATTCTCTGAGAGCAAAGGCATTAATACCAACGCCTCAGCTCGCATTCAGAGGTGGGCATTAACACTGTCCGCTTACAACTACACGATCAGCCACAGACCAGGCACCGATAACTGCGCAGATGCGCTCAGCCGGCTCCCGCTTGCCACCACCAAGGGTGAAGCGGAACAGCCCGCGGAACTGGTCACGGCCATGGAAGCCTTCGTGGGAGAAGGGTCACCCGTCACGGTGCGCCAGATAAGAATCTGGACCAGTCAAGACCCACAGCCGTCCCAGGTGAAAAACTGTATATTAAGTGGAAACTGGGCACTCAACCAGAGAACACAGACCCCCGGTCAGGCTTGATCTGTAAACCGCATCGAAGACTGGGGGGGAAAGTGTTGTGATGTATTTCCAGCCATATTCTGTACCATGCATTTTACCATGTAATTACATGTAATAGCCAACAGATGGGGAAAGCCTGGGAGGCACCCATTACTGCACCTCGTGCTGCCTCCTTATATAAAGCAGGCGCCCCCTGCAGTGCTCACTTTTGGAGTTTATATTAAATCTAAAGATCACAAGGTGATCAGCTCCAGCATGGGGCACGTGTGACTTATTATAATGATAAGCATACATATCAGAAACACAAAAGGATAGTATGCAGGTACAGCAAGTGATCAGGAAGGCCAAAGGTATCTTGGCCTTTATTGCAAAGGAGATGGAGTATAAAAGCAGGGAAATCTTGCTACAGCTATATACGGTATTGGTGAGGCCACACCTGGACTACTGCGTGCAGTTTTGGTTTCAATATTTATGAAAGGATATACTTGCCTCGAAGGCAGTTCAGAGAAGGTTCACTAGGTTGATTCCGGGGATGAGGAGGTTGATATGAGGAAAGGTTGAGTAGGTTGGGCCTCTACTCATTGGAATTCAGAAGATTGAGAGGTGATCTTATCGAAAAGTATAAGATTATGACGGAGCTTGACAGGGTGGATGCAGAGAGGATGTTTCCACTGATGGGGGAGACTAGAACTAGAGGGCATGATCTTTGAATAAGGGGTTGCCCATTTAAAACTGAGATGAGGAGAAATTTCTTCTCTCAGAGGGTTGTAAATCTGTGGAATTCGCTGCCTCAGAGAGCTGTGGAAACTGGGTCATTGAATAAATTTAAGACAGAAAGACAGTTTCTTAAACGATAAGGGGATAAGGGATTATGGAGAGTGGGTGGGGAAGTGGAGCTGAGTCCATGATCAGATCAGCCATGATCTTATTGAATGGCGGAGCAGGCTCGAGGGGCCATATGGCCTACTCCTGTTCCTATTTCTTATGTTCTTATGAGATGCCTGCGCTCCTCTAATTCTGCCCTCCTGAGCATCTCTGATTATAATCGCTCAACCATCAATGGCCGTGCCTTCTGTTGCCGAGTCCTCAAGCTCTGGAACTCCCTCCCTAAACCTCTCTGCCTCTCTACCTCTCTTTCCTCCTTCAAAGCGCTCCTTAAAACATACCTCTTTGACCAAGCTTTTGGTCACATATCCCTCATTTCTACTTATGCAGCACGGTGTCAAATTTTTATCGCACAATTCTCTTGTGTAGTGCCTTGGGATATTTCACTACGTTAAAGATGCCATATAAATACAAGTTGTTGTTGTTGTTCAACAGTGTCCCTTTAAATTAATTAACACTGTCCTTTTAAATTCCTCAACACTGTCCCCTTTAACTGTCAGCCTTGGCTCACTGGGTAGCACTCTGAGCCAGAAGTTTGTGGTCTCAAGTCCTACTCTGGAGACTTGAATGTATAAATCTAGGTTGCACTGTCGGAGGTGCCGTCTTTTGGATGATTAATCAAACCGAGTCTCCGTCTGCTCTCTCAGGTGAACGTAAAAGATCCCATGGCACATTTTGAAGAAGAGCAGGGGAATTCTCCCGGTGTCCTGGCCAAATTTTTATCCTCAGCCAACTTCAATAAAACAGATTATCTGGTCATTATCTCATTGATGTTTCCCACATTACAACAGTGACCACACTCAAAAAGTACTTACGGAGTATAAAAGCAAAGAAGTCCTACTACAAGTGTACATGGTATTGGTGCGGCCTCACCTGGAGTACTGCGTACAGTTTTGGTCTTCGTATTTAAGGAAGGATACAGTGCATTGGAGGCTGTTCAGAGAAGGTTCACAAGGTTGATTCCAGAGATGAGGGGGTTGACTTCTTCTCGGCCTTTTGGCTAAGATCATGCGTAACTGACCTGACAGGGGAGTAACCATGACCCCAACATGGTTCTCCCTGGATCAGGAAGGTGGTTCTCCTATGCTTTTTGGAAATAGGAGGTGGGTGGGGTGGCTTGACCCATCCACCGGGGTGTGTGGGGTTGCTGACCCATCCACCTCCATGGCACGAACCTGGTATTGCAGTACTTCCAGGAATGGTGCTTGGGCTCTAGGCCTTTTGGCTAAGAGCATTAGCGCAGGGTGATCCTTGATGTGTGCAAGGTGACCTCTTGCGTTTGTGATCTGACAAAGAATTGGAAAGATTGGCTACGATTAATTAAAAAAAATTTTTAGTAAAAAAAAAAGATGAGGGGGTTGACTTATGAAGACAGGTTGAGTAGGTTGAGCCTATACTCAGTGGAGTTCAGAAGAATGAGAAGTGATCTTATCGAAACATATAAGATTATGAGGGGGCTCGACAAGGTGGATGCAGAGAGGATATTTCCACTCATAGGGGAAACTAAAACTCGGGAGCATAGTCTCAGAATAAGGAGCCACCCATTTAAACCTGAGATGAGGAGGAATTTCTTCTCTCAGGGTTGTAAACCTGTGGAATTCTCGGCCCCAGAGAGCTGTGGAGGCTGGGTCATTGAATATATTTAAGGTAAAGATAGACAGATTTTTGAGTGACAAGGGAATAAAGGGTTATGGGGACCGGCATGGAAGTGGACTTGAGTCCATGATCAGATCAGCCATGACCTTATTAAATGGTGGAGCAGGCTCGAGGGGCTAGGTGGCCTACTCCTGCTCCTATTTCTTATGTTCTTATGTACTTCATTGGCTGTAAAGTGCTTTGAGACGTCCGGTGGTCATGAAAGGCGATTTATAAATGCAAGTCCTTCTTTCTTTCTTTGACGTTTGTGGGAGCTTGCTGTGCGCATAGTGGCTGCCGCATTTCCTACATTACAACAGTGACTAGACTTCAAAAGTACTTCATTGGTTGTGAAATGGTTTGGGAGGTCCTGAGAAACGAAAAGCCCGTGTGGTGGCTGGTGTGCAAGTTCTTTCCATCTTTATAACTGATCACCATAAAAGAGTTTGGAGGTGTTTTTACCGGGTTCAGAGCACAACCAGGCCTGCAAATCGACAAATAGGAAAAAGACTGAAAATAGCAGGAAATCTGAAACAAAAAATGCTGGAGCTACACAGCAGGTCATTCGGCACCTGTGAAAGGCAAAAAGAGAGATGAATATTCCGAGTCTTTCGAGACGCAATAACAAGCAGACACTTCATTAAAGTTGGATAAAAATAGAGAGAAAGAAAGGGTAGGAAATAACAACAGAGAAACCAATCAAAGAGAGATAGTTAATGATCAGTATAACAATCAACATAACAAAAACAGATCATCTGGTCATCATCACTTTGCTGGTTGTGGGAGCTTGCTGTGTGCACATTGACTGCTGCGTTTCCCACATTACAACAGCGACTATACTCCAAAAGTACTCAATTGCCTGGAAAGCGCTTTGGGACGTCCGGTGGTCGTGAAAAGCGCGATATAAATCCAATTCTTTCTTTCTTCTTTCGTCTTCTTAAAGAGCGATAGTTAATTGAGCCTTCTGGACTAAAAGCTGAATAGCTGTGCAGGCCACTATCCTGATCTCAACCATATACCCGTGAGGGCCTTGATAAGGGAACTGGGCAAGAAAGTGTATAAACAAATGACTCATTCTGTGGTGAACCAGTTCTTTTATCTGTTAATTTCATCATGTATTTGGCCTAGGGCTTACCTGGCCGAGCACGTAAATCCAGCGGACTTCAGTGGAAAGTGCGTCTTCGGTGGCTACTCAGCGATGGTCAAATAGCCAGCCAACATTCACTGTTGGGACTCAAGTCTGGAGAACGGTCCACTGGGACGAGGTAACAGATGGAGGGGTGGCTACCGCCTCCTGCAGAACCATACCACAGTCCTTCGGAGATCAAGAAATAAATAAGGGTGCGGCGAGATTGAAGACCTGAGGTTGGGGTGGAGTGTGAACATATATGCCTTACACACAAATGTTATTTTGAACTGCCAATGTAAATAATAAAGTTATGAGCGAGCAACCTAGTCTCATTCCTCAATAATCTGTAATGAAAAGCAAGGGCACATTAACACGTGGGCTGACGGGGCCATCAATTCCCGTGACCGCTAGAGCAGCAGTTCACCTTCTTCGTTGGGATTGGGTTTAATTGATTGTGGCGGGGAGGGGATTATGTGTAGAGGGGTGGGGACAGACCAAAAATATGAGTGCCCAGGCCACCCCCAGAATGCTTAATTCGACTCTGCTGACAAGGCTTTCATCCTAGGGTCTTAAGAGAAGTAGCGGCAGGGAGAGTGGATGCATTGTTTGTAATTTGCCAAAATTCCCTGGATTCTGGGGAAGTCCCAGCAGATTGGAAAACTGCAAATGTAACACCCCTATTCAAAAAAGGAGGCAGACAGAAAGCAGGAAACTATAGACCAGTTAGTCTAACATCTGTGATTGGGAAAATGTTGGAGTCCATTATTAAAGAAGCAGTAGCAGGACATTTGGAAAAGCAAAATTCGGTTAGGCAGAGTCAGCATGGATTTATGTAGGGGTAGTCATGTTTGACAAATTTACTGGAATTCTTTGAGGATGTAACGGAGAGGGTGGATAAAGGGGAACCAGTGGATGTGGTGTATTTGGACTTCCAGAAGGAATTTGACAAGGTGCCACATAAAAGGTTACTGCACAAGATAAAAGCTCACGGGGTTGGGGGTAATATATTAGCATGGATAGAGGATTGGCTAACTAACAGAGAACAGAGAGTCAGGATAAATGATTCATTCTCTGGTTGGCAACCAGTAACTAATGGGGTGCTGCAGGGATCAGTGCTGGGACCCCAACTATTTACAATCTATATAAACAACTTGGAAGAAAGGACTGAGTGTAACGTAGTCTAGTTTGCTGATGATACAAAGATGGGAGAAAAAGCAATGTGTGAAGAGGACACTTAAACCTGCAAAAGGATATAGACGGGCTAAGTGAGTGGGCAAAAATTTGGCAGATGGAGTATAATGTTGGAAAGTGTGAGGTCATGCATTTTGGCAGAAAAAAATCAAAGAGCAAGATATTATTTAAATGGAGAAAGATTGCAAAGTGCCGCAGTACAGCGAGACCTGGGGGTACTTTTGCATGAAACACAAAAGGATAGTATGAGGTTGGCTTATGAGGAAAGGTTGAGTAGGTTGGGCTTCTACTCATTGGAATTCAGAAGAGTGAGAGATGATCTTATGAAACTTATAAGATTATGAGGCTGCTTTACAAGGTGGGTGCAGAGAGGATGTTTCCACTGATGGGGGAAGACTAGAACTGGACGGCATGATCTTAGAATAAGGGGCCGCCTATCTAAAACTGAGATGAGGAGAAATTTCTTCTCTCAGAGGGTTGTAAATCTGTGGAATTCACTGCCTCATAGAGCTGTGGAAGCTGGGTCATTGAATAAATTTAAGACAGAAATAGACAGTTTCTTAAACAATAAGGGAATAAAGGGTTATGGGGAATGGGCGGGGAAGTGGAGCTGAGTCCATGATCAGATCAGCCATAATTTTATTGAATGGCGGAGCAGGCTCGAGGAGCCGTATGGCCTACCTACTCCTGCTCCTATTTCTTATGTTCTTATGTTCATATCAATGCCCGTGAGTCCCAGAGCTGCAGTTCAGCCTTCATCGTTGGGGTTGGATTTAATTGATTGTGGTGGGGAGGCGGGGAGGGGATTATGTGTAGAGGGGTGGGGACAGACCACAAATGTTAGTGCCCAGGCCACCCCCAGAATTCTTAATTCGATTCTGCTGACAAGGGCCCTCTCTGATAACCAGCATCATTACATAAAAACATTAGAGTCTTATCAAGGCCCTCACGGGGACATGGCTGAGATCGGGAGAGGAGCCTACACAACTATTCTTCTTTTAGTCCCGAAGGCTCAAGTACATAAGTGCAGGAAACACAAAACGTTAGAATGCAGGTACAGCAATAACCAGGAAGACAAATGGAATGTCGGCCTTTATTGCAAGGGGGATGGAGCGTAAAAGCAGAGAAGTCCTGCTACAACTGTACAGGGTATTGATGAGTCCACACCTGGAGTACTGCGTGCAGTTTTGGTCTCCATATTTAAGGAAGGATATACTTGCATTGGAGACAGTTCAGAGAAGGTTCACGAGGTTGGTTCCGGAGATGAAGGGGTTGTCTTATGAAGAAAGGTTCAGCAGGTTGGACTTAAACTCATTAGAGTTTAGCAGAATGAGAGGTGATCTTATTGAAATGTACAAGGCTCTGAGGGGGCTCGACAGGGTAGATGCTGAGAGGATGATTCCCCTCGTGGGAGAATCTAGAACTGGAGGGCATAGTTTCAGTTTAAGGGGTCGCCCATTTATAACGGAGATGAGGAGGAATTTCTTCGCTCAGAGGGTCGTGAATATTTGAAATTCTCTGCCCCAGAGAGTGTGGAGGCTGGGTCATTGAATATATTTAAGTTGGAGCTAGACAGATTTTTGAGCGATAAGGGAGTAAAGGGTATGGGGAGCGGGCAGGGAAATGGAGCTGAGTCCATGATCAGATCAGCCATGATCTTATTGAATGGCGGAGCAGGCTCGAGGGGCCAAATGACCTACTCCTGCTCCTAATTCTTATGTTCTTATGTTCTTATGTATTTTGTTATATAATGGGGGTTGCTACCAGCACCTGTGGAACCAAAGCACAGTTCTTCGCAGAGCAAGAAATAAAGAGGGGTGCAGCGAGATTGGAGACCTGAGGTTGGGGTGGAGTGTGAACATACATGCCTTGCACACAAATGTTATTTTTAATTGCCAACGGAAATAATGACCCTGAAATTGCGGTCGGAGGCTTCGCACGGGCAATTGCCTCCGACCTGAAAAATTTTAACGAAATGACCTGGTAGTCCCGGAGGAGCCCTGGATTCCGGTGGGGAGGTCTTCTCTTCCCGCGCTGTGAAGTGCGCTCCCGTCCTCCAGGTTCCCACACAGAAGGTGCAGTCACATGTGACTGCTCAGCCAATCAGATACAGTAAATGTAGAAACATAGAAAATAGGTGCAGGAGTAGGCCATTTGGCCTTTCGAGCCTGCACCACCATTCAATAAGATCATGGCTGATCATGCAACTTCAGGATCCCATTCCTGATTTCTCTCCAAACCCTTGATCCCTTTAGCCATAAGGACCACATCTAACTCCCTTTTGAATATATCTAATGAACTGGCCTCAACAACTTTCTGTGGTAGAGAATTCCACAGGTTCACAATTCTCTGAGCGAAGAAGTTTCTCCTCATCTCGGGCCTAAATGGCTTACCCCTTATCCTTAGACTGTGACTCCTGGTTCTGGACTTCCCCCAACATCGGGAACATTCTTCCTGCATCTAACCTATCCAATCCCATCAGATTTTTATATGTTTCTATGAGATCCCCTCTCATTCTTCTAATTTCCAGTGAATATAAGCCTAGTCGATCCAATCTTTCTTCATGTGTCAGTCCTGCCATCCCGGGAATCAGTCTGGTGAACCTTCGCTGCACTCCCTCAATAGCAAGAATGTCCTTCCTCACATTAGGAGACCAAAACTGAACACAATATTCCAGATGAGGCCTCACCAAGGCCCTGTACAACTGCAGTAAGACCTCCCTGCTCCTATACTCAAATCCTCTCGCTATGAAGGCCAACATGCCATTTGCCTTCTTCACCGCCTGCTGTACCTGCATGTCAACTTTCAATGACTGATGTACCATGACACCCAGGTCTCGTTGCACCTCCCCTATTCCACAGCTTTCTCATTAATAGCAATGAGAACTCCGTATATATGAGTTCTCATTGCTATTATTGAGAAAAAAAAACCAAACACACTAAACACCATAATAAAAAAATAAAAAACACACCTCACATAATTAAAATGTTTCGATTTTTAAAAAAAGTTTTTTTAATTAGTGTTCAAAAATAAACTTATCTGAGTCGGCAGGGTTTTTAAACAATAAAATGAGTTTTTAAAATTTCATTTTATTATATTTTTGTATGTTTTAGAACTCTTACACCTGTAAAATTTTATGTTTTAAAACTCTTACGCTCCAGCTTGACAGATCGGAATAGCCGGTTTTCAGCACATGCGCATTGTGCGCTGAAAATCGGCTTTTGCGATGCTTTCCCGGGGAGGCCGAGATTTCCAGGCCATTAAAGCTACGAATGAACAACTTAGTCTCATCCCTCAATAATGTATTACGAGAAGCAGGGGTGCCGTTAACGCATGGGCCAACAGAGCCTGTGCGTATGGGCCCTGAGACGAATATTAGACCTCTGCCGGGGTGGCCAGCCCTATCCAATAGGTGGTCGGCCTGTTGTCACCTGAGGAGCTAAGCACCTCCCCCCCATCCCACTGGAAGAGGAAACCACCAGTCAATGCCCGTGACTCCCAGAGCAGCAGTTCAGCCTTCTTCGTTGGAGTTGGGTTTAATTGAGTGTGACGGGGGCTGGGGGGGTGGATTGTGTGTAGAGGAGTGAGGACAGACAACGAATATTAATGCCCAGGCATCCCGCCCCCCCACCCCCGAGTATTCGTAATGCTTAGAAGGGTCCTCTATTACAATCAGCATCATTACATAAGAACATAAGAATTAGGAGCAGGAGTAGGCTCTACGTCCCCTCGAGCCTGCTCTGTTCCGCCATTTAATGAGATCATGGCTGATCTTTGACCTCAACTCAACTTTCTCGCCCAATCCCCATATCCCTTGATTCTCCTCGAGTTCAAAAATCTAGCGATCTCAGCCTTGAATATACTCAATGACTCAGCTTCCATAGCCTGTTGTGGTAGAGGATTCCAAAGATTCACAACCCTCTGAGTGAAGAAATTCCTCCTCATCTCAGTCTTAAATGGCCGACCCCTTATCCTGAGACTGTGACCCCTAGTTCTAGACTCTCCAGC
Source organism: Pristiophorus japonicus (assembly GCF_044704955.1). Lineage (NCBI taxonomy): Eukaryota > Metazoa > Chordata > Chondrichthyes > Pristiophoridae > Pristiophorus > Pristiophorus japonicus. Next base: position 207,427,601 of record NC_091986.1, read on the forward strand.
CAGGGGAAACAACCTCTCAGCATCCACCCTTCAATCTCCTTTCAGAATCTTAGATGTTTCAATGAGATCACCTTCTCATTCTTCTAAACTAACAGAGAGTGTAGGCCCAATCTACTCAATCTCTCCTGAGAGGACAGCCCTCTCACTGGACAACCCAATTTCCATTTCTTCTCCGTCACGTCAGTTTTGGACAGCTGCAGAGTTTCCACTTTGGGCACAGTTGGCGATTCCGGTGGAAATGATATCCAAAATTTACGGCCAATGTTTTGAGAAGTGTTTTTTTTCCCCACTCGTATCTCCACTCATTTGCATATTGCCGGTATGTAAACGCATCCAATGAAATGGCGCAATGGGGCAGCAAGAACGGGCCTGATCAACAGGCGACTGGGAACTGAGCCAATCGGGCCTCAGGTATCTGGGGGCGGGGGTCGTATTAAAAGCCAGCCCGAAAATTCCTATGACGCAGCACATTCAAAGCGACCCCCCCCCCACCCCCCTCCCCCCCCGACTCTCCTCTTCCAGATGCCAGCATTACCTCTGTGACTAGCTCCCTCTGGTGGGCACATATGCAATTACACACTCATTCAGTTATTGAAACTTTCCACTGCTCCGCTGAAGTGCTTCCTCTTCCAGCCCTACCTACCACCTGGGACCATTGCGTTCCTGGATGGAGCAGAAGATTCATAGAAATTTACAGCACGGAAGGAGGCCTTTTCGGCCCATCATGTCCGCACCGGTCGACCAAGAGCTATCCAGCCTAATCCCACTTTCCAGCTCTTGGTCCGTATCCCTGTAGGCTATGGCACTTCAAGTGCATATCCAGTTACTTTTTAAGTGTGGTGAGGGTTTTTGCCTCTACCACCCTTTCAGGCAGTGAGTTCCAGACCCCCACCACCCTCTGGGTGAAAAAATGTCCCCTCATAATCCCCTCTAAACCTCCTACCAATTACTTTAAATCTGTGCCCTCTGATTGTTGACCTCTCTGCTAAGGGAAATAGGTCCTTCCTATCCACTCTAACCAGGCCCCTCATAATTTTATACACCTCAATCAGGTCTCCCCTCAGCCTCCTCTGTTCCAAAGAAAACAACCCCAGCCTATCCAATCTTTCCATATAGAAAGGCCTGATATTGTCTTAAGCCCCACTTGACAATCACCACAGGATCCTTGTGCATGAAACACAAAAAGTTAGTATGCAGGTACAGCAAGTAATCAGGAAGGCAAGTGGAATGTTGGCCTTTATTGCAAGGGGGGTAGAGTATAAAAACAGAGAAGTCCTGCTACATCTGTACAGGGTATTGGAGAGGCCACACCTAAAGTACTGTGTACAGTTTTGGTCTCTGTATTTAAGGAATAATATACTTGCTTTGGAGGCTGTTCAGAGAAGGTTCACTAGGTTGATTCCGGAGATGAGGGGGTTGATTTATGAAGATAGGTTGAGTAGGTTGGGCCTATACACATTGGCGTTCAGAAGAATGAGAGGTGATCTTATCAAAATATATAAGATAGTGAGGGGGCTCGACAAGGTGGATGTAGAGAGGATATTTCTACTCATAGGGGAAACTAAAACTAGGGGACATAGTTTCAGAATAAGGGGCTGCCTATTTAAAACTGAGATGAGGAGGAATTTCTTCTCTCAGAGGGTTGTAAATCTGTGGAATTCTCTGCCCCAGAGAGCTTTGGAGGCTGGATCTTTGAATATATTTAAGGCGGAGATGGACAGATGTTTGAGCGATAAGGGAGTAAAGGGTCATGGGGAGCGGGCAGGGAAGTGAAGCTGAGACCATGATCAGATCAGCCATAATCTTATTAACTGGCAGAGCAGGCTCGAGGGGCCAAATGGCCTACTCCTGCTCCTATTTCTTATGTTCTTATGTTCTTAAGTTCCAACCTAACAGGAACAACGAATGGCAATTTTCTTTTTATCAATATTAATGAGTGATTTGGATATACGTGTGATACTAAAACGCACCGTGTAGATTTATTTCTCTACTTCTGTCCAGAATAGTGATTTGGAAGAATTTCCTGACGCATTCCTGGACCCCTCCCAAGAATGAGGTAACTACCTGTGCCTTTATTATTCATTCTCACATGACTGAAGAATGAAACCATGTCACATACGGATCATTTAAAAAAAATGTATTAATTCACGGGATGTGGGCCTTGCTTGGATGACCGCCTTGCGGAACACCTCCGTTCAGTCCGTAAGTGTGACCCCGCGCTTCCGGTCGCCTGTCACTTTAATTCCCTGCTCCCTCCCACTCTGATCTCTCCATCCTCGGCCTCTTTACTGTTCCAATGAAGCTCAATGCAAGCTCGAGGAACAGCACCTCATCTTTAGAATAGGCACTTTACAGACTTCTGGACTCAACATCGAGTTCAACAATTTCAGACCATAACCTCTGCCACCATTTTTTCACATGGCAACTGTTGATGATTCTGCCATTCATAGGGACATAAGAAATAGGAGCAGGAGTAGGCCATTTGGCCCCTCGAGCCTGTTCCACCATTCAATAAGATCATGGCTGATCTGGTCTTGGCCTCAACTCCACTTCCCCGCCCGCTCCCCATAACCCTAGACTCCCTTTTCCAGCTCTTCTAGACTTATCTTTTGTTTCTTTACTTGTTCCATTACCAGCTATTTTCGCTTTGTACTATAAAAGTTTGTCGTTTTTAATCTCTCCTGCCTTCCACCCCATCACATACCTCCCCTTTTCGTTCTTTCCTCCTCTCCGACCTTTCCTGCCTTTGCACTTGCTTAAAACCTGTTACATCTCTTTCCCCAGTTCTGACGAAAGGTCACTGACCTGAAACGTTAGCTCTGTTTCTCTCTCCACAGATGCTGCCTGATCCTGCTGAGTATTTCCAGCATTATCTAATTTTATTTCAGATTTCCAGCATCGGCAGTATTTTGCTTTTGTCTTGCCCGCTGCCCTTGTTCTTCCAGGTGATGGAGGTCGCAGGTTTGGGAAATGCTGTCGAAGAAGCCTTGGCGAGTTGCTGCTGTGCATCTTGCAGATGGTACATGCATCATAGGGCTAGATTTTCTGGCCATTGACTATGAATGGGTGGAAAATTGGTATCCATTTATTAATGGGAGGCCCACTGTGAACAGGCACTTGAATCTTGGAGCTCTGCGATGTCGAGAAAAGAGGAAAGGCTTCTTCGGCAGCACCTCCAAAACCTCCAACTTCGAGCATATAGAAGGACAAGGGCAGCAGGCGCATGGGAACACCACCACCTCCAAGTTCCCCTCCAAGTCACACACCATCCTGACTCCAGTTCTGGATGAGCAGAAATGTTCTCTAATTAAATACTGGAAGACCAAAGCCATTGTTTTCGGTCCCTGCCACAAATTCCGTTGCCGAGCCACTGACCCCGTCCCTCTCCCCAACTTCTGTCTGAGACTGAACCACACTGTTCGCAACCTTGGTGTCATATTTGACTCTGAAATGAGCTTTCGACCACATATCCACAGCATAACTAAGATCTATTTCCACTTCCGTAACATCGCCCGTCTCCGCCCTTGCCACAGCTCATCCGCTGCTGAAGCCCTCATCTATGCCTTTGTTACCGCTAGACTTGACTATTCCAACACACTCCTGGCTGGCCTCCCACATTCTACCCTACATAAACTAGAGGTGCTCCAAAACTCGGCAGCCCCATGTCCTAACTTGCACCAAGTCCTGCTCACCCATCACCCCTGTGCTCGCTGACCTACTTTGATTTGTGGTTAAGCAACGTCTCGATTTCAAAATTCTCTTCCTTGTTTTCCAATCCCTCCATGGCCTCGCCCCCCCTCCCTATCTCTGTAATCTCCTCCAGCCCTCTCCCCACCGAGATATCTGCTCTCCTCTAATTCTGCTCTCCTGTGCATCCCTGATTATAATCGCTCAACCATCGGTGGCCGTGCCTTCTGTTGCCTCGGCCCCAAGCTCTGGAATTCCCTGCCTAAACCTCTCCGCCTCTCTACCTCTCTTTCCTCCTTCAAGACGCCCCTTAAAACATACCTCTTTGACCAAGCTTTTGGTCACCTGCCCTAATTTCTACTTGTGTTTACATGGTGTCAAATTTCTTAATCTCATATTGCTCCTGTGAAGTGCCTTGGGACGCATCACTACATTAAAGGCGCTATATAAATCCAGTTGTTGTTTTTGTTGACTTGGAAGTATATCGCCGTTCTTTCATCGTCACTGTGTCAAAATCCTGGAATTCCCTCCCGAACAGCACTGTGGGAGTACCTTCACCACATGGACTGCAGCGGTTCAAGAAAGCAGCTCACCACCACCTTCTCAAGGGCAATTAGGGATGGGCAATAAATGCTGGCCTGTTAT